>NC_132800.1:89145-393510 GCF_048594095.1 Paramormyrops kingsleyae | reverse complement strand
CATCTATTTAGATTTCCAAAAGGCTTTTGATGTTGTTCCCCACAAGAGGCTCTCACTTAAACTCAAAGCGACAGGTATTTTAGGAACTGTAGCGACTTGGATTGATAACTGGTTAACGGATAGGAAGCAGCGAGTAGTTATAAGAGGCTCGATGTCACAGTGGGCCTGCGTTCATAGTGGGGTACCGCAGGGTTCAATTTTAGGACCACTTTTGTTCCTTATTTACATAAATGATATAGACACCAATATATACAGTAAACTGGTGAAATTTGCAGATGACACCAAGGTGGGTGGTGTAGCAGATACTGAACTAGCGGCTCAGCAGCTACAGCGGGATCTTAATTTAATTAGTGACTGGGCTGACACCTGGCAGATGAAATTTAACATAGACAAATGTAAGGTACTCCATGTAGGGAGCAGAAATATAAAGTACAGGTATTTTATGGGACCTACTGAAATAAAGGTAGCTGATTATGAGAAAGACCTTGGTGTGTATGTAGATGCTTCCATGTCTCATTCTCGCCAGTGCGGGGAAGCAATAAAAAAGGCCAATAGGATGTTGGGGTATATCTCCAGGTGTGTGGAGTTTAAGTCAAGGGAGGTAATGCTAAGATTATACAATTCCTTGGTGAGACCTCACCTAGAATATTGTGTACAGGTTTGGTCACCATATCTTAAAAAGGACATAGCGGCCTTAGAAAAGGTGCAGCGTAGGGCCACAAGAATGATTCCTGGTCTTAGAGGAATGTCATACGAGGAAAGGTTATTTGAGCTAAATCTGTTCAGCCTCAAGCAAAGGAGACTGAGGGGGGACATGATTCAGGTCTATAAGATTCTAACAGGTTTGGATGCTGTTCAACCGAATAGTTACTTCAGCATTAGTTCAAATACAAGAACTCGTGGCCATAGGTGGAAATTAGCGGGAGAACATTTCAAACTGGATTTAAGGAAACACTTCTTTACACAGCGTGTAGTCAGAGTATGGAATAGTCTTCCTGATAACGTAGTGCAAGCTGAATCCTTGGGTTCCTTTAAATCAGAGCTAGATAAGATTTTAACAACTCTGAGCTATTAGTTAAGTTCTCCCCAAGCGAGCTCGATGGGCCGAATGGCCTCCTCTCATTTGTATATTTCTTATGTTCTTATGTTCTTATGTTCTTAAGACAGGATAGGGCTAATGTGATCAAATTTTTTAGTTTTTGTTAGAACTCTGGCAGCTGCATTTTGTACTAACTGAAGTTTATGTAGGGATCCAGATGGACAACCCGAAAGGAGGGCATTGCAGTAGTCCAATCTAGAAGTTATAAAGGCATGTATTAGTTTTTCTGCATCTTGAAAGGACAGCAACTTCCGAAGCTTGGCTATGTTCCGTAGATGATAAAATGCCGTACTGGTAATGCTATTTATGTGAGCACTGAAGCAGAGGTCGGAGTCTACCAGGACACCAAGATTTCTGACCACTGTTTTAAATTGAGTAGGGAGGCCGCTAGGGTTGGGGTTTACAAACTTATTGCGGGCCTCCTTAGGACCGATTAAAAGAACCTCAGTTTTTTCAGTATTTAACATGAGGAAATTCCTTGCCATCCAACAACGGATGTCTAGCAGACAGTCGGCTAAAGAAGAGAGCTGGGATGCGTCACTAGGTTTAACAGATATATACAATTGTGTATCATCAGCATAACAATGAAAATTAACACTGTAATTTCTAATTATGTTACCAAGCGGTAGCATATATAGATTGAACAGTAGGGGGCCCAGCACTGATCCCTGCGGGACACCATATCTTACTTTAGTGGCTATGAATGACTCATTTTTTACATGGACAAACTGGTAACGATCAGTGAAATACGAACGAAACCACAGTAGTGCTATCCCTTTAATGTCAATCAATGTTTCCAACCGGTCCAAAAGAATATTATGGTCTACAGTATCGAATGCTGCAGTTAGATCCAGTAAGAATAATAGCGATATACAGCCACGGTCGGAAGCCATAAGCAAGTCGTTTATCACTTTGACTAAGGCCGTTTCTGTGCTATGATTGGGTCTGAAACCAGACTGATATAGCTCGTTAGCATTATTATCTTGAAGAAAGGAGGACAGCTGGTGAGCAACAACTTTCTCAAGAATTTTAGAAATGAAGGGAAGATTTGAGATGGGTCTATAGTTTCCTAAGTCACTAGGTTCAAGATTTGGTTTCTTTAGGATAGGTCTAATAACAGCCATTTTAAAAGATTTAGGAACATATCCAAGACTAAGAGATGAGTTTAACAAGTTTAACAATGTAGTGCTAATCAGTGGTGCAATTTCCTTAAGTCGATTGGTGGGTATTGGGTCATCAAGGCTAGTAGTGGGTTTGCAAGAGGAAATTAACTGAAGGAGTTCTGTCTGCACTACAGGAGTGAAACATTCAAAGATGTTATCATTAGTACTAATAACACTAGCACTAGCAGAGGATTGGTGGTTGTGTGCAACCGTGGGCGTGCTCGTGATGGTATGTCTAATCGTGGTTATTTTATTATTAAAAAACGCAATAAAGGCATCACTACCAAGAGCTTCTGGGACATGTGAGTTTAACATTGAACGATTCTTTGTTAACCTAGATACAGTTTCAAATAGGAATTTAGGATTGGTTTTGTTATTTTCTATTAGTTTAGAGAGATACATAGACCTAGCAGTCATTAGTGCATGTCTATACTTAGACAGGCTCTCTTTCCAGGCAAATCTAAAAACTTCTAATTTTGTTGACCGCCATTTGCGTTCTAGCTTTCGTGAAGCTTGTTTAAGTTCACGTGTACGGTTAGAGTACCAGGGGGCAGGTTTCTTATCCCTATGTTTTATTTTCTTGAGTGGTGCTACATGATCAAGAGTGGTACGAAATGATTCTACCATGTTCACGGTTACCTGTTCAAGTTCATTTACACATGACACTTCAGAGGTTAGGTTAAAGGACTGTGGGAGCTGTTCCAGAAAAGTTGCAGCGGATAATGAGGCTATGGAACGTCTAGTATCGTACCTCTGGTCTGGGGCCTTAGGGGAGTTATGTTGTATTTGAAATGTTAAAAGGTAATGATCTGAAAGTAGAGGATTCTGAGGGATAATTGATATGTGTTCTACCAGGACACCATGACTAAGAATCAGGTCTAGGGTGTGGTTACAGGCATGAGTTGGCCCAGTTACATTCTGATGTACACCGACAGAGTCAAGAATGGCAGTAAATGCTTTTGTTACTGGATCACTTTCATTTTCCATATGAATATTAAAATCACCAACAATCAAGGCCTTGTCGGTAGTAACCACCAAGCTTGTTAGCTTGTCATTGCCACGCCATGACAGAATGACTCCCTAAGCAGGATGATCCCCAGACTCTGTGACACCCCGTCTGTTGGGATTCGTGTCCTTTGCTCCTGCAGGTGACCCAGTGGTGATGGGGTCAGAGCCCCAGTCCTTGGTATCTGTTTTGGTCCCAGCACCCAGCCTCCTGCCTTGGCCCAAGCCACTGGCCTACGTACCTCAGTGGATCGTCAACAGTCCACTAATTGATCCATGGAGCGATAGTGACTGGAGGAGCCCAAGGAAGAGGAAGACCTTACTGGGCTTCTTGTAGTGACGCAGACAACCTGCCCTTACTGCTCCCTCTTGTTGCCCAGAAGGTCCGGCTCCCTGGAACTCAGCCATGGAAGGCCACTCAACACATCACTTCTCTGCGACATGGTGCCTCAAAACTCTCCACAAATTCTTCCATTGACTCCCCAAAGTGCACAGCTGCTTTGCTCGCTTTCTCTGGACATTGAAATAGGAGATGGCGGAAGGCAGCTGACCTGATATCACTAAACCCAGTTCAGGTAGTGTCCAGTCCCAGTGAAATCACTGCAGCTTCGCCCTGTGGAAGAATAATTAGTTAAAATTTGTCTATTACTATTACTAATAAACTGGTCTTTGTTCATTACTGAAAATGTAATCGAAGTTCCCTTCAAATGACTCAATATTTCTTGTAGGTGATTGTGTAATCACCTGGGTTACCCCCTTAGATACTACATCCCATAATTATCGTCATCCTGACCTTCTGTAGGCATTAATCCCATGTCAGAGTGTGTCTGCACAGCTATTTCCTTCCATTCTCTCACACAAAGTGCATCACAAAGCCTCTTTTGTTCAAACCATGGCTCCCTTGTTTAATACTACAAATTCTATTGTCATCATAAGCAAATATACATGCCTTGTGCATAGTAAATCTTTTAGTGTCCAAGCAGCATAAAGAAAAATTATGATGCATTTTATTATGAGTTTTATGCTGCATATAGTAATAATAATAGAATGACTTGCTGAAGTATTTGGTGCTAAACATTCAACCGTGTGGTTTTGTCACTTCCTGTTTAAAGTGTCCACTCCCCTTTCACTCTGCCTGCTGTGTGTGAGAATAGAAACGACAGAGATAGTGAAAGTACAGAGGATGAGGAAGTGAGGGTCAGTCTCCACAGATCTGGGCTCAGTGACACACACACACATATGGATCCTCTGATGCTCCTGTTTCTTCTCATTGCTGGGCTCACAGGTGAGTGTCTCTCATTACAGTGGTACTGAGTAGAGATCTCTCTCCTGCTGCTCACACACTGTCAGCTGCAGTTTGGAGATCATGATGTCAGTTGTGAATTATGGCAGTCTTAATAAAAACATCTTTGTCTTGGAAATTGGAAATACATATTATATTCTTAGAAATGTACCCTGAATCAGGTAATTGAAACTATATACATAATATCTAAATATACTGCATGATATATATAAAGACTGTCAGTGCAGATAAACTGCTCCTGCCTCTTGTACCCTTTGGTTTTCTATGAGGCCTGTGATTGATCTTACTGGTGTCATTTCAGCAGCACAGGTGGTTATGTGAGCAGACAGCCGGGATGCCATCAGTCATTTCTGTGTGTACAGACAGAGGGGTCTAAACACCCAGCTTCATGTATTACTGCAGAAGGTCTCAGTGCTTATCAGGGGGCAAGATCAGTGTTAGGGGTCAAGGCTAAACCTGGTTGTCTTTCACTCTGCAGCAGATTTGGAGAGCTAGTTACCCTCTAGCTGGTAGAGACTGGGGGCAGCGTGGGGGCCTCACACCTCCAGGCTTGTGGTTTCGGTATCTGGCCCAGCTTTCTGTGGGCAGTTTGCATGGTCTTCCTGTATCTGTGCTGGTTTCCTCTCAGTTCTCCGGTTTCCTCCCACAGGTCAATGTCTTTCCATGTAAAGGGCAGCCAATAGCGACATTTTTGCCTCTCTAGACGGCACTTCAGTGCATTCAGTCGTGCTACATGACACCTTTCTTGATGGTGAACTGTGTGCAGGTAGGTAGGTTGGTCTATCTCTCTAATCATGTCTAATCATGCAATATCAAAGAAAAGGACAGCCCCAGACAATTGATTTAATTATTGTGATAACTCAAAAAGTATTTGACAGATCTTTGGATAATAGAGGATCCGTGACTGATTTAATTTTGTGACGAAGCGCTCCAGAATTGAAGCGGTGTCACGTAGTGATGGCACATGAAAGGACAGCCATAGGTGTAGATTCAGTGAACCTGGTTACATTGAGACAAGTCGCCCAGTGTTGGGCTTTTAATAACAATGATTGTTGCATAGGTGGGAGGAGTGTGTGGGGGATACAGGTTGTTAAGGGTAGGGGTGTGTGAGTAGAGTGGGGACATTGAGTTGGATTTTCATGCCTTATAGTCAGAAGCCCATGTCTTCTGTTGCCCTTGCCGTGGTTCCCCAAAATCTCTCTGTCTCTTTAGTTTATACAGATATTAGATATCTGACTCATACCCCTGCCATCTCAGCACTGCTGACTGTTGGCTTTGAATGTGACCATGACTGCGTCTGTGTGCAGTTTGCAGGCTTCCTCTGTTCACATTGCATTTCTCCAGCTTCCAGTGCCCTGCAATGGATTGACATGCTGTTGAAGGTTTACCTCACTTTACACTGTGTGCTTCCTGCATTAGGACCTAAATAATTATACTAATGATTAAACAGCTATGGTGAAACATACGACTCTTTCAGGCGACAGTGATACCCAACTAATGTATAGCGTTTGTTTTTAAAATGAAATGAGAACAGATTAAAAGAGAGCTGAGCATCTCGATTGACTAACATTCCCACAGTGCCTCTTCAGGAGTCCTTTTAGACACCAAGTTCTGTGGTTCCAATTAGCACCATGAAGGTGCACAATGATATTCATGGGTATCATGGTCTGCAGCCAAATCACAATTATTTAACACTTTTTCTAGATTTTACATGTCTGCAGTGTTGGAACACACAATACACACAATATATATGCGGTGGGGCAACTTTTGCCCCCACTGTCTAAAAATGGGGGCATTTGCAATATTTGGGGTCACACTTTAAAAATTGTACTTAGAGCACAAAGTTTATGTTTTATGAGAGAAGAGCCCAGATTAAAATGCATACAGTAATCAGCTCCTTGTGCCAACATGAGTAAATAAGAATAATATTCCTATCAGGGGTTTTGCGAGGATGAGACTGAAGCTTTACCCTTTGTTTCTGCTGAGAGACATGCGGCGTGACTCATTTCTCTGCGCGTACAAGTTATCTTTGATCAGCGTTCATGGTTTGAGATTCAGATCGAGCTTTAGGTAATTATTTTCGAACTGGTTGGTTGGACTTCTAAGAAATTCGAGTTCTAATGAGTTCGAGAACTGAGGTACCACTGTACTAACAAATAGAAAACACAAAATACTGTACATGTATGACGTAATTGCCAGTTTATTGGTAAAATATTTTTGTTAAAGCTTTTTAAAAATTACATAATAATATAAGTGATATAAAAACCAGTGAGAATCCAAATACTATCTACAACTTCATAGAGTATTATACTCAATGCAGCCTCTGCAAATGTTTCCGGAATGTAGCCATAGCAATTTCTTCTGATGTAGCAGCAGATCTCCATCATGATCTCCAAACTGCAGCTGACAGTCTGTGAGGAGCAGGAGAGAGATCTCTACTCAGTACCACTGTAATGAGAGACACTCACCTGTGAGCCCAGCAATGAGAAGAAACAGGAGCATCAGAGGATCCATACATGTGTGTGTCACTGAGCCCAGATCTGAGGAGACTGACAATCACTTCCTCATCCTCTGTACCTTCACTGTCATGGTCGTTTCTATTCTCACACACAGCAGGCAGAGTGATGGGGGAGTGGACACTTTAAACAGGAAGTGACAAAACCACAAGGCTGAATGTTTAGCACTTCAGCAAGACATAACATCCAACCATCCATCCATCCATCTTCTATAGCTGCTTATTCTGTGCAGGATCCTGATGGCCCACAGTCTGGGCAGCAACCACTCGCAGGGAAAACACACCATTCACACACACATGCACACCTATGGTAACTCCAATAAACCTCAGCATGTTTTTGGGCTGTGGGGGGAAACAGGAGAACCCAGAGGAAACCCCACACTGACACGGGGAGAACATGCAAGTGCAGGGGGGACAATAAAACAAAATTAAAGTCTTCAGCTTGCTTGGTTTCTTGTGTCATTCATGTGACTCACAGCTGTTTTCTACAGATACACATACAGTATGAAGTGTGAAATGAAGAGCTGAGAGGGAGAGACACTGCAGAAAGCAGTGAAAGCCAGTACATACTGTCAGAGGTTACAATCTTTACGGTGTGTGTTTCTGCGTATTTCTTATCAATTGCAGGAAAACATTTTTCATGTTGCCTTTGTCCTGCAGTTTGCAGGAATAAATATTGTAATAATATTAGGAATTTTACAAATTTGGCAATATCAAATACAGTGATACCTCGGTATACGTCCTTAATCTGTTCCAGATCCTTGGACTTATACCAAACAGGATGTATACCAAACAAATTTTTCCCATAAGAAATATAAGGAAAATGATTAATCCGTTCCCATGAAAAAAAAATCCTATTGTTATTGGCATATTATATATTGATGGGGTTGTATAAAATAACTTAAACATTGCTTAATACTAAAATACATAAATATAAAAGCAATTAGATGAAACAAATGAAAAGAGAGTTATAGCGCGGGTTGTTCACTGAATGGTAGCAACTGGCGTACTGACGCTGGTGGGCAGTCGTGGCTTTGTCTTGAGAGGTAAACAAGGGAAGCGCGTGGTGTCCTGACTCATTATGACCCATACAAGTTCTAGCACATGAGTCGTATTCCAAACAAAGGCCATATACCAAACAAAATTTTCCGTGTCCAAGCAGGACGTATATCAAGTTGGACTTATTCCAAAGTGGACGTATACTGAGGTACCACTGTAATGGATAGTTGAACTTTACAAAGAATCATTGTAGCTCACTGGGTATAGAAATACATGTAAATGAAGCATGTAAGTTGATGTTATTAATGAGCTGTGTAACTTCCTTCTTTCTCACACATGAACATAAGCAGCTAAGATATTTTCAGACAGACACTTATTCTGAAAAGCAGAAATGTCGTCATACAGGATGTGAGGGTGAGACTCTGCAGAAACACTGTGTGCTGCATACAGAGGGTCTGACCTCAGGCCTTTGTTTCAGTCTTTGTTATGTTTTATACAGTTTGTTAAGTTCCACTGCAGTAGGTCCTTTTAATCTCAGTGGATCAGTAGGAAACAAGAGGCCCATTAGGATCGTGTTTCTGTGTGTGTACTCACACTTGGCCCAGTAGCCTCGCACCATGCCTGAGCAGGATTATCCCTCCTCCCACTCCCCGCTGGTCTGCGGTCACATTGCACTTAACATTTCGGGCCCCACCGCACTTGCGTCATCTTTGTATAACTTTTTGTGTTGAAGTGAAAATAGGAAACGCGCAATCGTACAGCACAGTGGAGTTTATGACTAATGTCCTTATATTGTGGCTTATTTGGGGTTGTTTTGGGCATGATGACAAACAGCCCTCATATAGATTTATCGAGTATGTAATGCAGCTATTTTTACTTATACGTGCTGCATGTATAAGAAAACAGTCCCACGTTTTACTAAATATCTAAGATTTTTGTGTTTTGCATCCAGCTGTTCCTAGACACTCTCATCAGCAGAAATTTCCAGCAAACACTGCACCTCTGCTGCAGACTAAATTGCCAGTTGCATCCTTGATGTGTCTCTAACACTGTGATGTGTATGAGTATGTGTATGAGTATGAGCATTGGTGCCTGTAATGCTGTGATGTGTAAAGGTACAGTATGTGTATGAGTATGCCTATTGGTGTCTGTAACGCTGTGATCTGTATAGGTACAGTATGTGTATGAGTATGCCTATTGGTGCCTGTAATGCTGTGATGTGTATAGGTACAGTATGTATATGAGTATGCCTATTGGTGCCTGTATCGCTGTGATGTGTATAGGTACAGTATGTATATGAGTATGCCTATTGGTGCCTGTAACACTGTGATGTGTATGGGTACAGTATGTATATGAGTATGCCTATTGGTGCCTGTAACGCTGTGATGTGTATAGGTACAGTATGTGTATGAGTATGCCTATTGGTGCCTGTAACGCTGTGAAGTGTATAGGTACAGTATGTGTATGATTATGCCTATTGGTGCCTGTAACGCTGTGATGTGTATAGGTACAGTATGTATATGAGTATGCCTATTGGTGCCTGTAACGCTGTGATGTGTATAGGTACAGTATGTGTATGAGTATGCCTATTGGTGCCTGTAATGCTGTGATGTGTATAGGTACAGTATGTGTATGATTATGCCTATTGGTGCCTGTAACGCTGTGATGTGTATAGGTACAGTATGTGTATGATTATGCCTATTGGTGCCTGTAACGCTGTGATGTGTATAGGTACAGTATGTATATGAGTATGCCTATTGGTGCCTGTAACGCTGTGATGTGTTTAGGTACAGTATGTATATGAGTATGCCTATTGGTGCCTGTAACGCTGTGATGTGTATAGGTACAGTATGTGTATGATTATGCCTATTGGTGCCTGTAACGCTGTGATGTGAATGGGTACAGTATGTGTATGAGTATGCCTATTGGTGCCTGTAACGCTGTGATGTGTATAGGTACAGTATGTGTATGAGTATGCCTATTGGTGCCTGTAACGCTGTGATGTGTATGGGTACAGTATGTGTATGAGTATGTCTATTGGTGTCTGTAACACTGTGATGTGTATAGGTACAGTATGTATATGAGTATGCCTATTGGTGCCTGTAACGCTGTGATGTGTATAGGTACAGTGTGTATATGAGTATGCCTATTGGTGCCTGTAACGCTGTGATGTGTATAGGTACAGTATGTGTATGAGTATGCCTATTGGTGCCTGTAATGCTGTGATGTGTATGGGTACAGTATGTATATGAGTATGCCTATTGGTGCCTGTAACGCTGTGATGTGTATAGGTACAGTATGTATATGAGTATGCCTATTGGTGCCTGTAACGCTGTGATGTGTATAGGTACAGTATGTATATGAGTATGCCTATTGGTGCCTGTAACGCTGTGATGTGTATAGGTACAGTATGTATATGAGTATGCCTATTGGTGCCTGTAATGCTGTGATGTGTATAGGTACAGTATGTATATGAGTATGCCTATTGGTGCCTGTATCGCTGTGATGTGTTTAGGTACAGTATGTATATGAGTATGCCTATTGCTGTCTCTAATCCAGACCCTAATGGTGTCTAGGGGGGCAGCGTGTGGCTCAGTGGCACTGAGTGTGCAGCTCAGAGGCAGACATCCCTCCTTCATCAGCTTGAGGCCTGAGGTCAGTCTCACCTTCTGTGTCATATTTTGGTTTTATTTTATCTGTATCCATTCCTCACTGGAATACCAGGGTCTCTCTCTGCTGTGCTTTCCTTACAACTTTGCTATTTGTTTTTGTAGCACTCAATATATTAGCCCCACAATACAGTTCAGATCTGCTATTCCCAAATTAATTTAATTTTAACATAACTTTTTAAATGTGTTGCTTATTGTACATTTCAATTATTTTTTATTATCTTATTTCTTGTATGCATGTTTCCATGTAATTTTATTTATATACTTTACTGTGAATGGAGAACTTGCTAATCAGTTCTCTCTAGCCTGGAAAGCACTTTGGGTCAATTCCTGTTGATTTTAAATACGCTCTACAAATAAATGACTTGCATATGGCTGCCCTCTAATGGATAAACAAAATTCAGCTACTCAAGTCAATATTAATACATTTAACCTTAGTATGTTTTATGGCATTACTGTGAGGCTTGACTGTATTTCCCTCCTCAATGATCAGTTTAATCTAGCTGGTGAAGCTGAAGGCAGAGATGGAAATTAGTTTAGTCGTGACTTCAGAAGTTACCCTGACAAGGGATTCTGTAAAATCAGAGATAGAGCTGATGGTTGGGCTGGTCATCGCCTGCTCCTTCTGACTGATGTAGGTCTGAATGTAAAGTTTCAAACTGATTAATAGGTATTAATCTGTTTTCTAATGTTCACACAAAAAGAGCTTTTACAATGTGATTCTGCATTTGATTCCTCCTTGACTGGGGGGTAAAGAGAAATAACTAGCAAGAGAGACAGAGAGAAACTTTTCAAAGTTGAACTGATTGTCCAAAGCCTTTTTGTTGTCAAATTTTAAATCATCTATTACTCACTGTAATCCTTTCTATACCCACCTCTGTATGACTTCACAGAGCATCACTGCCAAAGAGTATTCTTAAATAAACTTCAGCTGGTACAAAATGCGGCAGCCAGAGTTCTCACAAACACTAAAAAATTTGATCACATCACCCTAGTCTTGTGGGGAAGATGGTGGCGCAGGAGGTAGTGCTATCGTTCGGCAACTGAAAGGTTGCAGGTTCGAGCCCTGGTTCCTCCTGACCCCATCAAAGTGTCCTTGAGCAAGACACTGAACCCCAAATTGCTCCCGGTGTGCAGGTTGGCACCTTGCATGGCAGCCTCTGCCACCGGTGTATGAATGTGTGTATGGATGGGTGAATGTGAGGCATAAATTGTAAAGTGCTTTGAGTACTCGTAAGAGTAGAAAAGCGCTATATAAATGCATTCCATTTACCAACAAAATAAGAGGGTTGCAGGTGAAAAAATTGAATGTAAAATTTGACAATTCAGGTTTTCAGCACCATGGACAGCAGCCTACTGTTGCTTAAAAGGCATTATTATGCTCACTTTCAGTTTATAATTTTATATTTATGATCTACTAGAATAGAGTATGCATGCTTCAGTGTTCAAAAAGCACATATTGTTTTCTCATAATGCACATCTCTATTCACCCTCTGTCTAATCCCTCCCCCAATGAGTCCAGTGTGGTTTGATTGGTCGGTTTACCCTTCATTCCCCTGTCTTTCAGTCTGCAGACAGATCCTTGCAGGTAGGCAGACAATAAGGATTGTGTTATGAGGTGACCTCATCATGTCATGGAAGTAAGGGCTGGAATTTCAATGAGGTGTTTTAGGCAGATGAGAGATGAGTGGTTTCTGTGCTGAGAGTTACTCCCTTTGCTATGTACTTTGCATCTAAAGACTTTGCAGACCGTTTACATGCAGCTGAAGCCATATAACACACTAATAGAAAGGGAAAAGCATAATAGGTCCCATTTACTGAGTGTTACAGCAATATGCAATATATTATTTTATATATAAATTTCTTTTGATGTTGACCAGAAGTTATGTGATACCTCCCCCCCCCAACTTATCAGATAAGTAAGAGCTGCTGTCAGCTGAGACAAGCTGGTGTGATTCGTTTCAATTCAATATTATTCGTGTCGCGCATTTTCACAACATTACATTGTCTCAAAGCACTTTACCTTATCCCTGCCCAAAGCCCACAGAGAGCAAGCCAGTGGCAAGGAAAATCTCCCTAGAAGGAAGAAACCTTGGGAGGAACCAGATTCAAAGGGGAAGTCCATCCTGCAAGTGCTGGCAGAGGAAGTGATATGAGCAAAATGGCAAAGTCCCAGTTCACACTGTCCATATTTTAAGATTAAAATGAGTAAAAAGTGGGCGGTCCTGATTTCGTGTCTTACATCACACTGCAAGATGGTCACTGATTGGTGGGCTCTGAGAGGAAGCTGTGATCTGAAAACCACAAACCATTTACATTTCATTTTGAAATATTTAAAAAATATTAATTCAATCAGAATATTTATTAAATAAAAATAATTACGAAAATACATTAAATATATATTTAAGAATTAATAAGCAACGCAATAAGACTTTTACTTTCACTAATTAATAAACCAATATTAAACTTTGACCAGCAGGTGGCAGCAAAGCACGTGTGAAGAAGAGGCCATCAGCGGTACAAAGCACTGGCTGTACAGGTTCCAACACTGCAGACAAACCTCCCTGTTTAACTGACTCCTATGGTATGACTAGACAGATTGAGCAGGGCCGCATGAGAGAGGTCTCACTGCAGTTAGTGTAACCATTTATTTTACAACTCATCTGTCTCATTCTGCTTCATAAAGGTCACACCCCACTTCCAGCTTCCTCTGACGCAAGGAGATTCGTGCACAAATGGCTACAGCTTAAACTGAAACAATAATGATATATAAAAAGACATTTCATACAAACACAGCATAACCTTGCTGATAAAGCCTTGCGGTTTGTGCATTTATTTACACTAATAGTGGGTGTATGCTAATTATATTAACAGGATTAATAAGCGTGTATACTTAATCAGAATTCCCTAAGACCCGTGCTTTGTATCGGCCCCTCCCATTTTGACAACAACAAACTACATGTCACTGCAGGGCTTTAGAGACTAACTACTCCAATAATTGCGTAGTGATATTGAAGATAGTCATCGACTACGCCCACTAATCATGGCAGCCTTAATACATATATCAACAAAAGTTTTAATACGTATTGTCTCTGTTTACGTGATAACGAAGACCTAAATATATATTTGCTTTAAATATGTGACTCATGTTACAGAAAATATAAGTAAACCATGAGGACAGAAAAGTCACGGAATAACAGGAATGACCGACATATAGTGCCAAACAGACAAGGTGCAAAGACTGTACTCATAGTACAAACAAAGTAAACGTAGTGCACTATGTAGGGTAAGTTGTACATTTGTTTGCACTTTGCAGCTTACCTTGCGTTGACTCTTTGTAGTACGGTCCCCACGACGGTGGTGGAAATATAAGGGGCTGGTTATCAGAGGGCATGGATTTTGTGGCAGTTTCTATATTGGCGTTGCTGGTGGAGGGAGCTGCATTTGAGGGTTTGTATTCAGCAATGGCTTGAATGCCCTGTGTATTAAGGCGAACTCGCGGACGATTACATCTCTCACACAGCATAGAATTAATAAGACTTGTTCACTGTCCTCCAGTTACTGTAATATTCTGGGAAGTTGTGATTGTTCAACTCCACTGCGCACAGTTAGGAGCAACTCCAACTCCACCTAGCAAACATACGTACGAGGTGATTGAGGTATGGAATGATTCTGACCCTGTATGGACGAATCATCCCCAAATTCTATTGCGTCCATGATTCACCCATATCATTGTGCCAAGGTTGAGCAGCACAACATGTTTTTCTAAGCCTCAGATCACAAGACCAGAGGATAGTGAGGATAGCTGAGAAGATCATTAGAGTCTCTCTTCCCTCCGTCATGGACATTCGCATCACACGCTCCATCCGCAAAGCCACCAACATTGTGGATGACCCCACCCACCCCTCACATTATCTTTTCACCCTCCTAGCGTCTGGAAAAGCATTCAGGCCTTCACACCCAGACTCAGAAACATGGAGTCAGACTACTGAACTCTCAGGGACTGATCTGATACCACACACACACACACACAAACAGGTCTGTAATTATATCTTCGTGGGGACTCACCATTCATTTCTATGGGGAAAACTGTAATCCCAACATGACAACCTTAACCTCTACCCAGCCCTAACCTTAACCATAAGTAACCAAACCAAATACAAGACTTCTGGCATCTTTAGTTTTTTATTGTATTGACAGATCTTTGTGGGGACCTGAAAAATACCCCCAAAGCATCAAAATAACAGGTTTTTATCACATTGCGGGGGACATTTGGTCCCCACCATGTAATATAAACCTAATCCACACACACAAACAGACACACACACACACATGTGCGTGCACACACACACACACAGATTAGGTATCTGAGTCTTTGTGGGGATTCTCCATTCATTTTTATGGGCATAACCCCAATCCTAACTATGGCAATCTTAATCCTTAATCCCTACAGTAGTAAGCAAGAAGTAACAGTAAGTAACCAAACAAAATACAAGACTTTTGGAATTATTATTCCTTTGATTGCATTCACAGAATTTTATAAAACTGAGTCAGTTTTTTCTTTTGGGGACCAAAAACATGTCCCTACAAAGTCAAATTAACGTGTTTTTATAACACTGTGGGGACATTTGGTCCCCACAACATAATATATACATGACCACCCACCCAAACACACATAGACACACACACACACACACACACACACACACAGACTGGCTTACCTATATAATCTATAGATTCTTGAATGAAATATCTGCAAAGCAGCTATTATGGCATGGCCTTAGGTTTGAACATGCAGTTTTTAAGGACACTGCACTAACTATAAACGAAACAC
Source organism: Paramormyrops kingsleyae (assembly GCF_048594095.1). Taxonomy (NCBI): domain Eukaryota; kingdom Metazoa; phylum Chordata; class Actinopteri; order Osteoglossiformes; family Mormyridae; genus Paramormyrops; species Paramormyrops kingsleyae. Next base: position 377,923 of record NC_132800.1, on the reverse strand, counting down.
TGCACTAATTCTAAAATGGTTTTATGTGAACTTTATTTAACATAGAATAAAAAAGAAATCAAACCAAAATTTAGTCTCTCGAAAAACTTGTATATGACATATCTTCGAAATTTAAAATACCAGGATACAGAATTTGAATAACAAGAACTATAGTCTTCCTTCTCAAAAGCGTGAACAACTATCTGAAGACCTACTAGTTCCTGAATTGTTGATGTTGCCTATGAAATTCGCTGAGAGTTGACGTCGCCCTACCAACGTCGCTAAAATGCTAATTGCGTCAACAAGCTATGGAAATACAGCGGTGGTACACCCCCAATACAGTGGTATTACGCATTACCGTAATGCTGCCTAGCAAAAACATAATGTCATAAAAAAAATTACAGACAGACATTATAGACAGAGCTGCGTGGTTTCCTATTGACAAGTAGATATATGATTTGGGGACTGAAAGGCGGCTAGATATCCAATCACGCCCAGCTACAGTAAGCACAAACTGAAGATACTACTCCTGATTGGACTAGCTTCAAATTCGTCCCGCCCTGACAAAAAATTCTTTGTTTTCATTCGTTGAACATAATGTCAATACATATCTTCATACTATTCGACCAATTAAAACTCTCGGTGGTTTCCATAGAAACAAAATAATTGCAGTTTAAAGACAAACTTTCTGACAGAGAGATGGCGCAGAGGTGAGCAGCATCTCTTCTTATGTTTCTTGCTATTTCTTCAGATTATGTTTTGTTAGCATATTTAATTCTATATTTATTTTTATGTCCTGATATAGTACATGCAAATTTTGCGGCACAATATCGTTGAAATATATATATAATTAGTTGTTTAAACTGTAGATGCTGTGGCCATTATTCTAAATATGGTTGTTTACATTTAAATGGTAAGAGAATATATTTGTGTTAAACTTAAAAACAATAAGTCTTATGGTTGATATGATTGGTTATACTCATCCGGCCTGTGATAATGCATTTCATCTGAAGATGTTATTCTGAAAAGATCGCCTATACGTTTACTTTTTAAATGTCCCATGTTCTTGAAGTAAGATTAACTTTTTGCTAGGTTCGGTATCATGGTGATGTTATAGCGTATCGAAGCAGCGTCATAATTTCGCAAGCTTTACTGTATTGTGAAGCAGTTTTAGCAATTCGGTCGTTACTGCCGGAGTAGCCTCGACGCCACGAGCAGCTAATGAAGGCTCCATCTCTTTCCATAGGCATTCTTGATGAATAGCATTTAGGAAAGAAGTTGAAAAAATACCGTGCCTAGTTTGGCTTTGCGAGTATCACATATGGCTAGTTAATTATTAGTTCTTATTTATTCACCAGAATGAGAATTGCGAGAGCTGTTTCCTGGACCAACGACCAGTACTGGGGAGCCTGGGACCTGTGGGACGAGGTGATCGACTGGGGAGATAAGGAAGGTTTGGAGGAGTACTCACCAGCGACACCCCCCACTGTCCAGACTGGGGAGGTTATGGGGGGACTGGGAGGTGTGACTGACTGGTGTAAGGGAGGGGAGGGTATGAGCATGAAAGGCTCTGAGACTCTTCAGAGCAATTACGGCCTGACATCTGAAGAGTGGGAAATTTATAAGACGTACTACCTTCAGAAAAAGAAGAAGGTCAGGAAGAATAGGAGCACTCAGGGGATAGATGAGGTAAAGGGTGCGATTAGTGGGGAAAAGGTGGAGCTGGCAGAGAGGGAAAAACATGTGGGGGTGACCTCCAGTGTACAGGTGGAGGCCACAGACCTGAATGTAGGCATTAATAAAATGCAAAATGGAAGCAAGGGGAAGCAAGGTGAGGTGGGGGTGAATGTGAAGGTGGTTAAGGTGGAGGGGGGGATAATTTCCCTGAAGGCAGAGGATACGAAAGGAAATGTGAAGGTGGAGGCTGTGCAAGTCCAAGTGTGTGAGTTTGGGCTTGCAGAAGTAAATTCTGGGGATGTAAATGTTGAGATTGTGGGGGTAGAAGTAGGGGAGGTAATTATTGAGGGTGCGGACATGGTGAGTGATGTAACCATATTGGAAATTATAGTAAATGATGTACTAGTTGAGATTATAAATAGAGAAGGAGGTCAGGAGGAAACTGGCGGTGTAGAGATAGATGTGGGTCAGGTAGAGATAGAAGAGGTAGAAGTGGTGGGGAATTAATATAAAAGTTGAGCGTGTAGAGCTCATTACATAGAGAAGAGCCAAAATACGAAAAAGATGAAGTTGTGGTTCTGCTGCTGCTGTTTAGGAAACATTAAATAATTGAAACAGTATCTAAGATAATAAATCAAGTATGATAAATTTTGAGATATGTGGAATGTTTCATAATAATGTTTAACGTTTATTAAGAAAAAAATGTATATTTCTAAGTAGATTTGTAAACTGCTCTTTAAAGTATTAATTTTCAGAATTCCAGAATTTCCAAAATCTCCAGGTAATTTAATTTGATTTCATTTTGTTTAAACTGCACACACATAAAAATGATTAGCCCTGTTATGTATTTGTGTTTTATTTATTGTTTATTTATTAAGCACCCTATCCCTCATGGATGGCATGTTGTACAGGTCACCTGTGTTCCCATAAACTTTAACTTGTCTTGCAGTCTTGTTCCCCCCACACCCTCTGCTTTTTCCCTTCCTCTGTTTCTATCTTCACTCCAGGTCCAAGACGTTTCCAGCCCACTGTCCTTGGGAAAAGCCACCATCCGTGGCCACCGCTCCGGTTTCTCTGGGCCCTCCTGCCCTGCAGGCCCCTCGGGCCCCTCTGGTTCCTGTTCCTGCCCCCGTCCATGTCCTTGCCTTGCAGGTTCCCCTTCACCCTCAGGTCCCAGGCTTGTGGTACCGACGGTGTCCCTCCCCGCCCTATGGTCCCGACAGCGCCCCACTGCCTTACCATCCTTTCGTCCTGGTCCTAGTTCTCTCTTACCCGATCGTGATCCGTTTCCTTACTCCTGCGTGGTCTTCTCCTGTCGGGTCAGCAGTCCATATGGCTCTTTGCCCCGCTTGTGTCCTCTATCTGGCCCCGTTAACGGCCGTTCTCGTCTTCCCCGGCTCCTGTAACCCACACGAAATGTTTCTTGTCCCGTGTTATCACTCGTCTGTGGACCTGTCCTGGTGTGTGATGTACGTTCTATCATCCTGGTTGTCCCTAGTCTGACCCCAGTTCTCCTAGTGGTGTCCCGTCTTGCCCCCAGAGTGCCCTGTGCTGGTGTTGCCCCTGCCTACCCTGGTCTGCCTTGTCCCCTAATGGTGTTCGGTCTCTGCGCCCTTGTCCCGCAGCAGTGCCCATCTGTTGTCTTGTCCTTGCCTCTTCCACTGTGTCTCCCATCTTAGTGTACGTATAGCCTGCTGTCTTCCCCGCTGTCCCATCTGCTCCCTCACATGCCCTGTAAAAAGTGTCCTTCAGTCCTGCGATCCTCAGTCCAGTCATTGATGTTGCTGCCTGCATGTGCTCCCCAGTGTGTCCTGTGTCTAGTGTTCTTGCCTGATCCTCCCTACCCTGTTTGGACCCCTTGTGGTCTGTTTCCTTTGCCCTTCCTGTAGTGTAGTTTTCTTTAATAAAGCCCCTTTTGGTTTTCCTCCATGCCTGTCTTAGCCTCTGTCCTTGCCCTCGACGTGACACCATTACAGTGTGACCAGGTAAATGCTTCTAGCTGGACACCACACTACTGTAAATGCTGCTGAAGGCTTACCTCAGTTTATCATTATTCCCTTCATCTTGAAAGAGAACAGCAGCAACAAGTGGGAAAATGATTAAAAAGTAAAGAACACTGTTCTGTTAGTAAGCTTCTTAAGGTAAAGTCATTTTAAATAATAGTAGTTACTGATACTTTATTAATCCCTGTGGGGAAATTGTCTTTACGCCTCCCTCAACTTGCTCTTCATAGAGTAAGCTCTCCATAAAGGGCAGCCACCCATAGTGGCGCCCAGGGAGCTGGGGGTTAAGGGCCCTGCTCAAGGACCCGCAGACATGCTGAGGATGGGTTTGAACCGGTGACCTTGTGCTTACAGGCACACAGGCTCAGCCCACTGAGCCATGAATACAGGTATGAGATTCGCTGCTGAAAGTTGCAACACTGGCACAAAGCTTCAGCAGCAGAGATGTATGCGTGTGCCATGTTGTAGCCGATCAGTGTAAACACTACCCAGACGTGCTCTTGTTTATTTCAATCACAATGGGCGTATTCACATATTTCTTTACCCAGTACCAACTGTCGGATTATCATGTTATTATCATGGGAATAGCACGATTTGCAAGTGGGCAGGCGATCAGAGCTGCTTCGAGACGCAGACGCCAAGTCAGTCACTCTTGTTCTTCCTATTTGTATCACGAAGCTGTAAAAATATATTTAGTTTCTACCTATATATATATTTGAAAAGTAGACCGTCCAAGGTTTCTGAGGGTGTTTTTTATATGACAAAAACTCGCAGAGTTATTTAAACGGTTTGGCGAAATTTCTATCAGATCTTGCCGGCGGGACGGCCGACTCCAGAGGGTTAATATAGCCCCTTTTGGTTTTCCTTCATGCCTGTCTTCGCCTCTGTCCTTGCCCTCGACGTGACACCATTACAGTGTGACCAGGTAAATGCTGCTAGCTGGACACCACACTACTGAAAATGCTGCTGAAGGCTTACCTCAGTTTATCATTATTGTCATCGTCTTGAGAACAGCAGCAAAAAGTGGGAAAATGATTAAAAAGTAAAGAACACTGTTCTTCTTAAGGTAAAGTCATTATTGGAACTGAAATTAGAATAATGAAATACATTCAACAGAATGGTTGTCCATCCATCCATCTTCTGAAACTACTTTATCCCAACCAAGGTCACAGGGAGTCTATCCCAGGAACAATGGGCACAGACAGGGACCAACCCTGGGCAGTTGCCAACACACCTCAGGGCACACGCACACACAACTACAGGGCCAGTTTAGACTAATCAATCAACCTATCCTGCACATTTTTGGACCGTGGGAGGAAACTGGAGCCCCCAGTGAAAACTCACACGAACAGCGTGCAAACTCTACACAGATAGGACCCAGGACCAAACCCAGGACCTTCTCGCTGTGAGGCAGCAGCACTAACCACCGCGCCACCCTGTTGAAATGGTCGTTTGTAAAATAATACATTCAGGTTATGTTATTGTAGATCTGGAACGTGGTGTTAAAATGTAGTGGTGAACTTAAGACTGCCCATTCAGTATCGCTGTTCTAATGATAGACACAACAATTAATATTAAAAATTTTATATAAGACATCCGGAGGCTGCAGGGCATCGTCCAAGCAGCAGAGAAGCTCATTGGCTGCAGCCTCAACCTCAGTGATTCACTATCTGCCCCAAGAACAAAAAGGCGACCTGGCGAGATCATGCCGACCCCTCCCACCTCAGCCATAATCTCTTCCAAATTTTCTTTTATTCCCCTCAAAACTGCATTGTGGAAAAAAGGGATGAGTACAGATTGGGCAGCAACAAATATTTAACAGACATGGTGACAATGAATAACTTTGCTATACAGCAGAGGGACAGTGTTTGCTGGAAATTTGGGCTGACAAGAGTATCCAGGAAAAACTTGATGCAACTCACAAAAACTAAAAAAAAAAAAATATTTGGTAAAATATGGGTCTATCTTCTTATATGTGTAGCACGAATAAATAGAAATGCCTGTGTGGCATACTAGCATGGCTCTATATGATGGCCATGTGTCTGCGTGCCCAAAATGACTCCAAATCAGCCATAAAATTAGGACAGTAATCATGAGCTCCATTGTGCTGTGCAATAGCACTTTTCTTCCTTCATTTTTTTCAAAACAAAACATTGCACAGTGATGATGAAAGCATGCTCAGACCTGGAACGTTAAGCGCAATGTGGGCACAGGCGAGTTGGGGAGTGTGGAGGGGGGAACAATCATGCTCAGGCATGATATAAGGCAACCGGGCCAAATGTGAGTACACCCTAACACTGACCATTTGTCAGGCTGAGCTCTACCTGGGAGGGTCCTGGAGCAGCTACTGGAAGAGGTGGTGCAACTCTACTCACCTCATCCACCTGACAGACAACCTCAGTGCCTCAATACCTACACTGGAAGAGCAGCGTGCAAGGGAACAGCAGGCCATGAGATACAGACACCATCACGAACGGCTACATAGCCAAAGACTCCACTCGCTCACAGAGAGCGTCGCTTGTGATGAAACCCAGGGCTTCATGACGAAGCATTTGTGTTATTTGTGATTATAGCATTATGTGATGTTTCCTCTGTTTATGTTAAAGTTCAGTGGTCAGTTTAACAGATAAACCACACACAGTTCCTTAATAACTATATTTTATTCTTCAAAACAAATATAAAAATGATTATGAAAAAATATATATTCTGTGAGCTTGCTGGAAAACAGTTTGTCCAGCATGAGCCAGCCTCATCCAGAGGGCTACTCTCCTGCTGTCAGTCATCCATTGCCATGTCAGAGCCAGCCTCGTCCTGAGGGCTGCTCTCCTGCTGTCCGTCATCCATTGCCATGTCTGAGGCAGCCACATCCAGAGGGCTGCTCTCCTGCTGTCTGTCACCTTTTTCCAGCATGAGCCAGCCTCATCTAGAGGGCTGCTCTCCTGCTGTCCGTCATCCATTGCCATGTCTGAGCCTGCCTCGTCCAGAGGGCTGCTCTCCTGCTGTCCATCGTCTAGTTCCAGGTCTGAGCCAGCCTCGTCCAGAGGGCTGCTCTCCTGCTGTCCGTCGTCTATTTCCAGGTCTGAGCCAGCCTCGTCCAGAGGGCTGCTCTCCTGCTGTCCGTCGTCTAGTTCCAGGTCTGAGCCAGCCTCGTCCAGAGGGCTGCTCTCCTGCTGTCCGTCGTCTAGTTCCAGGTCTGAGCCAGCCTCGTCCAGAGGGCTGCTCTCCTGCTGTCCGTCGTCTAGTTCCAGGTCTGAGCCAGCCTCGTCCAGAGGGCTGCTCTCCTGCTGTCCGTCGTCTAGTTCCAGGTCTGAGCCAGCCTCGTCCAGAGGGCTGCTCTCCTGCTGTCCGTCGTCTAGTTCCAGGTCTGAGCCAGCCTCGTCCAGAGGGCTGCTCTCCTGCTGTCCGTCGTCTAGTTCCAGGTCTGAGCCAGCCTCGTCCAGAGGGCTGCTCTCCTGCTGTCTGTCATCCATTGCCATGTCTGAGCCTGCCTCGTCCAGAGGGCTGCTCTCCTGCTGTCTGTCATCCATTGCCATGTCTGAGCCAGCCTTGTCAAGTGGGCTGCTCTCCTGCTGTACGTTACCATCTTGTTTGGCAGCAGGGCAATCACTAGCCATCTCAATGCCGCCTTCAGCCATGGTAGCAGTGTCTGTATCTCTTGGCGTAGTCCTCCTCAGCTTCTTCCAGAACCTGAGAAGAGTGCCTTTCTTTTTTGGGCCCTGAACATTTTTTTGTTTAGGGCCCTGCACCTTTGTGCAACTTAAACCCATAATGAAATTATGCAAACGATATAGCTTAGATTCTCTTTCACCAGTGCTTCCTTTGAGAGAGTCTCTAAGAATGAAATGTGAAGGTGCAATTGCTTCTTATATAGAAAAATCTTCCTTCGATGACATCACTGACCAGTTCCGGAATTCTGTTCTGTTGACATCACAGAGGGCCCTCCATATAAGGCATTTGTCATTTCATTGTTTATACCAGTATAGGGTATGCTGATTGATTAAAAAAATAATATAAAATTATTATTTAAAAAAAAAATACCTGTGTGTTTAGAAAAATAATACCTGTGTGCGTGTGTGTGTTTTCCCTTATCCTACCAATACTATCCACATTATTACTTAAAAGCTTGTTTGACATCCTTTAATGCTGGTAGTTTTCAGTAACTTCAATTAAACATGAATTGTGTTAATATGATGAAACTAATATGGGGTCATTTTGACCCCATTATAATATAATTGAAATTATCACATGGTCATTTAAACTTCAACACTTTTAAGTATGTATTGACTTGAAAGTAGGGTGTCATGGAGGCTTAGCTGGTGGCCCTGTTGTCTGTCACCGATGGGTTTGGGGCTTTGAATCTCATCACTCCTTGGCAGGGGTGCCGTAATGGCAGGGGAAAGTTACAATGATTCCAAGGGCCCCTGAATGACAGGCGGCCTAAAAAATTGGGAGAATAGCTGGATTGGTCTGGACTGGGGGGCCCAATATGATATGCCTTCATGGGGCCCACAATCTCTAGCAATGCCCCTGCTGCTCGGTGTATGCATGAATGTTTTCCTGCAGACATTGTTTAGGCTAATTGGTACATCTACAATTTCCCATAGTGTATGAGTGTGTGTGTATATGACCTGTGATGGACTAGCATCCTGCCCAGGATGTACCCCAGCCTTGTGCCCTGTGCTGCTTGGCACGAGCCCCAGGTGACTCTGCCCAGTACAAACAAACTGATGGTTGGGTGATTTTTCGGGTCTGGACGGCACAGAGGCTCAGGACACATAAGTTACATCACACCTTTGGGGGCTGGGAGTCAAAGATCACTTTTGCTCTGTGTGTGAGGTTTGCATGTTCTCCTAGTGTTATATGAATTTTCTCTGGATCCTCTGTTTTACTCCCAAGATTGAAAGAGGTGTACTTAGGTAAATTAGTGTCTCTAAATTGGCTTGTGTGTGTGGGCGTGTGTGCGCCCGGTAATGATCTTTGCGGTAATGATGCCGGTCCTTGTTTTTGCTGCTCCAAGCTCCCTCGCAGACAGAACATCATCTTACCGTAGGAACAGCAGTATCTCAAGTTGTTGACGGAGCACATGTGGAAATCTGTGGCTGCTGCATCTGTGTCTTCAAATTTAGTCCTTGATTCTGTGTGATACTTTAAATTAGGACCCTAGAAAACATTAATTGAACAAATAGTTCCATTTATTACAGTAGCATAAGTGGAAATTTGTGTTTTTAAAAGCACTAATCAAACCAGAAATAGCAAACAATGATGCGACATTATGAGGAATAAATTGACATACTCATAAAAAATTGGAATGATAAAAAAAAAACACCAGATAGAGTGACAAAAATCCTCTCATTCAAGGCAGTAGGATGAGGGATTTACACACACACACACACACACACACACACACACACATACATATTGTACTGCCATTGTAATGAGATAATCAATTTATTTATTTATTTATTTACTTTATTTTTTACATATTTTGCATATTCACTTGCCAGTGCTTTTAATGTTGATCAGTGTGTGTGTGTCGGTGTCTGTTTGGCTTTGCACAGATCACATTTGTTGATCAAAATGTCCCCAAAGTTTGGTAAAACTCGAAACTTACTTTTGGTTAAGGTTAGAGCTGGGTGGGGGTTATGTGTCCCGTCAATAGGATTAGAGTCTTTTTTCAACCATAGAAATGAATGGAAGGTCCCCATTTAGATAGGTACACCAATATGTGTGTGTGTGTGTGTGTGTCTGCGTGTTTGTGTGTGTAAGCAGGTATACCTTACCTTATCGGGACACAATGTCCCCACAACATGATGATTACCTGTTTTTTTCCCTTATGGGGACCAATTTCCTGGTCCCCATCAGGAAAAACTCAATTTAATAAAAATCTATGACTCCAATGAGAAAAAAAAAATTCAACAACTGTAGTATTTTGCTTGGTTACTTATTTAGCATTTTTCCCATAAAAATGAATGAGCAGTGCCCAAAAACATATGATTACATGACTGTGTGTGTGTGTGTGTGTGTGGGACTGCATAGCCTTGGAAAGCCAACCTACTCTCAGGAGAGTCTAAGCCCAACTTTTTCACAGAGTTACTGGTTTAAAATATTCAGAAAAATTGAGGAAGCAAAAACTTCCAAATGGTGAACAATGTGGGAAGCTGTGGGCAGCTAAAACTGTCTGCAGGGGTCCATATATCACAGGAATCATCGGCACGACTCTGGAGCTGTGACATTTTAAAATGAGACCGTTATAGTCCCCCTTTTCTTAAAAAGCATTACGGAAAATCAGATCAGTGAGATTTTAAACAAGAACCCAGTGTCAAAGCTGCGGGAAATCAAAAGCCAGGCCTATGGCCACCGCTGATTGTGAATAGGACTTGGCTTCAGTAGACTTTCAAATATTTCTGCGTTTTTGAAGTTTTTCAAAATTAGTGAAATAGTACTTTATAATATTCTTTTCACTATCAAGTGTGAAGAATACTTCAGTTTGATCCGAAACGGTGAGTACAGTCCAGCTTGAGAAGTAATTCTTTTAGAGAAGCAGATTAATATGGTCAATAATATTTTGAATATTACTTAAATATACTACGCTTCACTAACTGTATATATTGTGCGTAATTAATATGCAAAATATGAATGGCATATGAAAGGTGTATTGGCTCACTGTATGGCTTCATACCTCCACTCTGCATGTTTGCAGTTTGCACACTCATTTGTGAGGGAGCCTAATTAGGAGAGTCTTCAGTTTAAGACAGGTCATAAATGGCTGCTTGTCTTGTACCCTCAGATTCATAATGGATGTGAAAACGTGCATTGATTTCTTGGAGGAAAGACGAGAGGAGAAACTGAGGGAGATGGTGGATTTTATATTGCATGAATTAGAAGATTTAGAAAATTCAGCTTCTGAGCTGGAAATGGAAATCAAGGGGTTTTTGAGTAAGTGTACAGAAGAGATTGTTGCCATGAGAGAGAAAGAGAAGAAAGACAAGGCAGAGGAAGGAAGTGTGAAAGAAAACGAGAACATGAATGGACGGATGAGGAGCATGGAGCCTAGGCAAAGGAGAGAGGAGAAGAAGAGGTGTGAAATAGGAGAACAGACAGAGATGGAGAGTGAGGAGGTCCACTGAAAAAAGAGGAAGGGATCAATGGAATTCCCATTGATAGTGACTAGAGGAGGAAAAAATGATGAGGAAGGGGATCAGCATATTGAAGGATGTCGTATTTCTTTATGTGTCACACTAACAAGGACATTTTTATTTCTGCTTTTCAGAGCTCTCCACCCTGGAAGCCATATAAACATGGTGCCTGTGGTTTCTGACCCACCTCCTCAAAGCGACGGCCTCTCTCCTGAGCCCTTAAATGATTTTTGTTTTTTACTTGTATTTAAATATATACATAATAAAACTTGCACCTCTGTGTTCTATGCTTCCTTGCTCACAGCCTTAACACGCTCTAAATAATCCTAAACTATATTTCAATGTTTAATTGGATTCAGCATGAACAGCCTCTACCATCCAGGCGCAAACAAATATGTAAAACATAGTATAGTGTGAACTTCTCCAACTTTCTTGATAAGAAACATGGTTCTTGTGGGAGTAACGCAAGTTTGCTGGGAGTGGTTGACCTAGTGAATAACTATAATGCAACAGCAAATAAATCGATGTGTAATTTACCTACAAAACATTCACTTATGTGCAATCAAACCAAATTAGTCGTAATAATGAAAACAGGCACAGCACTGTAATGTTAACATTACAACACAGAATAAATGGCTTAACGTAACAGGACAATATTAAGATAGCAAAATGTATACAATAATATATGATGAATAATAAGCCAGCGATTTACTGTATGCTTTTACTTACCCGAGAATACACCAAGATACTTTGCCCACACTTTTCCCTCTACAGTTCATACCACAATGTTTATTATATTTTAGAGTAAAAATAAACAAAATATTAACACAAGCCAGATGCCATCCAAATTTCATCAAATTTTATCAACAAAGTTTAAAAAAACATAACAAAAAAGTTAAGTACCCAGACAGAGTGGTGGAAATGAAATGAATCTGCACGTGGTGAAAGGTCATGTGACTGTATCGCAATAATTATAATATCAGATTAAACAGACAATTATACAATTATTATTAATCTGAATAACTTTTAGTTTTGGTGATTTCACCATGATATGTTGCTATTTAGTACGGTTAAATGGAGTTTTAAACCCCTCTAGGGTACGAAATGACGCCAAACAGTGTTTTAGGGTACTGCTTACTACAAAGTGTGATTTCTGGTAAGAGACATTGCTGCAGAATTTTTCAAATATTTACTCCTCTGGGGTACATTTGCAGCTAATAATTTAATTTGGGATCCAGTCTGTGTGTTTTTTGCGTGTTTTGGTAGTTTTTGGATTAAATGTTGTATTATTCATTTTTAAAAAGTGTTTCTGGCAATGATTTGACTTGTATTTCGCCATATATGTGGAATCAATTTTACTGTTATTGTCAGTCTGTGCTTTTGTCACACAGAAGCTGGAGAAGAGCCAGCAAAGTACTATTTAGTTTGTTCATTAATTCTGGAATAACAAAGGCTTTTCGCAAATACTCCTGGACCTTACTTGCGTATTTACTTCCCTTATTCATTATCTTGTTAGCTATTTGCTAAGATCAATTGCTTTTGGGAAATCCAACCTTGGTCATTTTGCGACGATCTGATTGGTTGAAATGCATGGAGACTAGAGAACAGTTATCTGTGTTGATATGCATAGATTAGTAGTATTGAATTGATGCATTCCCAATAACTCAGAACTTGAAAATTTCCAACCTCCTACTTGGAAAATGTATTATAGAATGATTGAATGGAATAGATTTATGCAAATTTATGCAAGTTAATGCTAATTCCACTAGTGTTTGATGCTCATGGACATACTAGCAGAAATGAGCTCTTAGTAAATCATGATGTACACTGTGTGAACAACCTTCTGCAGTGGAAAATTGAAGCGAGCTGGAATCATGCTGCAACTGTAGTCTCTTTGTGGAGTGGGCCGGGTACAGTCTGCTTCTTGTACGCCAGTGGAAAAGCGCTGTGAATCAATGGATCTCTAGAGAGGAGAGTGAGCAGAGCACTGCATCATGAGTCAAAGATCTGTTCACACCACTGCCTTGTTCTGTTCACATGCAGCTTTTGTTGTAGCTGCCAAATATCTGCACTAGCCCACATTGAAGGATTTGGTAACAGGTGTGGCTTCCCAAGTTATTCTTACCTTGCATCCAATCCCTCACTGTACACTAAGTGGGTATATAAAAATAAACAGATATGAGTCTGAAACTCTTGCAGAAAATAGCTGTTAAAGCATTCATCGGTGTGTGTTTGTATAGTAATGTAAAGCCTGTTATTTTGACATTGTGCGGACCACTTTATCAGTCCCCACAAGGGGAAACTAAGTTTTATAAAAATCCATGACTGCAATCAAAAAACTTTTCCTGTAGAAATGACATGAAAGTTCACACAAAGATATGAATACAAATGTGTGACTGTGTTCAAGCTATTTGCTGAAGGTAGTTGTAGATTTTGGGATGGATGGAACTTCTTCAGGAATCCTGTCTCCCTTTCTGCTTATGCTCTACAATTTGGACAGCTAGCGCAACACCTGTTCTTGCAATCTACAGAAGTTCTTCAACTCCTCCATTGTAGGACGCATCAGCAATGGATATAAGTCTGTAGGACACTGGTGGAGAACTTTGTGCTGTGGTGCAGGGAGAACAAGCAGGACATCAGCAAGACAAAGGAGTTGGTGATGGACCTCTGGTGTAAAAATGTGTGTAGTGAACTGCCACGGATGTTTTACCAATCCATTGAGGCCGGTGTACTTTTACACTGTGGACTGCCAGGAAGCATTATTAGTTGAGGCGACACCAAATGCCTGACCACACTCACCAGGCAAGCCCAGCTCCCTTACAGGACTGACCCTGGACCCCTTGGAGACAATTCTGAACATCCTCCCCATGGGGTGCCCTCTTGGAGCACCTTTTTCCAATGGCTCACAATGGTGCTAAGAAGGACTACTGAGGATCCTTCCACTTTGCACACTTCAGACACTACAACACCCCCTTCAGATGTGTCCCTAGCATTGCATCTTTAAAGCAGTTGCCACCAACTGCAGCACCCAGATGGAACTAAGGCCCAGCCATTCAGAGTTCACATCAAGTGACACAGTACAATGAAACGATTGCGTCTGACAGGTAAGTGTATGCCTCAGAAAATTAAAAGGCTGAAAGAAGTATTTTTAGAGGGATTATAAAATGGTGCCTTCCTTTGGCAGTATGTTTAAATAATCTGTCCCTTTTCAATAACTGAAGGTCATGCAAAATCCACTGAGAACCCCACAGCCCTGTTTGAGCACCTGCCCTTCAGACCGTGTGTACACCTCAGTAGCATACTGTAGAGCCCTGTCCTTTTGTGCTCTTCCTTCCCATGCTCAGATGACCTCCTGCCAGAGCAGAGCCCATCACAACCACGACAATTCACTCAGGTGTCCTACTCTGTGTCTGAACGCCAAGAAGCATGGGGACACTGGAGACGGAATGGAAGTCCATCTCACACACTGTAGGCTATTTACAGACACCGGTTCTCCTACCTGCTTGCTGAACCAAGCCAAAGCTAATGTTATCATCTTTTAATCAGCGAGACATTTCACCACAAGGGGCACTAAAAGAACATAGAATGCTTGTATGGTGCATTTGCTAGTGATTAACACTGTGAGCCATTCACTGTTAGTAGAAGTCATAAAATTACGATTTTGCCATCATTTCTGTAATGCAATTCCCAGTAGGCACTTCTCCATAATCTAGACCCAGGATTCATTTTAAAAATGGAATTTAGAAAGCAGCACTTCACTTTGATGTAAATATAGCACTACGTGAATGCTGATTTAATAAACAAGGATGTTGATCAGAAGAGGAACAGAAGGGATAAATAAACTCATCTAGTACTTCAGTATCCCTGTCACTCACATGCAGTCCATTCAGCCAGGGATAATTCTCCTCTTCTATGTTCATTGTTGTCATAAGATCTCTTTCATTCTATAATCTGTATGACCGTACAGGTCTTCCGTACATGTTTGTGTGCTTTGTTGAATTTCTATTTTTATACATAGTATTCTGTGAAGTGTTTCTCCTTTAATATTATGTACTTCATGTTTGGCATTGGACCACAAACAATTCTGGTATGTTGGTACATACTGGCAGTAAAGTAAGTTCTGATTCTGATTTTCCTCAGATGGAATATACACTGCTGGTTGTGGGATTACCACAGGAACAGTCAGAATACACATAATGCTTCCTGCGATTAGAGGTTATCCCATGTAGAGGTATAATACACATAATGCTTCCTGGGATTAGAGATTATCCCATGTAGAGGTAGAATACACATTAGATTAGATTAGATTAGATTAGAGATTATCCCATGTAGAGGTATAATACACATAATGCTTCCTGGGATTAGAGATTATCCCATGTAGAGGTAGAATACACATTAGATTAGATTAGATTAGATTAGAGATTATCCCATGAACAGGCAGAATATACATCACAGTACCTAGGTTTACAGATTATGAAAAGGCAGATATAGTGCTGATATATGGGAATCACCGCCAGTAGTGGGTAAAATTAGGACACGCAACAAGTGTACAGAAACAAGTCCTGATTTTCAGAAGCAAAGCGGGGCTCGTGAAGATGCATGACAGTCTGTCTCCTCCCTGTCTTTAATCACTTGAACACCCCTCCCCCACAAACCTGTTTGATGTATGGCTCATTAGAACATGTGACCAGGAGCAGATGGCCAAAGGGTGTCATAATGGGGGAAACGTGACCAAACAAACTGTTCCATATGGATGGTGTGACACGGAGCCATCACTAACATTTAAGCAAAGGCACCTGCTGACCTGTAACTGTTGACCTGTGAGGTTAGTTGACAATCGTTTCATTCAAAGTGGAAGTACATCTCTGCCAGGGTGATCAGGGGTATGGGAAGCCAGGGGACAGAAAGCAACCTGCCTGGGGGGGTAAAGTGGGATGCAGGTAGCATGGGCAGACACACAGAAATCTCACAGCGGCAAACATACAGCTTTCCTGCCCCATTGGAGCATGATGGATTTATTCATTAAAGTTATGCTGCCCGGATCAGTGACAGGAAATTAACAGAGGACAGCCCAGTGATACAGGCTTCTGAACACATAAACTAAATAAACAGTAGTAGAGTGAACCAAGACAGCATATATGACATGTTTGTATTCACATCTTTGTGGGGACTCTCCATTCAACAGCAGGATTATGAACCAAGGCGGTGTCTTGGACTGTGACAGCACAGTAACAATTCAATGACACAGAATTCTGAACAGACAAACTTTATAAAAAGTAGGATATTCAACTAAGAGAATGAATCACTGTCTGAGACACTAACATCACAATGACATCACAGGCTTCAGATCACACATTAAATAAACATGGATATTCAAGAGAATGAATCACTGTCGGTGACAGCGGCAGCACAGTTACATTAGAGGCCTCTGAACACAAGAACCAAATACAGCCTGGAACCTGCACAGTGGGGTGATTTGGGTTTCACTCCAGAAGGCAGATGCGTGCAGGGATGCTAATTCAAATGTTAGCCTGCTTGTCCTCAGCTCAGTGTCGTGCAGCAGGGCTCTGTGAAGGGACCTTATTCTCCAGAGTGGTTTTAAAGGGGACCGTGCTTCAGAAACTGTTCCCACCTGTCATTAAGGGACTGCAATCCTTACAGTCTCAAGCCAGATGCGTGGCAGTTTGTTGGAATTTTTATATTATTTTAATATCAGTTTGTACCTGGGAAGTAATTTGTAAGAAATTTAAAACCAAATAATCAGAATGTCAAACATATAAAGAAAAGTAGCTAACAAGCTGTTGCTGCTGTTAAACTCTATAGAGATAGACTGATAGATACAGGCTGGGAGATACACTTAGACCGACAGACACAGGTTGAGAGATGCACTTGATTGATGGATTCTGGCTGGGAGATACACTTAGAGTGACAGACACAGGTTGAGAGATGCACTTAAATTAACAGTGACACAGAGATATGAAGGGTTCCACTCTTCAAACAGGATCTCTGTGCTCCAGTTGGGATCTATGGCCTCCAAGCACTCCGCTCTTACTGCAGCTCAGCCAGGCTGGGCTGGGCCCGGCGAGGGTGGCGGGGGCCACTCGCACTCGGCCTTCTTTATGAGGGAGATCTGAGTGATGTGGGGCCTCTGACAGCCGTTCTCTGTGTCCTGCTGTCCTGCCCGCCGGCTGCGTGTGTGACGGTAAGAGACCTGTTACAGCTAGTATGCATGGAGTGGGTCCTTGCTGAGCCACAGGCAGGCCAGGCCTCGTTCCACATCAGTTTTGTGTGCAGACCTCCCTGTGAGCAAAAACAAATGGCTAATTTAACATGCGCTCTGACAGGCTCCTGAGGGCCAGTGGACCCAGGGTTTGCTTGTCCTCCTCACAAGCTGGAACAGCCGGGAGCCCGATCTGGATGGGCCCACTGCCAGGCCTACAAGAGCCGGCACGCTCAGCCACAGGTGTGCGCCGTGGCACTAGCTACCTAACGGACCCAAACCTTCATCTATCAGCACCAAACTGAGGGCATCGGTGACCCAAAACACATCAGAACCATATATTCTGGGGAAGTCAGTATGCGAGGAAAGGTACTGGACCAGTGAACACTCATCATCTCATCAGAGATCGATCAACCATGCTCATCATGTGACACTATCCTCAGTACATGTGGCAAAAAAATCCGAGGTGCCATTGTGGGTGTGAACACTGCCCCCTGGTGTTCAGTGAGTGTGGGCTCGACATACCGACAGGCATGTTTGAGAGTCTGCCTAAATGAATTAATTTCCTCCTTTTTCAACAAAATCAACTCAATTAATTTGTTTAAGGAGCAAAACAGTTTTGAAAGGGTCCGATAATTTTACCTGGATAATGAAAGCCAGAGAACAGCCAGGCAGGAACTCTGGTTGTCTACGATACATCTGTCCACATGGACGTAGATCCTAGCCAGATCACAGACTCTCTCTACAGCACTCAGCCAGGGGACCGCTCTTCCAGGGAATGCTGAGAACGCGAGACCCAAGAGGCGTGTTTTGGACAGAACAGGAGCAGTCAGTCACCGGGTAAAATCAGTGAGATTGATGTGCACACCCACCAGGGATATGCACACAGCGCTGTGTGTTCCTGTGGAGGGCTGTCATTTCGGGCTCTGCTATTGTGAGTTCCTGTGTGGAAGAAGAGAAGCCTTCCAAAGCAACAGAGCACGGCTCTGTGAGTCACTGAAGGCAGTGTTACCCAAGCACACTGCAGCTCAGCGGCTCCACACGTGTCTCCAGCCCAGAGCATGCTGGGACTGCATGCAGACGGCTCATGCATAGAATCAGCCCTCAATTTCTGGCACAGGGGTTCCATTACCATCACGCCTTAGGGTGTTCTGGGAGAGTGAAACACAGGATCGACAGGGTCAAACAATGCATCGCCAGTGCTGGACCCAACACCATATTCAGTGTTGCTGGCGTGCCACAGGTTTCTGCTGGACCAGCAGTCTCCGCATGAGCAGCTCTTCATCCCAGCAGCATGGCGGGAAAACCAGCTGTGAGTGGCACCTTCACTCTGTACACAAACAAAGGCACAGACACTCACAGTCTATGGCTCACAGCAGATATTTGGAGCCCTCTGGCATCCATTCCTGGGAAAGACAACATTCCATTTGCTGGGCTGCTTGGCCCGTCAGTGTTTTGATGAGCTCTCAGAGACTCGGCACTGAGGCTCGAAGTCCTAGTGCCTTTGTCTGAAGTTGCAATAGCGGCACCTTCACCAGCATTCACCAATGCTTCCCCGCACTTCCCCATGCATCCTGCTTTGGGACAGGTGGGGGGAGTCAGGGCGTGAGCGTTGTTTAGCACTGCTCTTAGTCCATCATCCAACGAGGTCAAGCTTCTTTCATTCACTTGGCAAAGGTGTTTTACTGTCTGGCACTTTCTATAAATGTTAAGCTGACAGACTGGAAGATTGAAACTAGACCCCTTTAGCACCATCCTCCCATTTTTATTTATTATTTTTCAGATTAAAAATGTATTTATTTGTTCTGACAGAAGTTTTATAAAGTTTCAGCTGGCTATTATGTATATGAATTTCCTGATCTAAATGACTGGTTTGAAAAACCTTCAGGGTAGATCTTAAATGTCTCCTATTCCTATTTTAATCCCTGCTAATCAGTATTGTTTGTATCCAAGCCATGCAACAACAGATAGCAAAACTAAGATCTTTCCTCTTCTACAGCAACACAATAACTTATGTACGTCCCTCCTCAGCGTTCATCCTACCAGCTGGGATTCCACCAATCAGGCCTCAAGTTGAGTGAGACATCATGGAGATCAGTTCTCAACTGAGGGCAACTCTGGTGGTGAAAAGGTAGGACCACATAGTACTCCCTGGGGGGCATCTGGGGTCAAACGGTGAGGAGAAACACGCACAACGGATTCTGCCTGCGGCTGTCAACTTCAGCCTGAGCAGTGCCTATGGGTGTCAACTGGACCAGAGATGGATTAGGTCTGTCCAGAGATGCAGGGGCTCCGTAGCTCAGGCAAAATTGGTTTAGATCTGTCATTGACCTGCTGACAGAGGTGCATACTGGGAAGGCCACATATGAATCCATTCTGAGGGTGTGCTTGTCTTTTATACTTCCTGTTAGTGGTCAGACAGCAGATGAAATTGCAGAATGTGGTCTGCAGTCTGTTGAACAGTTCAGGTTAACGGAATATTGATCCAGAGCATGGATCCCAATGGAAGCTGACTCCCAGCACAGCAGAGGCATTAAATATAAGGAAAGGAATTAATATTGCTGAATGACAGTTATGAAGAAAAGTGGGCCTAGTGGAGTATAACATATACCTAGCCAGCTCTCACCAAGGCATAATGACTCGCTTCATTCACATTGAAAGGTATGACATGAAGCACTTCAGCGATTTCTACACACACCGGGAAAACATTAAAAGAATTCACAGACATCTGAAAGCACCAAATATACCTATAGCCACTGGTATTAATGTCAGTTTTTCTATGATATATGGGTTAAACGGAGGGTTTTAAAAAGTGGCGTAATGCAGAGTAGACTTTGGTACAATCCAGAGGGATGGTCTCCTTTGTACTGAAACCAAAACAGCCATTTAAAACTAATGTCTACTTAGGAGACATTACTCTATAAAGAGCAAGTTGAGGGAGGCGTAAAGACAATTTCTCCACAGGTATTAATAAAGTATCAGTTATTCTAATTATTTAAAATGACTTTACCTTAAGAAGCTTACTAACAGAACAGTGTTCTTTATTTTTTAATCATTTTCCCACTTTTTGCTGCTGTTCTCTTTCAAGACGAAGGGAATAATGATAAACTGAGGTAAGCCTTCAGCAGCATTTACAGTAGTGTGGTGTCCAGCTAGCAGCATTTACCTGGTCACACTGTAATGGTGTCACGTCGAGGGCAAGGACAGAGGCTAAGACAGACATGGAGGAAAACCAAAAGGGGCTTTATTAAAGAAAACTACACTACAGGAAGGGCAAAGGAAACAGACCACAAGGGGTCCAAACAGGGTAGGGAGGATCAGGCAAGAACACTAGACACAGGACACACTGGGGAGCAGATGCAGGCAGCAACATCAATGACTGGACTGAGGATCGCAGGACTGAAGGACACTTTTTACAGGGCATGTGAGGGAGCAGATGGGACAGCGGGGAAGACAGCAGGCTATACGTACACTAAGATGGGAGACACAGTGGAAGAGGGCAGGACAAGACACCAGATGGGCACTGCTGCGGGACAAGGGCGCAGAGACTGAACACCATTAGGGGAACGAGACAGACCAGGATAGGCAGGGGCAACACCAGCACAGGGCACTCTGGGGGCAAGATGGGACACCACTAGGAGAACTGGGGCCAGACTAGGGACAACCAGGATGATAGCAGGTACATCACACACCAGGACAGGTCCACAGACGAGTGATAACACGGGACAAGAAACATTTTGTGTGGGTTACAGGAGCCGGGGAAGACGAGACAGGCTGTTAACGGGGCCATACAGAGGACACAAGCGGGGCAAGGAACTATATGGACTGCTGACCCGACAGGACAAGACCACGCAGGAGTAAGGAAATGGATCACGATCGGGTAAGAGAGAACTAGGACCAGGACGAAAACACAACAGAACACCATAGAGACACACTGGGTACACAGCAGGACAAACATGATGCTCAGACAGGGGCACCGCACTAACAGGAACCAAACACGGGCAAGAAACCAGAAAAGACAGGGAACGCAGGGCACAACTGACACACAGACCAACACAGGGTGGACAGCTGAAGGACAGACAGATAAGGGAGAACCATGGGCCCAGGAGGAGTCAAGATAGGATAGGGCACTGGGGCAGGAACTGAGGCAGGGCAAGCAAACAAACATGGGGGCGCTACAGGGTGAACTGGAAATGGGCTTTGGGAGAACAAAGGTGGGACAGGACCTTGGGGCAAAAACTTAACTGAGGCAGGAGGGGACAGGACTGAGCTAGGGGGTCTGCTGGTCCCCAGAAAGCAGGGCATTGACCCTGGGACACGAGCCCCTGCTGGGTCTCAGGAGGCCGGTAGGGCCACATCGAGCCAAGGGGAAGGCAGGGTTGGGGCCGAGAGGCACTGTGGGCATCGCCAGGACCGTAATGCTGGGGGGCGCTGTCAGGACCACAGGGCGGGGAGGGGGCCGTCGTTGGGACCACAGGGTGGGGGGGGCACCGTCAATACCGCAAGCCTGAGACTGGAGGGTGAAGGGGAACCTGCAGGGCAAGGACATGGACGGGGGCAGGAACAGGAACCAGAGGGGCCCGAGGGGCCTGCAGGGCAGGAGAGCCCAGAGAAGCCGGAGCGGTGGCCACGGATGGTGGCTTTTCCCAAGGACAGTCGGCTGGAGACGTCTTGGACCTGGAGTGAAGATAGAAACAGAGGAAGGGAACAAGCAGAGGGTGTGGGGGGAACAAGACTGCAAGACAAGTTACAGTTTATGGGAACATAGGTGACCTGTACAACATGCCCTTGATGAGGGATACGGTGCTTAATAAATAAACAATAAATAAAACACAAATACATAACAGGGCTAATCATTTTTATGTGTGTGCAGTTTAAACAAAATGAAATCAAATTAACTTACCTGGGGATTTTGGTAATTCTGGAATTCTGAAAAATAATACTTTAAAGAGCAATTTAAAAATCTACTTAGAAATATACATTTTTCTCTTAATAAACATTAAACATTATTATGAAACATTCCACATATACATCTCAAAATTTATCACACTTAATTCATTATCTTTGATACTGTTTCAATTATTTAATGTTTCTCAAACAGCAGCAGCAGAACCACAACTTCATCTTCTTCGTATTTTGGCTCTTCTCTATGTAAAGAGCTCTACAAGCTCAACTTTAATATTAATTTCCCACCACTTCTACCTCTTCTATCTCTACATGACCCACATCTATCTCTACATCGCCAGTTTCCTCCTGACCTCCTTCTCTATTTATAATCTCAACTAGTACATCACTTACTATAATTTCCAATATGGTTACATCACTCACCATGTCCGCACCCTCAATAATTACCTCCCCTACTTCTACCCCCACAATCTCAACATTTACATCCCCAGAATTAACTTCTGCAAGCCCAAACTCACACACTTGGACTTGCACAGCCTCCACCTTCACATTTCCTTTCGTATCCTCTGCCTTCAGGGAAATTTTCCCCCCCTCCACCTTAACCACCTTCACATTCACCCCCACCTCACCTTGCTTCCCCTTGCTTCCATTTTGCATTTTATTAATGCCTACATTCAGGTCGGCGGCCTCCACCTGTACACTGGAGGTCACCCCCACATGTTTTTCCCTCTCTGCCACCTCCACCTTTTTCCCACTAATCGCACCCTTTACCTCATCTATCCCCTGAGTGCAGTCAGTCACACCTCCCAGTCCCCCCATAACCTCCCCAGCCTGGACAGTGGGGGGTGTCGCTGGTGAGTACTCCCCCAAACCTTCCTTATCTCCCCAGTCGATCACCTCGTCCCACAGGTCCCAGGCTCCCCAGTACTGGTCGTTGGTCCAGGAAACAGCTCTCGCAATTCTCATTCTGGTGAATAAACAAGACATATAATAAACTAGCCATACAGTATGTGATACTCGCAAAGCCAAACTAGGCACTGTATTTTTTCAACTTCTTGAAACTCCGGCAGTAACGGCCGAATTGCTAAAACTGCTTCACAATACAGTAAAGCTTGCGAAATTATGACGCTGCTTCGATACGCTATAACATCGCCATGGTACCGAACCTAGCAAAAGGTTAATCTTACTTCAAGAACATGGGACATTTAAAAAGTAAACGTATAGGCGATCTTTTCAGAATAACATCTTCAGATGAAATGCATTATCACAGGCCGGATGAGTATAACCAATCATATCAACCATAAGTCTTATTGTTTTTAAGTTTAACACAAATATTTTCTCTTACCATTTAAATATAAACAATCATATTAAGAATAATGGCCACAGCATCTACAGTTTAAACTACTAATTATAAATATATTTCAACGATATTTTGCCGCAATATTTGCATGTACTATATCAGGACATAAAATTAAATATAAGATTAAATATGCTAACAAAAAATAATCTGAAGAAATAGCAAGAAACACACGAAGAGATGCTGCTCACCTCTGTGCCATCTCTCTGTCAGAAAGTTTGTGTTTAACCTGCAATGATTTTGTTTCTATGGAAACCACCGTGATATTTGTAATTGGTCGAATAAAATGAAGATATGTACGGACACTAATGTTCAACGAATGAAATCAAAGAATTTATTGTCAGGGCGGGACAAATTTGAAGCTGGTCCAATCACGAGTAGTATCTTTAGTTTGTGCTTAATGTAACTCGGCGTGATTGGATATTTAACCGCCTTTCAAGCCCCCAAATCAGGTATCTACTTGTCAATAGGTAACCACGCAGCTCTGTCTATGAAGTCTGTCTGTAATTTTTTTTGACAATATGTTTTTGCTAGGCAACATTACAGTAATGCGTAATACCGCTGTATTGGGGGTGTACCGCCGCTGTATTTCCATAGCTGGTTGACGCAATTAGCATTTTAGCAATATTGGTAGCGCGACGTCAACTCAGCGAATTTCATAGGCAACATCTACAATTCAGGAACTAGTAGGTCTTCAGATAGTTGTTTAGGCTTTTGAGAAAGAATATAGTTCTTGTTATTCAAATTCTGTATCCTGGTGTTTTTAATTTCTAATAATATGAACGATGATATGTCACATATAAGTTTTTTGAGAGACTAAATTTTGGTTTGATTTCTATTTTATTTTATGTTAAATAAAGTTCATATAAAATCATTTTAGAATTAGTGCAGTGTTTCGTTCAGAATTCGTGCAGTGTCCTTAAAAACTGCATGTTCAAACCTAACGCCATGCCATAACTGCTTTGCAGATATTTCATTAAGGACTCTATAGAGGATATAGGTAAGCCAGTCTGTGTATATGTGTGTCTGTGTGTGTTTGGGTGGGTGGTCATGTATATATTATGTTGTGGGGACCAAATGTCCCCACAGTGTTACAGGGCTGTCAAATTTTGAAGAGTGACATTCCACAGGATGACTTTTCATTGGTTGTTGTGTTGTATTTTACCCAGATACAATCGTACTATTTTCTGATTGGCTATTGTGTTGGCCCTTTCTTTTTTTTTGATTGCCTGGTAAGTGACAGGCTCTTGGGGCAAATCTTGTCCGACTTCATAAAAGAGGCGTATTTCCGACGGGAAGCGACGTTTTTCTTGACGTTTCGTGACGTTTTTATCCGAGTTCCGACTTGGAGAGAAATAATCGAACGCACCATAATGTCACTCAACTCAGAATTTCCGAGTTCCGAGAGAAAAACGAACGCACCATTAGACTCCAGCGGAGACACGCTTGTTTTATAGTGAGGCGCTACTGTGCCCTGGTCTGGGGAAAAATTGGGCTCTGCGGCATATTAGCCTACAAATTATTTTTCCGCGTGAGAAATACAATGTGTGGCGGGAGTGCGTGACAAAAGACTGAAAAGAGTGACTATCACTCTCAATGCGTGACACTTGAGAGCCCTGGTGTTATTAAAACATGTTAATTTGACTTTGTAGGGACATGTTTTTGGTCTCCAAAAGAAAAAACTCACTCAGTTTTATAAAATTCTGTGAATGCAATCAAAGGAATAATAATTCCAAAAGTCTTGTATTTTGTTTGGTTACTTACTGTTACTTCTTGGTTAGTACTGTAGGGATTAAGGATTAAGGTTGCCATAGTTAGGATTGGGGATATGCCCATACAAATGAATTGAGAATCCCCACAAAGACTCAGATACCTAATCTGTGTGTGTGTGTGGATTAGGTTTATATTACATTGTGGGGACCAAATGTCCCCCACAATGTGACAAAAGCCTGTTATTTTGATCCTTTGGGGGGCATTTTTCAGGTCCCCACAAAGATCTGTCAATACAATCAAAAAACTGAAAATGCCAGAAGTCTTGTATTTGGTTTGATTACTTATGGTTAAAGTTAGGGCTGGGAAGGAGTTAAGGTTGTCATGTTGGGATTACAGTTTTCCCCATAGAAATGAATGGTGAGTCCCCACGAAGATATAATTACAGACCTGTGTGTGTGTGTGTGTGTGTGTCATGCCTGTCAAGTTTTGGATTGGAAAATAAGGGAAATTTTCCGGCACCCACCGCGAGCCATCCCACCAGCCCAACCAAGCTACAGTATCCCTTACATTTTAAGACAGGTGTACAAGAAATCTAAAATAACCACTTGTCATTTACATTTTATTTTCATTACACATTTTCTCTTAATTTCTCATGTTCACTCATGTGGCTCTCTGGCATTCACTAATGACTTATTATACAGATTTGTTGCAGAATTTGTATTCTTGTTGAAGACGTCACAGAAGGTGAAAGTAACGTTGTTTTTAGCACACAGCATTGCCATTTAAAATTCCGCATTTATGACCTGGTTAATGTTGTGAATGACCTGAAGACTACTGCAGGTGGCAGTTCTCGCGAGGCTACTGACAGTTCAGTTTGGAGAGGCAGATGAATTTTTTTTTAAATGATCTTATAATACGGGAGATTTATGGGAAAATACTAATACGGGAGGACGGCGGGAAAGAGAGGTAAAATACGGTAGTTTCCCGGCCAAAACGGGAGACTTGACAGCTATGGTGTGTGTGTGTGTGTGTGTGGTATCAGATCAGTCCCTGAGAGTTCAGTAGTCTGACACCATGTTCCTGAGTCTGGGTGTGACGGCCTGAATGCTTTTCCAGACGCTAGGAGGGTGAAAAGATAATGTGAGGGGTGGGTGGGGTCATCCACAATGTTGGTGGCTTTGCAGATGGAGCGTGTGATATGAATGTCCATGACGGAGGGGAGAGAGACTCTAGTGATCTTCTCAGCTATCCTCACTATCGTCTGGTCTTGAGATCTGAGAAAAACATGTTGTGCTGCTCAACCTTAGCACAATGATATAGGTGAATCATGGACGCAATAGAATTTGGGGATGATTAGTCCATACAGGGACAGAATCATTCCATACCGCAATCTCCTCGTACGTATGTCTGCTAGGTGGAGTTGGAGTAGCTCCTAACTGTGCGCAGAGGAGTTAAACAATCACAACTTCCCAGAATATTACAGCAACAGGGGGACAGTGAACAAGTCTTATTAATTCTATGCTGTGTGGACGATGTAATCGTCCACAAGTTCGCCTTAATACACAGGGCATTCAAGCCATTGCAGAATACAAACCCACAAATGCGGCTCCCTCCACCAGCAACGCCAATATAGAAACTGCCACAAAATCCATGCCCCCTGATAACCAGCCCCTTATATTTCCACCACCGTCGTGGGGACCGTACTACAAAGAGTCAACGCAAGGTAAGCTGCAAAGTGCAAACAAATTTACAACTTACCTTACATAGTGCACTACGTTTACTTTGTTTGTACTATGAGTACAGTCTTTGCACCTTATCTGTTTGGCACTATATGTCGGTCATTCCTGTTATTCAGTGACTTTTCTGTCCTCATGGTTTACTTATATTTTCTCTAACATGAGTCACATATTTAAAGCAAATATATATTTAGGTCTTCGTTATCACATAACCGCAGACAATACGTATTAAAAATGTAAAAACTTTTATTGATATATGTATTAAGGCTGGCATGATTAGTGGGCGTAGTCGATGACATGTTCTTCTTCAATATCACTACGCAATTATTGGAGTAGTTAGTCTCTAAAGCCCTGCAGTGACATGTAGTTTGTTGTTGTCAAAATGGGAGGGGCCAATACAAAGCACAGGTCTTAGGGAATTCTGATTAAATATACTGGCTTATTAATCCTGTTAATATAATTAGCATACACCCACTATTAGTGTAAATAAATGCACAAACTGCAAGGCTTTATCAGCAAGGTTATGCTGTGTTTGTATGAAATGCCTTTTTATATATCATTATTGTTTCAGTTTATGCTGTAGCCATTTGTGCACGAATCTCCTTGCGTCAGAGGAAGTTGGAAGTGGGGTGTGCCCTTTATGAAGCAGAATGAGACAGAAAAGTTGTAAAATAAATAGTTACACTAACTGCAGTGAGACCTCTCTCATGCGGCCCTGCTCAATCTGTCTAGTCATACCATGTGAGTCAGTTAAACAGGGAGGTTTGTCTGCAGTGTTGGAACCTGTACAGCCAGTGCTTTGTACCGCTGATGGCCTCTTCTTCACACATGCTTTGCTGCCACCTGCTGGTCAAAGTTTAATATTGGTTTATTAATTAGTGAAAGTAAAAGTCTTATTGCATTGCTTAAGTCTTAAATATATATTTAATGTATTTTCGTCATTATTTTAATTTAATAAATATTCTGAATTAATTAATATTTTTTTAATATTTCAAAATTAAATGTAAATGGTTTGTGGTTTTCAGATCACAGGTCCATCTCAGAGCCCACCAATCAGTGACCATCTTGGAGTGTGATGTAAGACACGAAATCAGGACCGGCCACTTTTTACTCATTTTAATCTTAAAACATGGACAGTGTGAATTGGGACTTTGCCATTTTGCTCATATCACTTCCTCTGCCAGCTCTTGCAGGATGGGCTTCCCCTTTGAATCTGGTTCCTCCCAAGGTTTCTTCCTTCCTTTTCACCTACTTTAACTGTAACCCTCTTATTTTGTTGGTAGTGATGCTCTGTGAAGTCATACAGAGGTGGGTATAGAAAGGATTACAGTGGGTAATAGGTGATTTAGATTAACTTTTTTAAATTTGACAACAAAAAGGCTTTGGACAATCAGTTCAACTTTGGACAATAGCACCTCCGAATAGTTTCTCTCTGTCTCTCTTGCTAGTTATTTCTCTTCACCCCCCATTCAAGGAGGAATCAAATGCAGAATAACATTGTACAGTAGAAGATGTAAGGTGCAACACACATTAAAAGCTCTTTTTGTGTGAACATTATAAAACAGATTAATACATATTAAGCAGTTTGAAACTTTACATTCAGACCTACATCAGTTAGAAAAAGCAGGCGATGACCAGCCCAACCAGCAGCTCCATCTCTGATTGTACAGAATCCCTTGTCAGGGTAATTTCTGAAGTCATGACTAAACTAATTTCCCGCTTTGCCTTCAGCTTCACCAGCTAGATTAAACTGATCATTGAGGAGGGAGATACAGTCAAGCCTCACAGTGAAGCCATAAAACACACTCGGGTTAAATGCATTGCACTTTTTTCCAGTCATTTTAACACGTGTCTCAATTCCATGTCCACTTTTTCCAAACACTTAACACATGCACCATACCATTGGACTATGTGAGCTAAACTATGAATACTTTTGCATTGCTTTGACTCAATTTGCATTCAATCACCACTTCCCCCAAATTTCATGAATACTTCTCTCAGTCAGTGTTTCCCACCAGCAAAACTTTGTACAACTACAGCCGATTTTTCAAACGTTTAGATAATCTGTTCAAAACAGTTAACTTTCAGTGAATTTCAATGAAATTTTACTGCACTGTAAATTGAAATATGCTGCATTTTGACAAAGGACACTATGCACTTGCACTAACACAAATAATTATGCTTTTAGCAGAAACTTCGTAATTTTGCTTGCTGCTTTGTTACCATTTATACAAATGAGGTCATAGAGTAAGTAAATAAGTAGTCTTTATTTATATAGCACCTTTCACAGGCAAAAGCCACAAGGTGCTTCACAACATAGTAAACAAAGAAAAACATAACAAAAAAAGCCAAGACCACACAAAAATCATAACTGCCCATAAATAACTATTTGAACGCCTGGACAAATAAATGAGTCTTTAGTTCTCTCTTAAAACTGACGACAGATTCCATTAAACGCAAAGAGGAGGGAAGATCATTCCAAAGCCTAGGAGCTACAGCCTGGAAAGAACGGTCACCTCTAGTGCGAAAATAAGTGCGAGGAACTTTCAACAAATTTTGATCCATACACCTCAAAGCATGCGCAGAGGTGCAGAGGTGGATCAAGTCGCTAATATAAAACGGAGCCTGTCCATGTAAGGCTCTGAAAACCAGAACCAGAATCTTAAACTTATATCTAAAAGACACAGGCAGCCAATTAAGTTGTTTTAAAATAGGGGATATGTGAGTGCTCCTATTAGTGCGAGTCAAGATTCTCGCTGCAGAGTTTTGTACTAATTGCAGACAAAGGAGCTCCTTTTTATTCAGGCATGAAAACAAACTATTACAATAGTCTAAACGTGAAGACACAAAAGCATGAATGAGAAGCTCCAAATCATCTCGTGAGACCATTGATCTAAGTTTGGAGATGTTCCTAAGCTGAAAAAAACAGTTTCTCGTTAGCTGCTTACAATGCTGCATAAATGAAATTTCACTGTCCAATATAACTCCCAGATTTCTAAGGCTGGACTTCACAGACAGGCCTAGATTACCCAGGAACTGTTTAATCCCCGGGATTGAATCAACAGGGGCAATAACCAGAGTTTCAGTTTTGTCTGCGTTTAGCTGAAGGGAGTTTATGCTTAGCCATTTTTTTAATTCCACTAAACAATGAAACAAAGAATCTAATGTATGCATCTCAGATGGTTTAAAAGAGCAATACAGCTGAATATCATCGGCAAATAGGTGGAAAGAAACGTCACTGAACTGTTGGATGATCTTACCCAAAGGGGTCAAATACAGCAAAAAAAGAACAGGACCCAGGACAGAGCCTTGGGGCACTCCACACAATAAATCCGCAGACTCAGACCTTATTTGGTTTGCTGTAACACTAAAACTACGCCCTGATAGATAAGAAGAAAACCACTGTGAAACTGTCCCTGATAAACCTATTTGATCCCTCAGTCTCATCAGCAGGACCTGATGATCAATTGTATCAAAAGCTGAAGACAGGTCCAAGAGAACCAGAACAGTGTGTTCTCCAGAATCAGCAGCCATCATAATGTCGCTGGACACTTTCAGTAAAGCCGTTTCCGTAGAATGGTATTTACGAAAATCGGACTGAAACGGTTCAAAGATGTTATTTTGATTCAGGAAAGAAGACAACTGTTCATAGACCACCTTCTCAAGGAGCTTAGAAAGAAACGGAAGCTTAGAAATAGGCCTAAAGCTGTTGGGGTCCGTTACATCTAAGCCTACTTTTTTCAATAATGGCTCCACTATGGCATGTTTAAAATTATTGGGAAACACACCGGTTGACAGGGAGAGGTTAACCATTTTGGTAACACACGGGCCTATGGACTAAAACACTTTTCCGAAGAGCCTACAAGGGAGGACGTCGGATAAACTATGGCTATGGCTCATCAAAACACTGACGGGCCAAGCAGCCCAGCAAATGGAATGTTGTCTTTCCCAGGAATGGACGCCAGAGGGCTCCAAAAATCTGCTGTGAGCCATAGACGGGGCTTTTTTTTGTTTACAGAGTGAAGGTGCCACTCACAGCTGGTTTTCCCACCATGCTGCTGGGATGGAGAGCTGCTCATGCAGAGACTGCTGGTCCAGCAGAAACCTGTGGCACGCCAGCAACACTGAATATGGTGTTGGGTCCAGCACTGGCGATGCATTGTTTGACCCTGTCGACCCTGTGTTTCACTCTCCCAGAACACCCTAAGGCGTGATGGTAATGGAGCCCCTGTGCCAGAAATTGAGGGCTAATTCTATGCATGAGCCGTCTGCATGCTGTCCCAGCATGCTCTGGGCTGGAGACACGTGTGGAGCCGCTGAGCTGCAGTGTGCTTGGGTAACACTGCCTTCAGTGACTCACACAGCCATACTCTGTTGCTTTGGAAGGCTTCTCTTCTTCCACACAGGAACTCACAATAGCAGAGCCCAAAATGACAGCCCTCCACAGGAGCACACATATCCCTGGTGGGTGTGCACATCAATCTCACTGATTATACCCGGTGACTGACTGCTCCTGTTCTGTCCAAAACACGCCTCTTGGGTCTCACGTTCTCAGCATTCCCTGGAAGAGCTGTCCCCTGGCTGAGTGCTGTAATGAGGGAGTCTGTGATCTGGCTAGGATCTACATCCATGTGGACAGATGTATCGTAGACAACCAGAGTTCCTGCCTGGCTGTTCTCTCATTATCCAGGCTCTTGTAGTGGGCCCATCCAGATCGGGCTCCTGGCTGTTCCAGCTCGTTAGGAGGACAAGCAAACCCTGGGCCCACAGGCCCTCAGGAGCCTGTCAGAGCGCATGTTAAATTAGCCATTTGTTTTTGCTCACAGGGAGGTCTGCACACAACACTGATGTGGAACGAGGCCTGGCCTGCCTGTGGTTCAGCAAGGACCCACTCCATGCATACTAGCTGTAACAGGTCTCTTACCGTCACACACGCGGCCGGCGGGCAGGACAGCAGGACACAGAGAACGGCTGTCAGAGGCCCCACATCACTCAGATCTCCCTCATACAGAAGGCCGAGTGCGAGTGGCCCCCGCCACCCTCGCCGGGCCCAGCCCAGCCTGGCTGAGCTGCAGTAAGAGCGGAGTGCTTGGAGGCCATAGATCCCAACTGGAGCACAGAGATCCTGTTTGAAGAGTGGAACCCTTCATATCTATGTGTCACTGTTAATTTAAGTGCATCTCAACCTGTGTCTGTCAGTCTAAGTGTATCTCCCAGCCAGAATCCATCAATCAAGTGCATCTCTCAACCTGTTTTCTGTCAGTCTAAGTGTATCTCCCAGCCAGAATCCATCAATCAAGTGCATCTCTCAACCTGTGTCTGTCAGTCTAAGTGTATGTCGAGGCCAGAATCCATCAATCAAGTGCATCTCTCAACCTGTTTTCTGTCAGTCTAAGTGTATCTCCCAGCCAGAATCCATCAATCAAGTGCATCTCTCAACCTGTGTCTGTCAGTCTAAGTGTATGTCGAGGCCAGAATCCATCAATCAAGTGCATCTCTCAACCTGTGTCTGTCAGTCTAAGTGTATCTCCCAGTCTGTATCTATCAGTCTATCTCTAGAGTGTTTAGCGTCACAACAGCTTGTTAGCTGTTTCTCGATCAAGCCAACACACCAAAACATTTAAAAATTAAACCATACCTCAACAGTGTTTTTCAGAACTGTACTATAAGCCCGGCCAAGCTTTTCATTCTGTCTCAAAGTGTAATTAAACAAAGACAGAAAAAGTCCACTTCCCGCTTGATCTCGGTTATCAACCGAATCGATGGATCCCCTCAATGGCAATTCGTTTGAGACAAGGAATCCAATAATGTCTACAATGGCAGAGACATACAGGCGGTTTCGAGAGAGCTGATCGGAATTAACCACAGTTGAAATCTCACTGCCTGTAGAACATCGCAACTGTCTCTCTTTCCAAAAAGCCACACACGTTTGATGTTCTTTACTATTGGCATGTCTGTTAAACCCTTTTGCAGTGTCCGTAGCATATTTCCAGTTACTAAAACCCAAAGTTGTGAATGAGTTAGTTTGCTCTGCTCACCCAATTGACCAATCAAGTGCCTGGATTTGAAAATCTAGTCTAGAACGTACTGACACGTATGTAAAACGTAGACTTTATTTTTTAACTATAGTGGTCTAACTTATATATTAGTCTTCAAAAATGAATATTATTATTATTTTTTTTTTTTTAAAAGTTCAATTAGGGCTTATTTTAACAGAGGGGGCGGCATTTTCCCTCTGATGGGGCGACGCCACCTTACCCCCCGTGGTGCCGGGCCTGATTACAACTCACTGCTGAAATTTTATTATAATTGAACCTGCTGGGGCTCTTAAACTGATTGACAGGTCTGTAAACTGGAGGGCGAACATTTACATCAATTAAATATATTATGTATCAGTGATAGCCAAATTAAGCTTAAAGGGGCAAGTCCCCCGAAAAACAAAAAAAGGATGTATTTTAGGGGGGCCTTTATTTATATTAGCTTTATTTATGTTAGCTTTCAAAGTTTAGTTTTCTAGTTCAGCACTAGTTTCCATTTGATTCATCCAATGGATGAACATTTTTCTTCTTTGCAAAGTCTATTTGTGGGAGTTTTGAGACTTGAGTTTAAAGCTGCAGCAGAGTGTTTGATGTTTGGAGTTTTGTGTCTGGAATCTAGACAATGTGAAACATAATATTTTAATAATATCCCACAGTTCAGTTTAGGGTATCATTTTGCCTCAAGTCCATTGTGCATGTGTATGCGTATACAGGAACATGGTATATGGGAACGCAAGTAAGGGCCTTATGTGTGTGTATATTAAGGTGTAATCTAGAATGTGTTCTATGAAGCCCATGTGGATTGTAGGGACCTGCTTGTCCACTCTCACCTTTCAGAAAAGCCTCTTGGTACGGAAGGTTCTTAATAACAGGTGTAACCATGTTACTGTAAACACACACACACACTAGATGTGGTGTTGAGTATGGTGTGAACCAGGATGTTATATGAGGCCCTGATGATTCATAGGGACCTACTTCTCCTGTGTGGTTCAACATCTATACCTTCTAAAGAGGTACATCTGAAATGTCAGCTTTGGGATTACTGTAACTACAATAATATGAAATAAATTAATGGTATTCAAGTACTTGATGAATTTATAAATAGTCATTAAATAGTGTAAAAGAAACTTTATAGAAATTTGTAGTACATTTACAAGACGACCAAAACATCACCCTTCCCCCATGTCATGATCCAATTGTTTCACTGTAGACATTGTCATATGCGAAGAAGTTACACATCACCCAACCCTATTCTGTACAATCAGGGACGGATTACGGACCGGGCCAGCGGGACCGCTGCCCAGGGGCCCTTGGGGTGCAGGGGGCCCGTGGGGCCCCTAGCCCAAAACAATTTGCAACGCTTATCAACAATGTATTTTCGTTTGTCTATTTTAGAGGGCCTACATTCTTTGATCCTCTGCCTACAAGGGCCCCTGACCCTATAGGGCCTCTGATGGAAACATGGATGGAGGGTGTAGGATCACACATGCACATATCACAGGGCCTAAATTCCAGGTGGCCTGAGACAAGGCCGAGCCTGGTACGAGAGGCACCAAAGGGGGGGGTTACACACACAAACACACACACACACAGATAACCAGGGAGGCCAGCACTCCAACTTTTATTGCCCAAAGATTTAGGGACCTACAGACAAGCAGAGTGGACTTCACGGACAGGGGTCCCTCGACTTGGCACACAACCCCCTCCCCATACACTCTGCCTTACATCTCACTCACCCAACAGACGAACACCCTAAAGGAAATTTCATTTAAGTTTGCTTTTGTATACCCTGTATATTGATTTACTCACGACTACTAGTCTCAATATACAGATACGTTATGTTTGTATGTGTCCTTAGACAATCTTAGTGTTTTGTGTGCCACCCTTATAACCATGTTCACGGAGTATCACCTATTTCACCCCTTTGCACTTGAACACATATAAATTTAAATAAATAGATAGGTATAGCTACCATTGTATGTATGTTCTCATGGTATACCAGAAGAATCTGGAAAGTGAGTGTAACCAATGTGTACTAACTTTTAGAGAGTCTGCTTTGTTAAACCCCCCCCCCCCCCCCCCTTCTCTTCCAACATTCCTTTGTGGTCCTTATCTGATCTTGGTGGACGGTTACCAAGTTTCTTTGTTTCTACCATGCTATGTTAAAAGAACTGAATTTAGGTGTATCTTATCCATTCTGGAGAAGATGAATTGGCATAAGCCACACCAAACAAAATATGTTGTTTCCAGATGTGCAACTTATATTGTTATTACCACAAACTAACGGCCACGCCTATCTATGGATAAGATGTGCTGTTTGTAATATGAATATTTGATGTAATATCTGCACAAAGTGTAACATCTGTTGAGGTGCAACCCAAAACACCTGTATCCCATACTGATGTGAATGAGTCACATAGATAAAATAATTAATTGTTTAATCAATTAATGCAGATGGTATGAGGTATGTACCTGTGAAGCTGGTATGGCATGTTTGGTGTCAAACTGATGGAAAATCACTCCTGATTCTAAATCTGGTCAGTGATTACCATAAAAGTGGATGTATCAAAAGTTATAACAGCTTAATGAAAATCATCAGTAAAGGGAGATTCAGTTGGGCCATAAATCCCAAAAGGACTGATACAGACCCCCTTCTGAAAGCCCGCCAAATGGATGGCCAGCCATTGGGCCAGGATTCGAATTCCTGGTCATCCCTATTCATGAACTTTAGACCATAAAAACCTGGACCTCAGAACAAAGCAGCGCAGAGAACACCCAGCAGCCGTACGGAAAAGACCATCAGCCCGGGAGACGAGAAGCCCACCAGAAACCCTCCGGTGAAGGCCCAGCTGAACAGAGAACAGCACCCAAGACAAAGCTTCACCAGGAGAGATAATCCAAAGGGGCTCCACTCCACTGCTCCAAACGCCGCGCCTTCCTGAGTGCCATCAGCTCAGCAGCTCTGCCATCAACTGCCAAGACCCCCCCCCACTCTTCAACCAAGTAAACCAACTTCCTTTCATTCTAACAACTTAAGCTGTTCTGTTAACCTGCTATAAGACTTTAGGGTCGTGTTTCCACAAACTGTGCTTGCTTTGCAGAACAGTATTTCCCATTTAAGGTTACTCATTTAAATCCGGTCATTGCATTTTCATAATTACATTGTTTGTTGTATTCCGTTATTTCGTGTTTGTTGTTTGTGTTAGGTGTAATGTCTGTCTTATGTTAGTTGTAGTGTTAGTTAGGAATAAATGCATGTCTTTTACACAACTTTAGCCTCCGTCATTGTGTGTCTCATAATAAGTTCCTGCCTCTGTGCGATCTTGCTACACGCTCTGAACCTCAAACTCGCCTGAAACATCGCGAGACTCTCTCTCATCGGCCATGAGGGGGGGGGCTCTGCTACCAATCGTTTACATTATCTGGTGATGCAGCTCGGTGGACGAGCCTTCTAACCCAGGTTACTAAGTGATATTGGTAATTAGTGAATCCCATTTAAGTCTCACATTAACAGACTCACAGGGATACCGCAATCGAGTTTGGAGGAGCCGACCATTTGGCATAACGATTGATTAATAATCAGCATTAAATAATAATTAATTAAACTTTAATTAATTGAAACATATTGGTGGAGATATTAAAATTTACCTGAGCTAATAATTCCTACAAGGGCGTTTGGCTGCCAAGGGCCCAGGGGCCCACACAACCCATAATCCGTCCCTGTGTACAATGAATTATGAATGCAACAATACCACCGTTTTTTCCCCATTATGTTTTCTATTTGTTGATTTGCTTACGGTATTCAGGTTAACCATTGAGCCTGCTGATGCTGTATTTGTTCTTTGTTGCAGATGACCATTGAGAAGACTCCAACACTGTGTCCAGAAAAGGTAAACTGGTGATGCAAAAGCTTATGCAAAGATTTTATTTGCCCGTGTAACTTTTTTATACCCTAACCTGACTAATGCAAGTCTAACCCTCGAGAAATGTGAAAATGGAAACACTTATGAATTAACCCATGTACTTACATTATTTTTTTTTAATCAATTTACGATTAAGTACGACACAGTATGATTATTTAAAAGAGACTTTTGATACTGGCCATATTAACCCTCAATGGTTCCTTGGGGTGCGTTCTGCACCCCCTGCCCATTTCTATGGCTACTACCATGTTGTTATTAAAATTTCAGCAGTTATCCTCTAGGACATTGTAAGTGCACCAGTTTTACATACGGTCATGCAGAAAATGATAGAAAAAGTGTTGACGTCAATTATCGCTGGCATACTTTCTTCGGGGGTGCAAAATGCACCCCAAAAAAAACTTAATTTATGACAGATGTCTGTGGAGATTCTCAGTTATCCAGGTCATGGTTATCCTAAAAAAGGGTTATGCAATAGCAACTGGACTTTGTTTTTCATAGAAGAAGTGTTGCACTCCATCCAGAGTGCTTTCTCAATTCTGACTGACTGGTTGGCATAGCAGGTTGATGAACCCTGTAGAATCCTCAAGTCGTTAGCACTAGATGGTCACCTGTGGGTTGTTGTTGTTCCCCCTGGCTTTCATGTGTTTCACTGATACCACCTGAGGCTGAGCGTGAACGACTGTGGAAGCGTCTGGGCAAAGTTGAAAGAACTGCATTGTAGGTAGGTGATAGACGTCTTAGGCCACCTCCTCTGTTCAACGACGGTCGTTCATTTGAAGCAGTTGTCCTCCCGGTCCACCTACAATGCAGTTCTTTCAACTTTGCCAAGACGCTTTCAAAGTCGTTCACGCTCGGCCTCAGGTGGTATCAGTGAAACACATGAAAGCCAGGAGGAATGACAAAAACCCACAGGTGACCATCTAGTGCTAACAACTTGAGGATTCCAGAGGGTTCATCAACCTGCTATGCCAGTCAGTCAGAATTGAGAAAGCACTCTGGATGGAGTGCAAAACGTCTTCTATGAAAAACAAAGTCCAGTTGCTAGTACATAACCCTTTTTAGGGTTAATTTATGACATTGATATGATCGACAAATTCAGTTAATTAGTGATAATTGCTACTATAATTTTTTATGTTATTATATTCTAGAACATTTTCGGATATTAAAAAAAGTCAGCCATCTTGTTTTGTTTACATTTCAACTGTTAGAAAAGATATAACACCATGGCTAGGTATTCCACAGCTGAAGCTCTTCGACACATTCTGCAAGAGGATACAGTCGGAATGTGCATTATATGACCAGTCCCCTCTGCTGCCCCCAACCCCCCCCCCCCCCACTGCCGCAACCCCTTTAACTGCACTATCTCACTGCGTAAGCTGTGCAAGCATCATGCAGTTAACTAATAAATGTATCTTAACTTTAGTTAATTGAATTTGAGCTTGGTACCATTGAATTATATATGCCAATGGATAGGGGTGCAACTTGAACCCCAAGGACCTGGAACGTAACTTTCTGACAAGGACCCATTGAGGGTTAAGATCTAACAGCTTGTAAAAGTTTTGAAATACAAATATACATCAATGACCTTTTATCATTGTGTAGTAAAAGTCGGATCATAGATAAATATAAATATCACTTCACAGATATTTATAGTAGTCTGTGTCATTTGATATCGTTCACAGTACAATTAATTGGTTTAATATTAAAAATTAAAAAAAAAAATTTACAGTGCTTTCATATGACACAGCTATGCTGAACTTGCAAAGGTCACCCTTGCACAAATCATGGTTTTCAATAGAAGACGTGCTGAAGAAAATGCCACTCCAGAGTTTTCACGAGAGAGACCAAACAGACCTCCATGAAGACATCGCTATGGGATTGTAACAGACTGAACAGAAGCTCTGCAACTATTTCAGACGGATTGAGATTGTGGGGAAAAGGGGCAGGAAAGTTGCTATTCTACTTACACCAATCATGGTGGATGCCTTGTCACTATTGGTCAGTAAGAGAACTGAATGCAGTGTCTGTGATACAAATATATTCTTGTTTGCAAGACCTAAATCATTGAGCTACTACAGAGGGCAGGACTGTTTATGCATCCATGCAAGTTGGTGTGGAGCAAAAAATCCTGAGCACCTCAGGTCGACCCAACTGCGAAAACATGTGGCTACACTGTCACAAGTGCTCAATTTAAAAAACAATGAACTGGACCAACTCGCAGATTTCCTTGGTCATGACCTCCATGTTCATCGCGAGTTCTACAGGTTACCCATTCCCACCATGCAACTGGCTAAAATTTCCAAGCTACTTTTGGCAATGGAAAAAGGGCAGCTTTCCAGTGTGCGAGGGAAATCGCTTGATGACATCGAAATTGATGGTTAGTATTAAAACTGGTACAATTTAAAGAGAAAAAAACCTTGCACACGCATTCATATCTCTTTAATAATCTTTTCCAGGTGAAATTGAAGTAAGTGACTCTGAAGTTGTTGACAATGATGAAAGTGAATCTGAGGACAATGTGTCTGCAGTAACACAGTCTGTCACCAGTGAACCTATGGTTGATGCAGAATGTGAATTACCCCTCCATAATTGGGGGGTACTGCCTTCATAACACTTCTATGACCATTATGGTCTGCTACCGCGTCAATACAAATAGTCGCCACCAAGATCAATGTTAAGAGTACAAGATGCGCCAGGGGTGTTTACTAACATGTATGCAACAAACGGTCATGGTCTGGACATGCGACAAAATGAGAATCAATGCAGAAGATCTCATTATCCTTATCCCTATCCAAAAGAACTTGGTTTTGATAACTCCCAGGAATTATCCTAGGAGAAGTATACTAGTAAAAGTAATAAGCCTATACATTTACGAACAGCCTGGTCTGGTCCAGCAGTCTGGTGTTATTCCTGCCCTCTCAGTCCCCCCAGCTCCAACAGCCTTCAGAAATAAATATTTACCTGTTGGGCTAATATCTGTCTTGATGATGCAGTAGATCTTAAAGTACAGCCTCATTTCTAACTCACCTCTTGGTCCTGCGTGCTGTCCTCATCCTGCCATCTTCCTGCTCCCTGCACACTGTCCTCATCCTGCCATCTCCCTGCTGCCTGCACACTGTCCTCACCCTGCCATCTCCCTGCTGCCTGCACACTGTCCTCATCCTGCCATCTTCCTGCTGCCTGCACACTGTCCTCACCCTGCCATCTCCCTGCTGCCTGCTCACTGTCCTCATCCTGCCATCTCCCTGCTGCCTGCACACTGTCCTCATCCTGCCATCTTCCTGCTGCCTGCACACTGTCCTCATCCTGCCATCTTCCCGCTGCCTGCACACTGTCCTCATCCTGCCATCTCCCTGCTGCCTGCACACTGTCCTCATCCTGCCATCTTCCTGCTGCCTGCACACTGTCCTCATCCTGCCATCTTCCTGCTGCCTGCACACTGTCCTCATCCTGCCATCTCCCCGCTGCCTGCACACTGTCCTCACCCTGCCATCTCCCCGCTGCCTGCACACTGTCCTCATCCTGCCATCTCCCCGCTGCCTGCACACTGTCCTCACCCTGCCATCTTCCCGCTGCCTGCACACTGTCCTCATCCTGCCATCTCCCTGCTGCCTGCACACTGTCCTCATCCTGCCATCTCCCCGCTGCCTGCACACTGTCCTCATCCTGCCATCTCCCCGCTGCCTGCACACTGTCCTCATCCTGCCATCTCCCCGCTGCCTGCACACTGTCCTCATCCTGCCATCTCCCCGCTGCCT
This sequence comes from Paramormyrops kingsleyae, assembly GCF_048594095.1. NCBI lineage: Eukaryota > Metazoa > Chordata > Actinopteri > Osteoglossiformes > Mormyridae > Paramormyrops > Paramormyrops kingsleyae. The sequence continues at coordinate 337,478 of NC_132800.1, read as the reverse complement.
GCACACTGTCCTCATCCTGCCATCTCCCCGCTGCCTGCACACTGTCCTCATCCTGCCATCTCCCTGCTTCCTGCTCCTGTGCCTCTCCTGCCTTCTGCTGACCACCACTTTCCTTCATACACAGTAACAGTTTGCAAAACTGCACCTATACTTTTGGTGTAATGTTCTGTAGCTCTTAACACTAATATTTCCTACTTACTCTTCTTTTACCACCGAAAAAGTGTCTGATGTCTCCATCTTTCCTTTTCCTCGTAGTGTGTCTGTGAATAAAATCTAATCTATACTTAACAAAGCAGTATCTGGGCTATCAGATGAAGCTTCTAAAAATGTCTAGAAATATGAAATAGTGGAATGCAGAATCAATACCACTAAAATTCAAATAATAGGGCACAATTTATTCATGATAAAATGAGAATGAAAACATAGGGAGTTCATCTCCTTGGAAAATGACCATGATCGATTTTACCTCACCAAATAAGCCTGTTTTAAATAGAGAACTTAGCTTATCTTGCAAGTTAAATTGACTAACGTTGACTGTACCGGCCTCAGAAGTACAATGGTAAGTAATTCAACTTATAATGACGTCAGCTTGCATTAGTAGATGAAACACTTAAACGAATAAATGAAGGTTGTAAAATAACAGATTTTCAACAGGCTAGACTTCTGCTGGCTATTTACACTTACCAATGCACGACAAACAGCACCATGACAGACAAACACAATGAACAGGTCAGTAAATGAGAATGAATGATGCAACCGACTGGCTAAGCTGCTTCTAGCGCCGAGGTGGTTAAAATAGTACGGTGTCTGAAATAGTTTTACATAGAAATTTTCCTGCAAGGTGAGTTTAGCTTTTTTTTTTTTCTTTACAACAAAAGAAAACCCCCCCAAACTGCTATTTTTGTCTCTTTGGCGGGGTCTAGGTCTTGATCGGGGGGTACTGTACCCCCCAGTTCCCCCCGTAATTCGAACCATGTGTCTATGCTGCTGAAATGAGCCTTGCATATTGCGAGTTGGACCGAAATCATCTTAGTGAATTTCAGTTTGGTATTTGTAAAGCTGGCCTATCCAGCCATGCAAAAGGTTAAACTTCTTAATTAACTGTATGCAGTGGTGTAAAATTCAGCTTTCTTTCTTTTGACATGAATTAACCTACATTAATTAATTAAGCTACATATCACCCATCCATGTTTCCTAGCATTTCCAGCACTGGAATGAAAATGATGCAGAACTTAATTAAAGCAGATGTTCACTGAACAGCTGTTGCCATCCCACCAGCAGGGGGCAGAGCTGCCCTTCATCATATTAAGCAACGTATTGTGAGGCTTCTTATGCATCTTGCTCCCTCCCTCTCCGCCTTGGCTTTGTTCAGTCATCTTACTTTGTGTTTCTGTGCCTGCGTGCTTTGCTTGTTTCAACTGGTTTTAGGATCTAAACTGGTTAAAGACCATGGAGCGGCTGGTTAAGGAGGCTCACCAATGCCTACACTTTCTGTAGTCTACACTGCCTACACCTCACCCAACAAATCATCAGTCTCATGACACCAGGCAGATGGTACTGGAGTGTTAATACCAGAACATCCCGACTCCGGAACAGTCTGTACCCCCAGCAACTGCCACCCTCTGCCAGCTGTGCCCCCACCCCAGGCACTATGGTAATGGTCACCCAGCTCACTGCACTCTGCACCTTACATGCAGTTGCACCTGCTTTTTATACTGGACTGATAAGCACCAGTCACTTCATGCTGCAGTTTCTTCTTCCCTACGGTCCTCATATGCATGTATATTGTCATGTATAGGTTAAGTTTTCTGGACTGATAAGCAGCAGCCACTTTGCACTGCACATTCCGATACCATACCCATATCTATAGTTTACATTGTTATGTATAGTTCCTGTATGTATGCATGCCTGTTTTACATTGGTAACTGCATATATTTCTTGTCTTCAGTTAAATTTATATCTATATATGGATATATATGTTGTATATGCTTATGTTTGGGAAGAAAGACCCTGTGGCCAGAGCACTCTCTGCTTTATTGGGTTGACTCAATCCCTTCCTGAGACCCTGCAAAGGACGTCTCTGCCAGACGAGCTCCAAGATGCAACAAGCCAATTTCATTGTGGAATCCCTGTCGAAACAGACTTCAGGACGTCTGCCAGGTGAACAGTGGACCCCCTCCATCATTCTCCACCAGCCTTAGAGTAAGACTGTGCATCTGGGCAGGTCGATTTTAGGTTGGGTTGTTGGACATTTAACTGTGTAGTTGATCGCCTTCATTTATTCTGAGGTGTGTCTCTATCTCTCTATTCTATCCTAATAAATATTGAAACAAAGTCTAAAGGCAATAAGCAGGGGATTAGTTTTAAAGAAGCAAAAAAATATGTAATAATAAAATAAATTCAAATATAGAGTGAAGTGCCCAGTAGTCCAGCGGCAGAGTGCGGATCAGGTGTTGAGCAGAGCAACCGCTCGGAGAAAAAGCTTTGCTCTTCTTTTGATTTGGTGGTTCTGATGGATCAGATCCGTCCCCAAGAACAGAGAATTTGATAGAGTTTATGGCTGAGGTGGGAGGGGTCGGCGATGATCTCGCCAGGTCGCCTTTTTGTTCTTGGGGCAGGTAGTGAATCACTGAGGTTGAGGCTGCAGCCAATGAGCTTCTCTGCTGCTTGGATGATGTCCTGCAGCCTCCGGATGTCTTATATAAAATATTTAATATTAATTGTTGTGTCTATCATTAGGAGAACAGCGATACTGAATGGGCAGTCTTAAGTTCACCACTACATTTTAACACCACGTTCCAGATCTACAATAACATAACCTGAATGTATTATTTTACAAACGACCATTTCAACAGGGTGGCGCGGTGGTTAGTGCTGCTGCCTCACAGCGAGAAGGTCCTGGGTCTGGTCCTGGGTCCTATCTGTGTAGAGTTTGCACGCTGTTCGTGTGAGTTTTCACTGGGGGCTCCAGTTTCCTCCCACGGTCCAAAAATGTGCAGGATAGGTTGATTGATTAGTCTAAACTGGCCCTGTAGTTGTGTGTGCGTGTGCCCTGAGGTGTGTTGGCAACTGCCCAGGGTTGGTCCCTGTCTGTGCCCATTGTTCCTGGGATAGACTCCCTGTGACCTTGGTTGGGATAAAGTAGTTTCAGAAGATGGATGGATGGACAACCATTCTGTTGAATGTATTTCATTATTCTAATTTCAGTTCCAATAATGACTTTACCTTAAGAAGAACAGTGTTCTTTACTTTTTAATCATTTTCCCACTTTTTGCTGCTGTTCTCAAGACGATGACAATAATGATAAACTGAGGTAAGCCTTCAGCAGCATTTTCAGTAGTGTGGTGTCCAGCTAGCAGCATTTACCTGGTCACACTGTAATGGTGTCACGTCGAGGGCAAGGACATAGGCAAAGACAGGCATGGAGGAAAACCAAAAGGGGCTATATTAACCCTCTGGAGTCGGCCGTCCCACCGGTGGGATCTGACAGAAATTTACCCAAACCGTTTAAATAACTCTGCGAGTTTTTGTCATATAAAAAACACCCTCAGAAACCTTGGACGGTCTACTTTTCAAATATATATATAGGTAGAAACTAAATATATTTTTACAGCTTCGTGATACAAATAGGAAGAACAAGAGTGACTGACTTGGCGTCTCGAAGCAGCTCTGATCGCCTGCCCACTTGCAAATCGTGCTATTCCCATGATAATAACATGATAATCCGACAGTTGGTACTGGGTAAAGAAATATGTGAATACGCCCATTGTGATTGAAATAAACAAGAGCACGTCTGGGTAGTGTTTACACTGATCGGCTACAACATGGCACACGCATACATCTCTGCTGCTGAAGCTTTGTGCCAGTGTTGCAACTTTCAGCAGCGAATCTCATACCTGTATTCATGGCTCAGTGGGCTGAGCCTGTGTGCCTGTAAGCACAAGGTCACCGGTTCAAACCCATCCTCAGCATGTCTGCGGGTCCTTGAGCAGGGCCCTTAACCCCCAGCTCCCTGGGCGCCACTATGGGTGGCTGCCCTTTATGGAGAGCTTACTCTATGAAGAGCAAGTTGAGGGAGGCGTAAAGACAATTTCCCCACAGGGATTAATAAAGTATCAGTAACTATTATTATTTAAAATGACTTTACCTTAAGAAGCTTACTAACAGAACAGTGTTCTTTACTTTTTAATCATTTTCCCACTTGTTGCTGCTGTTCTCTTTCAAGATGAAGGGAATAATGATAAACTGAGGTAAGCCTTCAGCAGCATTTACAGTAGTGTGGTGTCCAGCTAGAAGCATTTACCTGGTCACACTGTAATGGTGTCACGTCGAGGGCAAGGACAGAGGCTAAGACAGGCATGGAGGAAAACCAAAAGGGGCTTTATTAAAGAAAACTACACTACAGGAAGGGCAAAGGAAACAGACCACAAGGGGTCCAAACAGGGTAGGGAGGATCAGGCAAGAACACTAGACACAGGACACACTGGGGAGCACATGCAGGCAGCAACATCAATGACTGGACTGAGGATCGCAGGACTGAAGGACACTTTTTACAGGGCATGTGAGGGAGCAGATGGGACAGCGGGGAAGACAGCAGGCTATACGTACACTAAGATGGGAGACACAGTGGAAGAGGCAAGGACAAGACAACAGATGGGCACTGCTGCGGGACAAGGGCGCAGAGACCGAACACCATTAGGGGACGAGGCAGACCAGGGTAGGCAGGGGCAACACCAGCACAGGGCACTCTGGGGGCAAGACGGGACACCACTAGGAGAACTGGGGTCAGACTAGGGACAACCAGGATGATAGAACGTACATCACACACCAGGACAGGTCCACAGACGAGTGATAACACGGGACAAGAAACATTTCGTGTGGGTTACAGGAGCCGGGGAAGACGAGAACGGCCGTTAACGGGGCCAGATAGAGGACACAAGCGGGGCAAAGAGCCATATGGACTGCTGACCCGACAGGAGAAGACCACGCAGGAGTAAGGAAACGGATCACGATCGGGTAAGAGAGAACTAGGACCAGGACGAAAGGATGGTAAGGCAGTGGGGCGCTGTCGGGACCATAGGGCGGGGAGGGACACCGTCGGTACCACAAGCCTGGGACCTGAGGGTGAAGGGGAACCTGCAAGGCAAGGACATGGACGGGGGCAGGAACAGGAACCAGAGGGGCCCGAGGGGCCTGCAGGGCAGGAGGGCCCAGAGAAACCGGAGCGGTGGCCACGGATGGTGGCTTTTCCCAAGGACAGTGGGCTGGAAACGTCTTGGACCTGGAGTGAAGATAGAAACAGAGGAAGGGAAAAAGCAGAGGGTGTGGGGGGAACAAGACTGCAAGACAAGTTAAAGTTTATGGGAACACAGGTGACCTGTACAACATGCCATCCATGAGGGATAGGGTGCTTAATAAATAAACAATAAATAAAACACAAATACATAACAGGGCTAATCATTTTTATGTGTGTGCAGTTTAAACAAAATGAAATCAAATTAAATTACCTGGAGATTTTGGAAATTCTGGAATTCTGAAAATTAATACTTTAAAGAGCAGTTTACAAATCTACTTAGAAATATACATTTTTTTCTTAATAAACGTTAAACATTATTATGAAACATTCCACATATCTCAAAATTTATCATACTTGATTTATTATCTTAGATACTGTTTCAATTATTTAATGTTTCCTAAACAGCAGCAGCAGAACCACAACTTCATCTTTTTCGTATTTTGGCTCTTCTCTATGTAATGAGCTCTACACGCTCAACTTTTATATTAATTCCCCACCACTTCTACCTCTTCTATCTCTACCTGACCCACATCTATCTCTACACCGCCAGTTTCCTCCTGACCTCCTTCTCTATTTATAATCTCAACTAGTACATCATTTACTATAATTTCCAATATGGTTACATCACTCACCATGTCCGCACCCTCAATAATTACCTCCCCTACTTCTACCCCCACAATCTCAACATTTACATCCCCAGAATTTACTTCTGCAAGCCCAAACTCACACACTTGGACTTGCACAGCCTCCACCTTCACATTTCCTTTCGTATCCTCTGCCTTCAGGGAAATTATCCCCCCCTCCACCTTAACCACCTTCACATTCACCCCCACCTCACCTTGCTTCCCCTTGCTTCCATTTTGCATTTTATTAATGCCTACATTCAGGTCTGCGGCCTCCACCTGTACACTGGAGGTCACCCCCACATGTTTTTCCCTCTCTGCCAGCTCCACCTTTTCCCCACTAATCGCACCCTTTACCTCATCTATCCCCTGAGTGCTCCTATTCTTCCTGACCTTCTTCTTTTTCTGAAGGTAGTACGTCTTATAAATTTCCCACTCTTCAGATGTCAGGCCGTAATTGCTCTGAAGAGTCTCAGAGCCTTTCATGCTCATACCCTCCCCTCCCTTACACCAGTCAGTCACACCTCCCAGTCCCCCCATAACCTCCCCAGTCTGGACAGTGGGGGGTGTCGCTGGTGAGTACTCCTCCAAACCTTCCTTATCTCCCCAGTCGATCACCTCGTCCCACAGGTCCCAGGCTCCCCAGTACTGGTCGTTGGTCCAGGAAACAGCTCTCGCAATTCTCATTCTGGTGAATAAATAAGAACTAATAATTAACTAGCCATATGTGATACTCGCAAAGCCAAACTAGGCACGGTATTTTTTCAACTTCTTTCCTAAATGCTATTCATCAAGAATGCCTATGGAAAGAGATGGAGCCTTCATTAGCTGCTCGTGGCGTCGAGGCTACTCCGGCAGTAACGACCGAATTGCTAAAACTGCTTCACAATACAGTAAAGCTTGCGAAATTATGACGCTGCTTCGATACGCTATAACATCACCATGATACCGAACCTAGCAAAAAGTTAATCTTACTTCAAGAACATGGGACATTTAAAAAGTAAACGTATAGGCGATCTTTTCAGAATAACATCTTCAGATGAAATGCATTATCACAGGCCGGATGAGTATAACCAATCATATCAACCATAAGACTTATTGTTTTTAAGTTTAACACAAATATATTCTCTTACCATTTAAATGTAAACAACCATATTTAGAATAATGGCCACAGCATCTACAGTTTAAACAACTAATTATATATATATATTTCAACGATATTGTGCCGCAAAATTTGCATGTACTATATCAGGACATAAAAATAAATATAGAATTAAATATGCTAACAAAACATAATCTGAAGAAATAGCAAGAAACATAAGAAGAGATGCTGCTCACCTCTGCGCCATCTCTCTGTCAGAAAGTTTGTCTTTAAACTGCAATTATTTTGTTTCTATGGAAACCACCGAGAGTTTTAATTGGTCGAATAGTATGAAGATATGTATTGACATTATGTTCAACGAATGAAAACAAAGAATTTTTTGTCAGGGCGGGACGAATTTGAAGCTAGTCCAATCAGGAGTAGTATCTTCAGTTTGTGCTTACTGTAGCTGGGCGTGATTGGATATCTAGCCGCCTTTCAGTCCCCAAATCATATATCTACTTGTCAATAGGAAACCACGCAGCTCTGTCTATAATGTCTGTCTGTAATTTTTTTTATGACATTATGTTTTTGCTAGGCAGCATTACGGTAATGCGTAATACCACTGTATTGGGGGTGTACCGCCGCTGTATTTCCATAGCTGGTTGACGCAATTAGCATTTTTGCGACTTTGGTAGGGCGACGTCAACTCTCAGCGAATTTCATAGGCAACATCAACAATTCAGGAACTAGTAGGTCTTCAGATAGTTGTTCACGCTTTTGAGAAGGAAGACTATAGTTCTTGTTATTCAAATTCTGTATCCTGGTATTTTAAATTTCGAAGATATGTCATATACAAGTTTTTCGAGAGACTAAATTTTGGTTTGATTTCTTTTTTATTCTATGTTAAATAAAGTTCACATAAAACCATTTTAGAATTAGTGCTGTTCTGTTATTGTGTTAATGTACTCCTAGCCTGCAGGTGGTGCTGTTACTTGGGGTTGCCTTTAGCGCCACTTCCCTTTGGGTTGAGTTAGTTCTATGTTTAGCAACAGAGAAACACATGGTGCACCAGTTAATATGTGCATCTAAGGCCATCCTACACGCAATTATATGTTGGAGGCATCGTCTGTGAGTATGATTACAACTATACCTGTTAAACTGTATTTTATGCATATCTTTGAGGAAATATGGCGAAATTTAATACATATTTAAATTGGGATTTCTTTTTTTTCTAATTCGTGATGCTCTTGGACCTTTGTTTGGTTTATGGGGTAAATTTATGATATTATTCATGCTTATATGTCTCTTATATCTATTATATGTACTCTTGTGTTTTAGTTTTACTCTGTTCCTGGCACACTGTCCAAGCGAATGAAGCATTAAAATAAACCATTCAAATACGACGTGCATGGACGAGTTATCTCTCTGCCTAGCTGAAGAAAGCGTAGGACACTCTGAAGTGAGGGCAGAATAGTAAAAAGACGGCCATCTGCGATTGCAGCTTAGAGGTGGATCACTTTCTCTCTCAGCGTTTCCTGTATTAACTAACTAAATATCCTCAGCAGAAGTAAGGATGAGTGAAACTAAATCCGTGAGTTCACGTTCTTCCACTAAATCATCTAAAGACTCACAAAGGTCTTCATCTGGCCAAACTGCTATACAAGCTCGTGCTAAGGCTGAAGCATTGAGGGCGAGAGCTGCTTATGCACAAAGGGAGATAGAAGTAAAGGTAAAACAGGCGCAGCTTAAAGTGGAAGAAACACGTCTTGAAGCTACATTAGAGGCACTCAGACACGAAAGGGAGGCTGAAGTCGCTATTGCAGAAGCCTTTGTGTTTGAAACAGCTGCTGATGTAGCCAACTCAGAGCAGCTCTCTCAGGTTAGCACCCACCACGCAGCATCCATTAATTCGTCTGAAAACACAAGGAGGTATGTTCAAGATCAAATGGATTTTGTTAAAGCTAACCAGTCTGCCTCACAAAAATGCAATTCACAAGTTGACTTTATGTATACACCATCTTGTGTTAAGAGGAATGATCAGCCCTACTGCTTCTCTCCAGTCATGAACATGCCACCTCAATGTACTCCACATCAGCAGTCCATGCCCTGGGAGGACATCGTCAAGCTAGGAGAGAAAACCGAAGTCGATAGAGGAACAATTAATTCACCAGTTTACAAATCAGCCAGGTCATTTTTACCAACTCACCACAGGGATACCCTCCCAGCTGGTGAGAGATCCAAGATCAGTGCAGTCTATCCTTCCGAATCCAGTGTCATCGATCTGGCCAGGTTCTTAGCTCGACGAGACCTTCTGACAGGAGGTTTGACAAGGTTTGACGATAAACCAGAGCATTACTTATCGTGGAAATCCACCTTTCACAATGCCATAGAAGGTTTACAGTTGAAGCCAAGTGAAGAACTCGACCTTCTCATTAAATGGCTAGGACCTGACTCGGCTGAGCATGTGAGAAGAGTAAGATCAGTGCACATTAGATACCCAGGCATAGCACTTAACAGGGTTTGGGAGAGGTTGGAAGAATGTTATGCATCAGCCGAAGCAATAGAAGCGCCTCTGTTTCAGAAACTGGAGGGCTTCCCGAAGATCTCTAACAGGGAGCCCCAACGTCTCAGAGATCTAGGGGACTTACTCCATGAACTCGAGTCAGCCAAGGCCGAAGGTTACTTGCCTGGCTTGTCCTACCTGGACACTGCTCGCGGCATCAGTCCCATCCTGGAGAAGCTTCCAGTCAGCCTACAGGAGAAGTGGATTTTGACAGGGTCCAGATATAAACAGAAACATCGTGTGGGCTTTCCACCTTTCTCATTCTTCTCTAGTTTCGTTCGTACAGAAGCTCGAATAAGGAACGATCCGAGTTTCCAAATGGTGACTACCAGTGCACCTCCAATGAGAGCTAACAAGCCGCTTAAAGGGCCGGCACATGCCTCAATTGTTGTGCACAAGACAGAAGTGGGCAGCCTTATGAAAGGCAACGATATTGTTAAGAACACTGAGGACCTTAATAAGAACTGCCCCCTCCACAAGAAGCCACACCCACTGCGCAAATGCAGGGGCTTTCGAGGGAAGTCACTTGAGCAGAGAAAGGCCTTCTTAAAGGAAAACTCTATATGTTTTCGCTGCTGCTCCTCGACGAGCCATAAGGCAAAGGACTGCAGAGCTGCTATACAGTGCTCTGAGTGTGACAGCAACAGGCACATTGCGGCACTCCACGACGGCCCAGCTCCATGGTTAAGCAAGGAGATAGTCAACCCTTCGACCAGTCACGGCGGGGAGGAAGATCAGACCTCCGCCACCTCACATGCCACTACCACCTGTACTGAAGTCTGCGGCAATGGCTTATCAGGGAGGTCTTGCTCTAAAATATGTCTCGTAAACATTTATCTTGAAGGTCAACCTGAAAGGAAGATAAAGGCTTATGTGATTCTGGACGACCAGAGCAATAAATCTCTGGCTAGATCGACGCTATTCGACATGTTTGGGATTACCGATTATGCATCATCCTACACCCTTAAAACGTGCTCTGGTGTTTCAGATGTCATCGGTCGGAGAGCTAAAGGACTTGTGGTGGAGTCCATCGACAGGAAGACATGTCTGTCCCTTCCCACTCTTCTTGAGTGTGACGAACTTCCCGACAATAGGGCAGAAATTCCAACACCGGATGCAGCAGCGCATCAGCCCCACCTTAAAGCCTTAGCTAGCATGATTCCAGCAATGGATCCAAACGCTCAAATTCTCATCCTTCTGGGAAGAGACATCATCCAAGTTCACAAAGTGCTAGAACAACGCAACGGACCACTTGGTGCTCCCTTTGCGCAACGTCTAGCCCTTGGATGGGTAATAATAGGTGACGTTTGCCTTCGGGGTGCACATAAACCTACGTCAGTACACACGTTTAAGACTAACATTCTCGAGAATGGACGTCCCAGCTGCATGACCCCTTGCTCTAGCTCCATGCACATTAAAGAAGGTTACAACTCACCTCCGAACCTCTTTCCTTTACATAGAAAACAACAGTGGGCACCAGCCATGCTGAAGGACTCAACAAGCGATCATATCTTCTATTATACCAAGGATGATGACAAACTAGCCCCTTCAATGGAGGATCTTGCCTTCCTAAGGATAATGGAGAAGGAGTTCCATCAGGATAATGTCAACAGCTGGGTCGCACCACTCCCTTTCCGCAGCCCCCGACAAAGGCTACCGAACAATCGTGGGCAGGCAGAGGATCGCCTTAAGTCACTTACCCGCAGGCTCAGGAGGCATCCTGAAATGAAAGAACATTTTGTTGAGTTTATGGGCAAGGTCTTTGAAAACGCACATGCAGAGATTGCTCCACCTGTACAGCCAGAAGACGAATGTTGGTACCTTCCGATATTTGGAGTATACCACCCCCAAAAGCCAGGACAAATACGAGTGGTCTTTGACTCAAGCGCCCAGTATTGCGGTGTTTCACTCAACGACATCCTCCTCACTGGACCCAACATGAATAACAGTTTAGTCGGCGTACTGATGCGTTTCAGAAGAGAATTGGTCGCCGTGACAGCAGACGTGCAACAGATGTTTCACTGCTTTGTAGTTCGTGAAGATCACCGTAACTTCCTGCGGTTCCTTTGGTACCGCGACAACATCTTCGATGATGAAGTAGTAGAATATCGTATGTGTGTACATGTCTTCGGCAACAGCCCGTCCCCAGCAGTGGCCATGTTTGGGCTCAGGAAAGCAGCTCTCCATGGCGAAAGTGGCTGTGGTTGGGAAGCTAGGCACTTTGTTGAGCGAAACTTTTATGTGGACGATGGGCTCACATCTGTACCTACAGAGCAGCAAGCTATAGCCCTTCTTCACAACACCCAGCGGATGCTCAGTCTTTCAAACCTGCGGTTGCATAAAATCGCCTCCAACAAACCAGGCGTGATGAGAGCATTCCCACTAGAGGATCTGGCTAAAGGGCTCAAAGACCTTGACAGGGAAAAGGAGCCTTCTCCAATGCAGAGAAGTTTGGGAGTGAGCTGGGACATAGACAGAGACCTGTTCACCTTCCGGGTGTCAGTGACAGGAAAACCCTACACCAGGCGAGGAGTTCTGTCCACCATAAACAGTCTTTTTGACCCCCTAGGCTTTGTTGCCCCGGTGAGTATTCAGGGGAGGTCTTTGTTGCGAGAGCTTACCCTGCAGTCGTGTGACTGGGACGCACCTCTGCCAGAGGACAAATACAACAGATGGAAAACGTGGGAAGATTCACTCTCTGCGCTTGAACAAGTCGAGGTACCACGGCAATACACTCCTGCCTCCATCAGCCAAGCATACAAAAGGGAGATGCATGTTTTCTGTGATGCATCCATAAAGGCTATCGCGGCTGTGGCATACCTCAGAACCATCAATTCAAATCAGATAGCAAAGGTCGGATTCATATTTGGGAGGACAAAACTTGCACCTCGCCCAGAGATCACAGTCCCACGTCTAGAGCTCTGTGCTGCAGTACTAGCAGTGGAAGTTGCCGACGCAGTCATTGATGAGATGGACATCAGATTTGACGCAGTGATATTTTACTCAGACAGCAGAGTTGTCTTAGGGTATATTCACAATGAGTCAAGGCGATTCTATGTGTATGTGAACAACCGTGTGCAACGAATAAGGAAGTCGACTACTCCGGATCAGTGGCGGTACGTTCGAAGTGATCGAAACCCTGCAGACGAAGCCACAAGGTCAGTCCCGGCAAGCAGCCTAGTTAACAGCACGTGGCTGAGAGGACCACCATTCCTGCTCAAATCTGAGCTAGAGGTGTCACATGAGTCCTTTGACCTACTTGAACCAGGGTCAGACATCGAAGTTCATCCAGAGGTCATGAACAACATTACAGCTGTCACCGCTAAAGGTCTAGACCCACAACGCTTTGAAAGGTTCTCGACTTGGAAGTCACTGTTACGCGCAGTAAAAAACCTTATACATGTTGCCCAGTCATTTAGACAAGGAGCCACCTGCAAGGGATGGCACATCTGTGACAGTGTGAGTTCAGAAGAACTGAATCAGGCTAAGATTGCTATAATCCGAAGTGTACAGCAGCGAGCCTTCAGTGGGGAGATAAAGGCCCTCAAAGACAGTTCGCCAATTTCCAAGCTGAGCGTGCTGTACAACTTGCACCCATACCTGGACGATCGTGGGACAATTAGAGTTGGAGGACGCTTGTCGCAAGCTAACTTCGAAAGGGACGAAATCCACCCATTCATTCTTCCAGCACGGAGTCATGTTCCAACTTTGCTCATACGTCATTATCATGAGACGGTTCACCATCAAGGACGCCACTTAACTGAAGGTGCCATAAGGACTGCTGGCTGGTGGCTCATAGGTGGGAAACGGTGCATCAGCAGCATACTCCACCAGTGTGTAACTTGTAGGAAGCTACGTGGAAGGACGGAAACACAGAAGATGGCGGATCTCCCATTAGAGCGCCTGAACACAGACCCTCCATTCTCTCACGTAGGAGTAGATGTGTTTGGGCCATGGACGGTAGCTGCTCGCCGTACTAGAGGAGGCTTGGCTACAGGCAAACGCTGGGCAGCGATATTCACATGCATGAGCACTAGGGCCATCCACATTGAAGTCCTTGAGTCAATGGACGCCTCTTCTTTCATAAATGCCCTGAGAAGGTTCTTTTCAATCAGGGGACCAGCTAAGCAAATCAGGTCAGATCGTGGGACGAATTTTATCGGCGCGTGTAGGAAATTGGAAATGGACTCAGTCTTCATTGAGAGGAAACTTCAAGATTACCTATCCAAAAACACATGCGTCTGGGTCTTCAATCCTCCGCACAGTTCGCACATGGGGGGTAGCTGGGAGCGGCTCATAGGAGTCACCAGGCGTATTCTTGATTCAATGTTGGCAAAGATAGCCCCATCCAAGCTCACTCATGAGGTCCTGACCACCTTCATGGCCGAAGTCTCTGCTATTGTGAACTCTCGTCCGCTGGTACCGGTGTCCACTGACCCAGATTCCCCTCTCATCTTAACACCAGCAACACTGCTCACTCAGAAGGTCGGGGTGCTCCCGCCTCCCCAAGGGGAGTTTGATGCCAGTAATCTGTACGCAAGTCAGTGGAAACAGGTCCAAAGCCTCGCCAACATTTTCTGGGACCGGTGGAGGAAGGAGTACCTTCCGACCCTGCAGGCTCGCAGGAAGTGGCAAGGAGATAAGAGGGACCTCCAAAGGGGTGATCTTGTGATGCTGAAGGACAATACGGTTAAAAGGAATGACTGGCCTATAGGCGTAGTCACACATGCCTTCGCTAGTGAGGATGGGAAGGTGAGGAAGGTAGAGGTGAAGACAACCAAAAGAGACACGTGGAAGACATTCCTTCGTCCAGTCACCGAGACTGTGTTACTTCTTCCTTCAGAGGCTTAAATGATGTGTTCATGTTGTGCTGTTTTTTTTGATGGTATCCCTTGGATACCAGGCGGGGAGTGTTCTGTTATTGTGTTAATGTACTCCTAGCCTGCAGGTGGTGCTGTTACTTGGGGTTGCCTTTAGCGCCACTTCCCTTTGGGTTGAGTTAGTTCTATGTTTAGCAACAGAGAAACACATGGTGCACCAGTTAATATGTGCATCTAAGGCCATCCTACACGCAATTATATGTTGGAGGCATCGTCTGTGAGTATGATTACAACTATACCTGTTAAACTGTATTTTATGCATATCTTTGAGGAAATATGGCGAAATTTAATACATATTTAAATTGGGATTTCTTTTTTTTCTAATTCGTGATGCTCTTGGACCTTTGTTTGGTTTATGGGGTAAATTTATGATATTATTCATGCTTATATGTCTCTTATATCTATTATATGTACTCTTGTGTTTTAGTTTTACTCTGTTCCTGGCACACTGTCCAAGCGAATGAAGCATTAAAATAAACCATTCAAATACGACGTGCATGGACGAGTTATCTCTCTGCCTAGCTGAAGAAAGCGTAGGACACTCTGAAGTGAGGGCAGAATTAGTGCAGTGTTTCGTTTATAGTTAGTGCAGTGTCCTTAAAAACTGCATGTTCAAACCTAAGGCCATGCCATAATAGCTGCTTTGCAGATATTTCATTCAAGAATCTATAGATTATATAGGTAAGCCAGTCTGTGTGTGTGTGTGTGTGTGTGTGTGTGTGTCTATGTGTGTTTGGGTGGGTGGTCATGTATATATTATGTTGTGGGGACCAAATGTCCCCACAGTGTTATAAAAACACGTTAATTTGACTTTGTAGGGACATGTTTTTGGTCCCCAAAAGAAAAAACTGACTCAGTTTTATAAAATTCTGTGAATGCAATCAAAGGAATAATAATTCCAAAAGTCTTGTATTTTGTTTGGTTACTTACTGTTACTTCTTGCTTACTACTGTAGGGATTAAGGATTAAGATTGCCATAGTTAGGATTGGGGTTATGCCCATAAAAATGAATGGAGAATCCCCACAAAGACTCAGATACCTAATCTGTGTGTGTGTGTGTGCACGCACATGTGTGTGTGTGTGTCTGTTTGTGTGTGTGGATTAGGTTTATATTACATGGTGGGGACCAAATGTCCCCCGCAATGTGATAAAAACCTGTTATTTTGATGCTTTGGGGGTATTTTTCAGGTCCCCACAAAGATCTGTCAATACAATAAAAAACTAAAGATGCCAGAAGTCTTGTATTTGGTTTGGTTACTTATGGTTAAGGTTAGGGCTGGGTAGAGGTTAAGGTTGTCATGTTGGGATTACAGTTTTCCCCATAGAAATGAATGGTGAGTCCCCACGAAGATATAATTACAGACCTGTTTGTGTGTGTGTGTGTGTGGTATCAGATCAGTCCCTGAGAGTTCAGTAGTCTGACTCCATGTTTCTGAGTCTGGGTGTGAAGGCCTGAATGCTTTTCCAGACGCTAGGAGGGTGAAAAGATAATGTGAGGGGTGGGTGGGGTCATCCACAATGTTGGTGGCTTTGCGGATGGAGCGTGTGATGTGAATGTCCATGACGGAGGGAAGAGAGACTCTAATGATCTTCTCAGCTATCCTCACTATCCTCTGGTCTTGTGATCTGAGGCTTAGAAAAACATGTTGTGCTGCTCAACCTTGGCACAATGATATGGGTGAATCATGGACGCAATAGAATTTGGGGATGATTCGTCCATACAGGGTCAGAATCATTCCATACCTCAATCACCTCGTACGTATGTTTGCTAGGTGGAGTTGGAGTTGCTCCTAACTGTGCGCAGTGGAGTTGAACAATCACAACTTCCCAGAATATTACAGTAACTGGAGGACAGTGAACAAGTCTTATTAATTCTATGCTGTGTGAGAGATGTAATCGTCCGCGAGTTCGCCTTAATACACAGGGCATTCAAGCCATTGCTGAATACAAACCCTCAAATGCAGCTCCCTCCACCAGCAACGCCAATATAGAAACTGCCACAAAATCCATGCCCTCTGATAACCAGCCCCTTATATTTCCACCACCGTCGTGGGGACCGTACTACAAAGAGTCAACGCAAGGTAAGCTGCAAAGTGCAAACAAATGTACAACTTACCCTACATAGTGCACTACGTTTACTTTGTTTGTACTATGAGTACAGTCTTTGCACCTTGTCTGTTTGGCACTATATGTCGGTCATTCCTGTTATTCCGTGACTTTTCTGTCCTCATGGTTTACTTATATTTTCTGTAACATGAGTCACATATTTAAAGCAAATATATATTTAGGTCTTCGTTATCACGTAAACAGAGACAATACGTATTAAAACTTTTGTTGATATATGTATTAAGGCTGCCATGATTAGTGGGCGTAGTCGATGACTATCTTCAATATCACTACGCAATTATTGGAGTAGTTAGTCTCTAAAGCCCTGCAGTGACATGTAGTTTGTTGTTGTCAAAATGGGAGGGGCCGATACAAAGCACGGGTCTTAGGGAATTCTGATTAAGTATACACGCTTATTAATCCTGTTAATATAATTAGCATACACCCACTATTAGTGTAAATAAATGCACAAACCGCAAGGCTTTATCAGCAAGGTTATGCTGTGTTTGTATGAAATGTCTTTTTATATATCATTATTGTTTCAGTTTAAGCTGTAGCCATTTGTGCACGAATCTCCTTGCGTCAGAGGAAGCTGGAAGTGGGGTGTGACCTTTATGAAGCAGAATGAGACAGATGAGTTGTAAAATAAATGGTTACACTAACTGCAGTGAGACCTCTCTCATGCGGCCCTGCTCAATCTGTCTAGTCATACCATAGGAGTCAGTTAAACAGGGAGGTTTGTCTGCAGTGTTGGAACCTGTACAGCCAGTGCTTTGTACCGCTGATGGCCTCTTCTTCACACGTGCTTTGCTGCCACCTGCTGGTCAAAGTTTAATATTGGTTTATTAATTAGTGAAAGTAAAAGTCTTATTGCGTTGCTTATTAATTCTTAAATATATATTTAATGTATTTTCGTAATTATTTTTATTTAATAAATATTCTGATTGAATTAATATTTTTTAAATATTTCAAAATGAAATGTAAATGGTTTGTGGTTTTCAGATCACAGCTTCCTCTCAGAGCCCACCAATCAGTGACCATCTTGCAGTGTGATGTAAGACACGAAATCAGGACCGCCCACTTTTTACTCATTTTAATCTTAAAATATGGACAGTGTGAACTGGGACTTTGCCATTTTGCTCATATCACTTCCTCTGCCAGCACTTGCAGGATGGACTTCCCCTTTGAATCTGGTTCCTCCCAAGGTTTCTTCCTTCTAGGGAGATTTTCCTTGCCACTGGCTTGCTCTCTGTGGGCTTTGGGCAGGGATAAGGTAAAGTGCTTTGAGACAATGTAATGTTGTGAAAATGCGCGACACGAATAATATTGAATTGAAACGAATCACACCAGCTTGTCTCAGCTGACAGCAGCTCTTACTTATCTGATAAGTTGGGGGGGGAGGTATCACATAACTTCTGGTCAACATCAAAAGAAATTTATATATAAAATAATATATTGCATATTGCTGTAACACTCAGTAAATGGGACCTATTATGCTTTTCCCTTTCTATTAGTGTGTTATATGGCTTCAGCTGCATGTAAACGGTCTGCAAAGTCTTTAGATGCAAAGTACATAGCAAAGGGAGTAACTCTCAGCACAGAAACCACTCATCTCTCATCTGCCTAAAACACCTCATTGTAATTCCAGCCCTTACTTCCATGACATGATGAGGTCACCTCATAACACAATCCTTATTGTCTGCCTACCTGCAAGGATCTGTCTGCAGACTGAAAGACAGGGGAATGAAGGGTAAACCGACCAATCAAACCACACTGGACTCATTGGGGGAGGGATTAGACAGAGGGTGAATAGAGATGTGCATTATGAGAAAACAATATGTGCTTTTTGAACACTGAAGCATGCATACTCTATTCTAGTAGATCATAAATATAAAATTATAAACTGAAAGTGAGCATAATAATGCCTTTTAAGCAACAGTAGGCTGCTGTCCATGGTGCTGAAAACCTGAATTGTCAAATTTTACATTCAATTTTTTCACCTGCAACCCTCTTATTTTGTTGGTAAATGGAATGCATTTATATAGCGCTTTTCTACTCTTACGAGTACTCAAAGCACTTTACAATTTATGCCTCACATTCACCCATCCATACACACATTCATACACCGGTGGCAGAGGCTGCCATGCAAGGTGCCAACCTGCACACCGGGAGCAATTTGGGGTTTAGTGTCTTGCTCAAGGACACTTTGATGGGGTCAGGAGGAACCAGGGCTCGAACCTGCAACCTTTCAGTTGCCGAACGATAGCACTACCTCCTGCGCCACCATCTTCCCCACAAGACTAGGGTGATGTGATCAAATTTTTTAGTGTTTGTGAGAACTCTGGCTGCCGCATTTTGTACCAGCTGAAGTTTATTTAAGAATACTCTTTGGCAATGATGCTCTGTGAAGTCATACAGAGGTGGGTATAGAAAGGATTACAGTGAGTAATAGATGATTTAAAATTTGACAACAAAAAGGCTTTGGACAATCAGTTCAACTTTGAAAAGTTTCTCTCTGTCTCTCTTGCTAGTTATTTCTCTTTACCCCCCAGTCAAGGAGGAATCAAATGCAGAATCACATTGTAAAAGCTCTTTTTGTGTGAACATTAGAAAACAGATTAATACCTATTAATCAGTTTGAAACTTTACATTCAGACCTACATCAGTCAGAAGGAGCAGGCGATGACCAGCCCAACCATCAGCTCTATCTCTGATTTTACAGAATCCCTTGTCAGGGTAACTTCTGAAGTCACGACTAAACTAATTTCCATCTCTGCCTTCAGCTTCACCAGCTAGATTAAACTGATCATTGAGGAGGGAAATACAGTCAAGCCTCACAGTAATGCCATAAAACATACTAAGGTTAAATGTATTAATATTGACTTGAGTAGCTGAATTTTGTTTATCCATTAGAGGGCAGCCATATGCAAGTCATTTATTTGTAGAGCGTATTTAAAATCAACAGGAATTGACCCAAAGTGCTTTCCAGGCTAGAGAGAACTGATTAGCAAGTTCTCCATTCACAGTAAAGTATATAAATAAAATTACATGGAAACATGCATACAAGAAATAAGATAATAAAAAATAATTGAAATGTACAATAAGCAACACATTTAAAAAGTTATGTTAAAATTAAATTAATTTGGGAATAGCAGATCTGAACTGTATTGTGGGGCTAATATATTGAGTGCTACAAAAACAAATAGCAAAGTTGTAAGGAAAGCACAGCAGAGAGAGACCCTGGTATTCCAGTGAGGAATGGATACAGATAAAATAAAACCAAAATATGACACAGAAGGTGAGACTGACCTCAGGCCTCAAGCTGATAAAGGAGGGATGTCTGCCTCTGAGCTGCACACTCAGTGCCACTGAGCCACACGCTGCCCCCCTAGACACCATTAGGGTCTGGATTAGAGACAGCAATAGGCATACTCATATACATACTGTACCTAAACACATCACAGCGATACAGGCACCAATAGGCATACTCATATACATACTGTACCTATACACATCACAGCATTACAGGCACCAATAGGCATACTCATATACATACTGTACCTATACACATCACAGCGTTACAGGCACCAATAGGCATACTCATATACATACTGTACCTATACACATCACAGTGTTACAGACACCAATAGACATACTCATACACATACTGTACCCATACACATCACAGCGTTACAGGCACCAATAGGCATACTCATACACATACTGTACCTATACACATCACAGCGTTACAGGCACCAATAGGCATACTCATACACATACTGTACCCATTCACATCACAGCGTTACAGGCACCAATAGGCATAATCATACACATACTGTACCTATACACATCACAGCTTTACAGGCACCAATAGGCATACTCATATACATACTGTACCTAAACACATCACAGCGTTACAGGCACCAATAGGCATACTCATATACATACTGTACCCATACACATCACAGTGTTACAGGCACCAATAGGCATACTCATATTCATACTGTACCTATACACATCACAGCGTTACAGGCACCAATAGGCATACTCATATACATACTGTACCCATACACATCACAGTGTTACAGGCACCAATAGGCATACTCATATACATACTGTACCTATACACATCACAGCGATACAGGCACCAATAGGCATACTCATATACATACTGTACCTATACACATCACAGCATTACAGGCACCAATAGGCATACTCATACACATACTGTACCTATACAGATCACAGCGTTACAGACACCAATAGGCATACTCATACACATACTGTACCTTTACACATCACAGCATTACAGGCACCAATGCTCATACTCATACACATACTCATACACATCACAGTGTTAGAGACACATCAAGGATGCAACTGGCAATTTAGTCTGCAGCAGAGGTGCAGTGTTTGCTGGAAATTTCTGCTGATGAGAGTGTCTAGGAACAGCTGGATGCAAAACACAAAAATCTTAGATATTTAGTAAAACGTGGGACTGTTTTCTTATACATGCAGCACGTATAAGTAAAAATAGCTGCATTACATACTCGATAAATCTATATGAGGGCTGTTTGTCATCATGCCCAAAACAACCCCAAATAAGCCACAATATAAGGACATTAGTCATAAACTCCACTGTGCTGTACGATTGCGCGTTTCCTATTTTCACTTCAACACAAAAAGTTATACAAAGATGACGCAAGTGCGGTGGGGCCCGAAATGTTAAGTGCAATGTGACCGCAGACCAGCGGGGAGTGGGAGGAGGGATAATCCTGCTCAGGCATGGTGCGAGGCTACTGGGCCAAGTGTGAGTACACACACAGAAACACGATCCTAATGGGCCTCTTGTTTCCTACTGATCCACTGAGATTAAAAGGACCTACTGCAGTGGAACTTAACAAACTGTATAAAACATAACAAAGACTGAAACAAAGGCCTGAGGTCAGACCCTCTGTATGCAGCACACAGTGTTTCTGCAGAGTCTCACCCTCACATCCTGTATGACGACATTTCTGCTTTTCAGAATAAGTGTCTGTCTGAAAATATCTTAGCTGCTTATGTTCATGTGTGAGAAAGAAGGAAGTTACACAGCTCATTAATAACATCAACTTACATGCTTCATTTACATGTATTTCTATACCCAGTGAGCTACAATGATTCTTTGTAAAGTTCAACTATCCATTACAGTGGTACCTCAGTATACGTCCACTTTGGAATAAGTCCAACTTGATATACGTCCTGCTTGGACACGGAAAATTTTGTTTGGTATATGGCCTTTGTTTGGAATACGACTCATGTGCTAGAACTTGTATGGGTCATAATGAGTCAGGACACCACGCGCTTCCCTTGTTTACCTCTCAAGACAAAGCCACGACTGCCCACCAGCGTCAGTACGCCAGTTGCTACCATTCAGTGAACAACCCGCGCTATAACTCTCTTTTCATTTGTTTCATCTAATTGCTTTTATATTTATGTATTTTAGTATTAAGCAATGTTTAAGTTATTTTATACAACCCCATCAATATATAATATGCCAATAACAATAGGATTTTTTTTTCATGGGAACGGATTAATCATTTTCCTTATATTTCTTATGGGAAAAATTTGTTTGGTATACATCCTGTTTGGTATAAGTCCAAGGATCTGGAACAGATTAAGGACGTATACCGAGGTATCACTGTATTTGATATTGCCAAATTTGTAAAATTCCTAATATTATTACAATATTTATTCCTGCAAACTGCAGGACAAAGGCAACATGAAAAATGTTTTCCTGCAATTGATAAGAAATACGCAGAAACACACACCGTAAAGATTGTAACCTCTGACAGTATGTACTGGCTTTCACTGCTTTCTGCAGTGTCTCTCCCTCTCAGCTCTTCATTTCACACTTTATATGTGTATCTGTAGAAAACAGCTGTGAGTCACATGAATGACACAAGAAACCAAGCAAGCTGAAGACTTTAATTTTGTTTTATTGTCCCCCCTGCACTTGCATGTTCTCCCCGTGTCAGTGTGGGGTTTCCTCTGGGTTCTCCTGTTTCCCCCCACAGCCCAAAAACATGCTGAGGTTTATTGGAGTTACCATAGGTGTGCATGTGTGTGTGAATGGTGTGTTTTCCCTGCGAGTGGTTGCTGCCCAGACTGTGGGCCATCAGGATCCTGCACAGAATAAGCAGCTATAGAAGATGGATGGATGGATGGTTGGATGTTATGTCTTGCTGAAGTGCTAAACATTCAGCCTTGTGGTTTTGTCACTTCCTGTTTAAAGTGTCCACTCCCCCATCACTCTGCCTGCTGTGTGTGAGAATAGAAACGACCATGACAGTGAAGGTACAGAGGATGAGGAAGTGATTGTCAGTCTCCTCAGATCTGGGCTCAGTGACACACACATGTATGGATCCTCTGATGCTCCTGTTTCTTCTCATTGCTGGGCTCACAGGTGAGTGTCTCTCATTACAGTGGTACTGAGTAGAGATCTCTCTCCTGCTCCTCACAGACTGTCAGCTGCAGTTTGGAGATCATGATGGAGATCTGCTGCTACATCAGAAGAAATTGCTATGGCTACATTCCGGAAACATTTGCAGAGGCTGCATTGAGTATAATACTCTATGAAGTTGTAGATAGTATTTGGATTCTCACTGGTTTTTATATCACTTATATTATTATGTAATTTTTAAAAAGCTTTAACAAAAATATTTTACCAATAAACTGGCAATTACGTCATACATGTACAGTATTTTGTGTTTTCTATTTGTTAGTACAGTGGTACCTCAGTTCTCGAACTCATTAGAACTCGAATTTCTTAGAAGTCCAACCAACCAGTTCGAAAATAATTACCTAAAGCTCGATCTGAATCTCAAACCATGAACGCTGATCAAAGATAACTTGTACGCGCAGAGAAATGAGTCACGCCGCATGTCTCTCAGCAGAAACAAAGGGTAAAGCTTCAGTCTCATCCTCGCAAAACCCCTGATAGGAATATTATTCTTATTTACTCATGTTGGCACAAGGAGCTGATTACTGTATGCATTTTAATCTGGGCTCTTCTCTCATAAAACATAAACTTTGTGCTCTAAGTACAATTTTTAAAGTGTGACCCCAAATATTGCAAATGCCCCCATTTTTAGACAGTGGGGGCAAAAGTTGCCCCACCGCATATATATTGTGTGTATTGTGTGTTCCAACACTGCAGACATGTAAAATCTAGAAAAAGTGTTAAATAATTGTGATTTGGCTGCAGACCATGATACCCATGAATATCATTGTGCACCTTCATGGTGCTAATTGGAACCACAGAACTTGGTGTCTAAAAGGACTCCTGAAGAGGCACTGTGGGAATGTTAGTCAATCGAGATGCTCAGCTCTCTTTTAATCTGTTCTCATTTCATTTTAAAAACAAACGCTATACATTAGTTGGGTATCACTGTCGCCTGAAAGAGTCGTATGTTTCACCATAGCTGTTTAATCATTAGTATAATTATTTAGGTCCTAATGCAGGAAGCACACAGTGTAAAGTGAGGTAAACCTTCAACAGCATGTCAATCCATTGCAGGGCACTGGAAGCTGGAGAAATGCAATGTGAACAGAGGAAGCCTGCAAACTGCACACAGACGCAGTCATGGTCACATTCAAAGCCAACAGTCAGCAGTGCTGAGATGGCAGGGGTATGAGTCAGATATCTAATATCTGTATAAACTAAAGAGACAGAGAGATTTTGGGGAACCACGGCAAGGGCAACAGAAGACATGGGCTTCTGACTATAAGGCATGAAAATCCAACTCAATGTCCCCACTCTACTCACACACCCCTACCCTTAACAACCTGTATCCCCCACACACTCCTCCCACCTATGCAACAATCATTGTTATTAAAAGCCCAACACTGGGCGACTTGTCTCAATGTAACCAGGTTCACTGAATCTACACCTATGGCTGTCCTTTCATGTGCCATCACTACGTGACACCGCTTCAATTCTGGAGCGCTTCGTCACAAAATTAAATCAGTCACGGATCCTCTATTATCCAAAGATCTGTCAAATACTTTTTGAGTTATCACAATAATTAAATCAATTGTCTGGGGCTGTCCTTTTCTTTGATATTGCATGATTAGACATGATTAGAGAGATAGACCAACCTACCTACCTGCACACAGTTCACCATCAAGAAAGGTGTCATGTAGCACGACTGAATGCACTGAAGTGCCGTCTAGAGAGGCAAAAATGTCGCTATTGGCTGCCCTTTACATGGAAAGACATTGACCTGTGGGAGGAAACCGGAGAACTGAGAGGAAACCAGCATAGATACAGGAAGACCATGCAAACTGCCCACAGAAAGCTGGGCCAGATACCGAAACCACAAGCCTGGAGGTGTGAGGCCCCCACGCTGCCCCCAGTCTCTACCAGCTAGAGGGTAACTAGCTCTCCAAATCTGCTGCAGAGTGAAAGACAACCAGGTTTAGCCTTGACCCCTAACACTGATCTTGCCCCCTGATAAGCACTGAGACCTTCTGCAGTAATACATGAAGCTGGGTGTTTAGACCCCTCTGTCTGTACACACAGAAATGACTGATGGCATCCCGGCTGTCTGCTCACATAACCACCTGTGCTGCTGAAATGACACCAGTAAGATCAATCACAGGCCTCATAGAAAACCAAAGGGTACAAGAGGCAGGAGCAGTTTATCTGCACTGACAGTCTTTATATATATCATGCAGTATATTTAGATATTATGTATATAGTTTCAATTACCTGATTCAGGGTACATTTCTAAGAATATAATATGTATTTCCAATTTCCAAGACAAAGATGTTTTTATTAAGACTGCCATAATTCACAACTGACATCATGATCTCCAAACTGCAGCTGACAGTGTGTGAGCAGCAGGAGAGAGATCTCTACTCAGTACCACTGTAATGAGAGACACTCACCTGTGAGCCCAGCAATGAGAAGAAACAGGAGCATCAGAGGATCCATATGTGTGTGTGTGTCACTGAGCCCAGATCTGTGGAGACTGACCCTCACTTCCTCATCCTCTGTACTTTCACTATCTCTGTCGTTTCTATTCTCACACACAGCAGGCAGAGTGAAAGGGGAGTGGACACTTTAAACAGGAAGTGACAAAACCACACGGTTGAATGTTTAGCACCAAATACTTCAGCAAGTCATTCTATTATTATTACTATATGCAGCATAAAACTCATAATAAAATGCATCATAATTTTTCTTTATGCTGCTTGGACACTAAAAGATTTACTATGCACAAGGCATGTATATTTGCTTATGATGACAATAGAATTTGTAGTATTAAACAAGGGAGCCATGGTTTGAACAAAAGAGGCTTTGTGATGCACTTTGTGTGAGAGAATGGAAGGAAATAGCTGTGCAGACACACTCTGACATGGGATTAATGCCTACAGAAGGTCAGGATGACGATAATTATGGGATGTAGTATCTAAGGGGGTAACCCAGGTGATTACACAATCACCTACAAGAAATATTGAGTCATTTGAAGGGAACTTCGATTACATTTTCAGTAATGAACAAAGACCAGTTTATTAGTAATAGTAATAGACAAATTTTAACTAATTATTCTTCCACAGGGCGAAGCTGCAGTGATTTCACTGGGACTGGACACTACCTGAACTGGGTTTAGTGATATCAGGTCAGCTGCCTTCCGCCATCTCCTATTTCAATGTCCAGAGAAAGCGAGCAAAGCAGCTGTGCACTTTGGGGAGTCAATGGAAGAATTTGTGGAGAGTTTTGAGGCACCATGTCGCAGAGAAGTGATGTGTTGAGTGGCCTTCCATGGCTGAGTTCCAGGGAGCCGGACCTTCTGGGCAACAAGAGGGAGCAGTAAGGGCAGGTTGTCTGCGTCACTACAAGAAGCCCAGTAAGGTCTTCCTCTTCCTTGGGCTCCTCCAGTCACTATCGCTCCATGGATCAATTAGTGGACTGTTGACGATCCACTGAGGTACGTAGGCCAGTGGCTTGGGCCAAGGCAGGAGGCTGGGTGCTGGGACCAAAACAGATACCAAGGACTGGGGCTCTGACCCCATCACCACTGGGTCACCTGCAGGAGCAAAGGACACGAATCCCAACAGACGGGGTGTCACAGAGTCTGGGGATCATCCTGCTTAGGGAGTCATTCTGTCATGGCGTGGCAATGACAAGCTAACAAGCTTGGTGGTTACTACCGACAAGGCCTTGATTGTTGGTGATTTTAATATTCATATGGAAAATGAAAGTGATCCAGTAACAAAAGCATTTACTGCCATTCTTGACTCTGTCGGTGTACATCAGAATGTAACTGGGCCAACTCATGCCTGTAACCACACCCTAGACCTGATTCTTAGTCATGGTGTCCTGGTAGAACACATATCAATTATCCCTCAGAATCCTCTACTTTCAGATCATTACCTTTTAACATTTCAAATACAACATAACTCCCCTAAGGCCCCAGACCAGAGGTACGATACTAGACGTTCCATAGCCTCATTATCCGCTGCAACTTTTCTGGAACAGCTCCCACAGTCCTTTAACCTAACCTCTGAAGTGTCATGTGTAAATGAACTTGAACAGGTAACCGTGAACATGGTAGAATCATTTCGTACCACTCTTGATCATGTAGCACCACTCAAGAAAATAAAACATAGGGATAAGAAACCTGCCCCCTGGTACTCTAACCGTACACGTGAACTTAAACAAGCTTCACGAAAGCTAGAACGCAAATGGCGGTCAACAAAATTAGAAGTTTTTAGATTTGCCTGGAAAGAGAGCCTGTCTAAGTATAGACATGCACTAATGACTGCTAGGTCTATGTATCTCTCTAAACTAATAGAAAATAACAAAACCAATCCTAAATTCCTATTTGAAACTGTATCTAGGTTAACAAAGAATCGTTCAATGTTAAACTCACATGTCCCAGAAGCTCTTGGTAGTGATGCCTTTATTGCGTTTTTTAATAATAAAATAACCACGATTAGACATACCATCACGAGCACGCCCACGGTTGCACACAACCACCAATCCTCTGCTAGTGCTAGTGTTATTAGTACTAATGATAACATCTTTGAATGTTTCACTCCTGTAGTGCAGACAGAACTCCTTCAGTTAATTTCCTCTTGCAAACCCACTACTAGCCTTGATGACCCAATACCCACCAATCGACTTAAGGAAATTGCACCACTGATTAGCACTACATTGTTAAACTTGTTAAACTCATCTCTTAGTCTTGGATATGTTCCTAAATCTTTTAAAATGGCTGTTATTAGACCTATCCTAAAGAAACCAAATCTTGAACCTAGTGACTTAGGAAACTATAGACCCATCTCAAATCTTCCCTTCATTTCTAAAATTCTTGAGAAAGTTGTTGCTCACCAGCTGTCCTCCTTTCTTCAAGATAATAATGCTAACGAGCTATATCAGTCTGGTTTCAGACCCAATCATAGCACAGAAACGGCCTTAGTCAAAGTGATAAACGACTTGCTTATGGCTTCCGACCGTGGCTGTATATCGCTATTATTCTTACTGGATCTAACTGCAGCATTCGATACTGTAGACCATAATATTCTTTTGGACCGGTTGGAAACATTGATTGACATTAAAGGGATAGCACTACTGTGGTTTCGTTCGTATTTCACTGATCGTTACCAGTTTGTCCATGTAAAAAATGAGTCATTCATAGCCACTAAAGTAAGATATGGTGTCCCGCAGGGATCAGTGCTGGGCCCCCTACTGTTCAATCTATATATGCTACCGCTTGGTAACATAATTAGAAATTACAGTGTTAATTTTCATTGTTATGCTGATGATACACAATTGTATATATCTGTTAAACCTAGTGACGCATCCCAGCTCTCTTCTTTAGCCGACTGTCTGCTAGACATCCGTTGTTGGATGGCAAGGAATTTCCTCATGTTAAATACTGAAAAAACTGAGGTTCTTTTAATCGGTCCTAAGGAGGCCCGCAATAAGTTTGTAAACCCCAACCCTAGCGGCCTCCCTACTCAATTTAAAACAGTGGTCAGAAATCTTGGTGTCCTGGTAGACTCCGACCTCTGCTTCAGTGCTCACATAAATAGCATTACCAGTACGGCATTTTATCATCTACGGAACATAGCCAAGCTTCGGAAGTTGCTGTCCTTTCAAGATGCAGAAAAACTAATACATGCCTTTATAACTTCTAGATTGGACTACTGCAATGCCCTCCTTTCGGGTTGTCCATCTGGATCCCTACATAAACTTCAGTTAGTACAAAATGCAGCTGCCAGAGTTCTAACAAAAACTAAAAAATTTGATCACATTAGCCCTATCCTGTCTTAAGAACATAAGAACATAAGAACATAAGAAATATACAAATGAGAGGAGGCCATTCGGCCCATCGAGCTCGCTTGGGGAGAACTTAACTAATAGCTCAGAGTTGTTAAAATCTTATCTAGCTCTGATTTAAAGGAACCCAAGGATTCAGCTTGCACTACGTTATCAGGAAGACTATTCCATACTCTGACTACACGCTGTGTAAAGAAGTGTTTCCTTAAATCCAGTTTGAAATGTTCTCCCGCTAATTTCCACCTATGGCCACGAGTTCTTGTATTTGAACTAATGCTGAAGTAACTATTCGGTTGAACAGCATCCAAACCTGTTAGAATCTTATAGACCTGAATCATGTCCCCCCTCAGTCTCCTTTGCTTGAGGCTGAACAGATTTAGCTCAAATAACCTTTCCTCGTATGACATTCCTCTAAGACCAGGAATCATTCTTGTGGCCCTACGCTGCACCTTTTCTAAGGCCGCTATGTCCTTTTTAAGATATGGTGACCAAACCTGTACACAATATTCTAGGTGAGGTCTCACCAAGGAATTGTATAATCTTAGCATTACCTCCCTTGACTTAAACTCCACACACCTGGAGATATACCCCAACATCCTATTGGCCTTTTTTATTGCTTCCCCGCACTGGCGAGAATGAGACATGGAAGCATCTACATACACACCAAGGTCTTTCTCATAATCAGCTACCTTTATTTCAGTAGGTCCCATAAAATACCTGTACTTTATATTTCTGCTCCCTACATGGAGTACCTTACATTTGTCTATGTTAAATTTCATCTGCCAGGTGTCAGCCCAGTCACTAATTAAATTAAGATCCCGCTGTAGCTGCTGAGCCGCTAGTTCAGTATCTGCTACACCACCCACCTTGGTGTCATCTGCAAATTTCACCAGTTTACTGTATATATTGGTGTCTATATCATTTATGTAAATAAGGAACAAAAGTGGTCCTAAAATTGAACCCTGCGGTACCCCACTATGAACGCAGGCCCACTGTGACATCGAGCCTCTTATAACTACTCGCTGCTTCCTATCCGTTAACCAGTTATCAATCCAAGTCGCTACAGTTCCTAAAATACCTGTCGCTTTGAGTTTAAGTGAGAGCCTCTTGTGGGGAACAACATCAAAAGCCTTTTGGAAATCTAAATAGATGACATCATAGGCCTTCTTATCATCAACTTCCTGAGTAGCTTCCTCAAAAAACTCCAACAGATTTGTTAAACAGGATCTACCTCTCCTAAATCCATGCTGGCTATCCCTCAAAATGTTATTTGAGTCCAGGTAATCTACCATTTTCTCTTTGATTATAGCCTCCATAACTTTACCAGTTATACAAGTTAGACTGATTGGCCTATAGTTTGACAAATTACTTCTATCCCCTTTTTTGAAAATGGGCGTTATGTTGGCATGCTTCCAATCAGAAGGTACCACACCTTCAGATAAGGATTTTTGAAACAGTAATGTTAAGGGTTGGCAAATAATATCCCTCATCTCTTTTAACACTATAGGTAAGATGCCATCAGGGCCCTGTGATTTATTTATTTTGAGCTTAGCTAGGCTTTGCAAAACATCAGCTTCAGTTATATATATATTAGTTATAGACGATGTTGGATTAGTAATAAGAACTGGTAAGTTACTAGTGTCCTCAACAGTGAATACCCGTGCAAAACTATCATTGAACTCATTTACTATGTCAATGTCGTTTTCAATTATAAGACCCTTACTATCCTGCAGATTAGTGATTTCAGCTTTTAGAGCTCTTTTAGAGTTAAAATACTGGAAGAAACTTTTAACGTCATCCTTAGCCTCCAATGCGATCTTCCTTTCGACATTCCTTTTAGCTCGTCTAATGTCATTTTTTAACTCAGCCTGTAGATTTAGATACTCTTGCTTTATTATGTCATCATCAGTTATTTTCCATCTCTGGAACAAAGCCCTTTTCCTCCTTACTTTATACTTTATGTCCCTATTAAACCACCTAGGTTGCAATTTCCTTGATTTATTCTTGTTAGAAACAGGTATGAAGTCCTCTTGTACTTGCAATAATGTGCTTTTAAAAAATCCCCATGCCTCTTCAACAGTTTTGTTAATTAACTCCATCCAGTTCACAGTTTCTAGTTTTAATCTCATACAATTGAAGTTAGCCTTCCTAACATTATATATTTTTGATTTGGACTTTGCTCTTCGGGCACTAAACTTAACCTCAAATTTAACCATGTTATGATCGCTACTGTCAAGTGGTTCTAAAACATCTAATTTACCAATCCTGTCCTGGTTATTAGACAAAACAAGATCAAGAATGGCATCTCCCCTGGTAGGGGTGTTAACAAACTGAGTAAAAAAACAATCCTGTACTAATCCCACCATGTCAAGTTCATTTTCAGAAGAGCCAGCAACAATGTCCCACTGCATCCCCGGTAGATTAAAATCACCCATAACTACCACATCATTTTTATTGCTCATAATCCTAATATCACTGTATAACAATCTGCTTTCCTCAACAGCTACATTGGGTGCTCTGTAACAAACACCGACAATTAGGCTATTTGAGTTTGTAGCATCTAATTTTACCCATATAGCTTCCGTACTTTTACTTATATCAGTAAGCTCCCTTGCCTGCAAGTTTTCCTTTACATATACTGCAACACCACCTCCCTTCTTACCTATACGGTCTTTACGGAACAATGTGTAACCATCCATATTATATTCTTCTCCATCCTTATCACTCAACCACGTTTCAGTTATTGCTATAATATCATAAGAGTCTGATGAGATAAGAGCCTCTAAATCATGAATTTTATTCCTAATACTCCTGGCGTTTAAATACAGACAACAAAGGGTAGGCCTATTACAGTGCCTACTTATAATATGATTTTTTGGGGCTTTCCGTTTCCCCCCAGTTACATACTTCCCTGCACTGGCTACCGGTCAAGTTTAGGATTGACTACAAATTATTACTATTGACTTACAAAACTCTGAATGGCCTTGCACCACAATATCTCAATGATCTTCTGGTCCCTTACAACCCTCCTCGCCTGCTTCGTTCACAAGGAGCAGGATATCTATTAGTTCCTGAAGTAGACAGGGCTACGGCAGGCTGCAGAGCATTCTCTTACAGAGCTCCGCAGCTGTGGAATGGTCTCCCGGCGGATGTGCGGGATTCAGGCACACTCTCGCTTTTCAAGTCTAGATTAAAAACGCACTTGTATAGCTTAGCGTATAGGAAACCTAGTTCTGGTTCCAGCTAGTCGCTCACTCCCAGTCAGACTAACAGTATGAGGTGAAGAGCTGGGTGGGGATCGGTGTCATTGGCTTTGGATAAACTGAGGCGTCAGTGCTGTCACTCTGGCTCTACACTAGAGTGCTGATGTTCAGGGAGTCCCCATGCCTGTGTTCCCGCCTGTCTCTCCCTATTTCTCATGCTGCTATACCCAGATCTGCCGGAGCCTAGACGAATATTGCACTCGATCGTTTTGCTTGCACTGCCTCTGGTTTCCTCAACTCTGGCTAATACACAATTATTCTTACTTCCTCCCTCACCCCTTCTGGGGTGTGCTCCCTGGAGCACAATGTCGTTGAAGAGTTTATGCCTCTGCGGCCTGCAAGACAACTACCTCCACCTCCGGCACCTACCCTCCAACCTGCCTGCCCTTGGCTCAACACGATGCCTCGCCATCCACCCTGCGGCTGTGTGTCTATTAATCCTGCCATCGTGCATCAAGCACCACGTGCCTGCACCGGTCGGCCGCTGCATTGAGACATATATTTCAACCCCTGTATTAGCTTAGTCATTTCATCTTGTCTGTATTAGCTTAGTCATTTCATCTTGTTTGTTTGACTCATCTGCTGGCCCCTGGAGGATGGGCTCCCCCTTTGGGTCTGGTTCCTCCCAAGGTTTCTTCCTCTTAGGGAGTTTTTCCTTGCCACCATTGCCTTTGGCTTACTCAATGGGGGGTCCTTACGAGGCAGAAATGTAAAGATCATTGAGACAATGTAATGTTGTGATAATGCGCTATATAAATAAAATTGAATTGAATTGAATGACAGAGACTGCAGAACTATTCAACTGCTCCAGTTACTTCTTTAATCCAATTTATGATATTTGTAAACATTCTTTAATAGACATTACCACCAAAATTCCTGTAGTAATTAACAGCTATTTTAGAGCAGAATTCACAAAGAAGCGAAACGGTGAGCTCAGCGTGTGTACAGACCCTAAACCACTGAATAAAGCACTGAAGAGGAACCATTTTCCTCTCCCTACCATTGATGACATCTTGCTAGATCTAAAGAAGCTTTTCAGTGTGTGACATCAGAAATGGCTGTTGGCATGTCAAGCTGGAGGAAAACTTCAGCTACCCGACCACTTTCTCGCCCCCTTGTGGCAGGTACAGGTGGCTGTGCATACCTATGGGCATCAGCACTGCTCCAGAGATTTTCCAAAGATGACTGAGCCCTGGAACGGCTTGGAGGGAGTTCATGTGATTACAGATGGCATTTCAATCACAGGTGAGGGAGACACAATGGAACTGGCAGAGAAAGATCGTGACAGAACACTGACGTAATTTATAGACAGATGTACTGAGGAAAACATCAAGCTAAATGTAAACTAAGACTGAGACAGACGCTGTTCCATTCATAGGATATTTACTGACAGTGGATGGACTTCAAATTGATCCAGAAAAAGGCAAAGCAATCCAGCAGATGCCCAAAGCAGGGGGGCAAAGACTCCTAAAAATGGTAAATTTCTTAGCCAAGTTTTGCAGCCACCGTTCAGACCAGTGTGAGCCTCTGCGACAATTGACCCATGAAGGCAGTTTGTGGGAGTGGACAGACATTCAGGATGCTGCATTCTCCAAAATCAGAGAGTCCATTGTGAATGCACCGGTACTGAAATATTATGATCCCAAGGAAGACTTGATTCTCCAGTGTGATGCTTCAGACACCAGTTTGGGTGCAGCTGTGATACAATGCAGGAAACCAGTGGCTTTTGGGAGCAGAGCACTCATGCAAACTGAGCAAGGATATGCTCAGATAGAAAAGGAGCCTCTAACAATAGATACTTCATTGATGCCTGTGGAAAGATTCTCTTTATCCTTCCCCCAAACTGCTCTCCTTAGGCAAAGGGGAACCCGGCTGTGAAGGGCAGCCACCCATGGCAGTGCCCAGGAAGCTGGGGGTTAAGGGCCTCATTTAAAGCAGCCACAGACATGCTGAGGTTGGGCTTGAACCAGTGACTTTCCAATCACAGCCACAGAGGCTTAACCCACTGAGCCACACACTGCCTCCAGTGCTTCCCTATTCTGTATGGCATGGAGAAGCTTCACCAGTGTACCTTCATTGCGTGCACATAAGAGGCTGCAATGCATACTGCTGCATCTACAGTGGTCTGACATGTAACCTGCTACCAACAGGAGCGACCCGATCATGCAGGTAGATTACAGTGGACCAGTGTCTAGGTTTGTAGGGAGAGGTAAGGATTGGAGAGTCGGACACAATGAATAGCAAGGGCCTCAGTTAACTTCAGATATCAATGTATTTCAAGATAATTTACTGAAAGAGACACAAAAATCACATTTAAATTTGACAGCAAGAAGTCTTTGGACAATCAGTTCAACTTTGTACAATAGCACCTCCGAAAAGTTTCTCTCTGTCTTTCTTGCTAGTTATTTCTCTTTACCCCCCAGTCAAGGAGGAATCAAATGCAGAAGCACATTGTACAGTAGGAGATGTAAGGTGCAACACACATTAAAAGCTGTTTTTGTGTGAACATTATAAAACAGATTAATACATATTAAGCAGTTTGAAACTTTACATTCAGACCTACATCAGTCAGAAAAAGCAGGCGATGACCAGCCCAACCAGCAGCTCCATCTCTGATTGTACAGAATCCCTTGTCAGGGTAACTTCTGAAGTCATGACTAAACTAATTTACAGCTTCACCAGTTATATTAAACTGATCATTGAGGAGGGAAATAAGTCAAGCCTCACAGTGAAGCCATAAAACATACGGGGGTTAAATGTATTACACTTTTTTCCAATCATTTTGACGCGTGTCTCAATACCATGTCCACTTTTTACCTTGTCCACTTAACACATGCACCATAAAATTGGACTATGTGAGCTAAACTATGTATGCTTTTGCATTGCTTTGACACAATATGCATTCAATCACCACTTCCCCCAAATTTCATGAATACTTCTCTCAGTCAGTGTTTGCCACCAGCAAAACTTTGTACAACTACAGCACTTTACAATGCTTGAAGCTGGAAAGCTGAATGAAAACACATACCTGCCTATAATTTCAGCTAAGCACCTATCTAGTAATTTGTGAGGTTAGTGCCAATTTGCCATATGTGCAAATCTTTGGATTGGCATTTTCCATTGCCATTTTTCTTTAGCTAGTGAAAAATGGATGCAGTAAGAGGCAGAGGAAGAGCAAGAAGACACAAACGGAGAGGAAGAGGAAGAATCTTGGCTACTGATGAAATCAGAGCCACAGTATTTGACCATGTTGGAAATCATGGTCTGTCCCTGAGGAAAGTGGGTCTAAGAGTTCCACTCCACCTGCCTAGATCCACAGAGGCATCAATTGTCAGGATTTTCAGGCAAAGCAACAGGTACTATACACTATTTAGAGCATTCTGACTGAAGGCATTTGATTGGTGTATATATTACTGTAGTGGTGTGATTTGAGGAAAGTCTCCAGGAAAAAACTGATGCATCGATGCACGTTTGTCTTTACTGTAACCCACTACTGTAGGATTTAGCATTTACCTCCCACAGGAGGGAGAGGAAGAATTTACTGGTATCTGTGATTGTGTGGGACAATGTGGCCTTTCATCATTCCCGCCAAGTCACAGAGTGGTTTGTAGCCCATCCCTGGATGATGTCATTATTCTTGCCACCATACTCTCCATTCCTCAACCCGACTGAAGGATTTTTTTCTGCATGGGGATGGAAGGTATATGACCATCGGCCACATGATCAGATGTCGCTTTTAGATGCAATGGCTGCTGGGTGTGTGGACATCCATGTGGAGGACATCCAGAGCTGGATAAGACACTCAAAGAGATTTTTTCCTTGGTGTATTGCAAGAGAAAATATTCAGTGTGATGTCGATGAAAATTTATGGCCAAATGCAAGGGACCAAATGGATTAGTCCAGGACAACAGTATACTTAACTGTATACAGTCAAACTTTGCTATTTGGCTATGTTTGTTTTGTTTTTTTCTGTATTGAATGTAATGTACTTTCAGTAGGTGGCTGTAATGTATTTTTCTTTTCCAGTGTATTGCGCAGCTGAATTTATTTACTGTATTATTTGTTTGTATTACAATGTTTACTGTAAGAAATGGCATACGTTTTTCTTTTACTTTGCAATAAACGTGTGAAAATATAGGATACAACAACACATCATATATATGCATTTTGCAGCGCTTCAAGTTGTTTGTGTTTTTTCATGCATTGTTCTTTGTGTGACAAAGTCGTCTTGTGAGAGAGTGCGTGTGCTATAGGTTTGGCAGCGTGTGTCACTTTTGGGTGAAGTGTGAAGTGTTCTGGTGGTTTTAGTGCATATTGCACCGAAAGTTAACTGATATGCTCAGGTGCATGTTTGTAAAGTTCACAGTGTGAAGTGTTTTGAAAAAGTGGACATGGTATTGAGACAAGTGTGAAAATGATTGGAAAACACTGTAATATTGACTTATGTAGTTGAATTTTGTTTATCCACTAGAGGGCAGTCACACACTGGAGATTCCCTAATTAAGATGATAAGATAAGATAAAATAAGATAAGATAAGATACTCCTTTATTAGTCCCACAAGTGGGAAATTTGCATTGTCACGGGAGAAAGTGGACAGTACAAGAATATCCATCCGCTTATCCGAGGTCGGGTCGCGGGGGCAGCAGTCTCAGCAGGGAAACCCAGACTTCCCTCTCCCCGGCCACTTCATCCAGATCCTCTGGGGGAATCCCGAGGCGTTCCCAGGCCAGCCGAGAGACATAGTCCCTCCAGCATGTCCTGGGTCTTCCCCGGGGCCTCCTCCCAGTGGGACATGCCCGGAACACCTCCAGGGAGGCGTCCAGGAGGCATCCTGACCAGATGCCCAAGCCACCTCATCTGGCTCCTCTCGATGCGGAGGAGTAGCGACTCTACTCTGAGTCTCTCCCGAATGACCGAGCTCCTCACCCTATCTCTAAGGGAGAGCCCAGCCACCCTGCGGAGGAAACTCATTTTGGCCGCTTGCACTCGCGATCTCGTTCTTTCGGTCACTACCCACAGCTCGTGACCATAGGTGAGGGTAGGAACGTAGATCGACTGGTAAATCGAGAGCTTCGCCTTTTGGCTCAGCTCCTTCTTTACCTTGACAGACCGATGCAGCGCCCGCATCACTGTGGACACCGCAACGATCCGCCTGTAGATCTCCCGCTCCATCGTCCCCCCACTCGTGAACAAGACCCCGAGATACTTAAACTCCTCCACTTGGGGAAGGACCCCATCCCCGACCCAGAGAGAGCATTCTACCCTTTTCCGGCTGAGGACCATGGTCTCGGATTTGGAGGTGCTGATTCTCATCCCAACCGCTTCACACTCGGTTGCGAACTGTCGCAGCGAGAGCTGAAGGTCACGGTCCGATGAGGCCAACAGGACCTCATCATCTGCAAAAGGCAGAGACCTAATCCTGAGGTCACCAAGCCGGACACCCTCAACGCCCTGGCTGGGTGTGATACAGTAACTCAGGCCCCTACTTTCCCTCAGCTCTCTGCCTTTCAGTCAGCCATTCGCTGTGCTCATAGGCTGTACGGCCGTCAGAAAACTCTTCACGTCCCCCTCCTATTATCATGCACTTTGACTTTTCTGACTTTTTGTAGGAGAATCTCTTTTTTTACCAATATTTTAGTGCTAAAACAGCTGCAGATAGGAAAGCGATGAACGCCCCGATCAGGGCAGTGAAGGAGTTGAGGCTTACACAAGTTTTATATGATACTCCTGAGCAGGGGCGGATTAACGCACAGGCTAGATATGGCTTAAGCCTAGGGGCCCCACGTGTGCCAGCCTGCAAGGGGGCCCCCATTGGCGCGGAGGGGGGCGGGGTTGGGGGGCCCACGGACTACTGTAGCCTAGGGGCCTCTGTGCACCTTAATCCGCCCCTGCTCCTGAGGATGTGAATATTACCATGGATGACTTCCAGTATCTTGGAACTCTCCCTATTTAACGCCATTGAACTGCACCGAGTTCGCCGGCCAATTCCTGCAGGTCACCATGATCGCTATGGGCTGCTGTGCAATGTGCTTCCCTGTAGCAGCTCTGATTGCTTTGTTTGCCCATCCAGGAGTTGCTGTCTCCACCCCAGTTATTAATCACAAAATTGCATGACTGTTACATTGTTGCTGTTGTTTAATTAAATGTCCAACCTGCCCCTTAAATTTTCACTCTCGATTCTGGGGCTGATGCTCACCACAGGTTCTGCTGTATCCTGTCTGAGTTGGGGGAAGTAAGATCTGTTTGGCTGCTGCTTATGCCCCCACCCCCACAAAGCTCATTCTTCCTGGACCTATCTAGCCATATCCTTAAACTCCATGATTATGAGCTCATTACAGGAACAGATGCCAAAGTTGTCCATGACCCAGTCCTGGATAAATCCGCTTCTCTCTTAGGTAGTCAGGTATCCCCTCTAGTCACTCAAATACTTTATTTTTTGCAACAACAAACTGCAGGTGTTGCTAAGTTGGAGTCTTGATTGGGTTTTTTTGAAGATCCAGAAGAACCACATGATTTGAATTCTCTCCTTGTCGAAGGAGATGGTGAGCCAACCACTGAGAACCACTTCTTAAGAAGAAGTGCTCTTACCACGACCCCGGTCTGGTAGGACAGAAGATGCACCCAGACTGTTCTGAAAAAAAAAAAGATCTCTTGTTTAAAAGGAAAATTTGACCATTTCAGACAAGGACTAATTGATTGAATGTATTGGTGTTTCATCTGTTCACATTTTATTTTACAATGCAGGTTTAAATGTGATTTTTGTGTCTCTTTCAGTAAATTATCTTGAAATACATTGGTATCTGAAGTTAACTGAGGCCCTTGCTATTCATTGTGTCCGACTCTCCAATCCTTACCTCTCCCTACAAACCTAGACACTGGTCCACTGCAATCTACCTGCGTGATCAGGTCGCTCCTGTTGGTAGCAGGTTACATGTCAGACCACTGTAGATGCAGCAGTATGCATTGCAGCCTCTTATGTGCATGCAATGAAGGTACACTGGTGAAGCTTCTCCATGCCATACAGAATAGGGAAGCACTGGAGGCAGTGTGTGGCTCAGTGGGTTAAGCCTCTGTGGCTGTGATTGGAAAGTCACTGGTTCAAGCCCAATCTCAGCATGTCTGTGGCTGCTTTAAATGAGGCCCTTAACCCCCAGCTTCCTGGGCACTGCCATGGGTGGCTGCCCTTCACAGCCAGGTTCCCCTTTGCCTAAGGAGAGCAGTTTGGGGGAAGGATAAAGAGAATCTTTCCACAGGCATCAATGAAGTATCTATTGTTAGAGGCTCCTTTTCTATCTGAGCATATCCTTGTTCAGTTTGCATGAGTGCTCTGCTCCCAAAAGCCACTGGTTTCCTGCATTGTATCACAGCTGCACCCAAACTGGTGTCTGAAGCATCACACTGGAGAATCAAGTCTTCCTTGGGATCATAATATTTCAGTACCGGTGCATTCACAATGGACTCTCTGATTTTGGAGAATGCAGCATCCTGAATGTCTGTCCACTCCCACAAACTGCCTTCATGGGTCAATTGTCGCAGAGGCTCACACTGGTCTGAACGGTGGCTGCAAAACTTGGCTAAGAAATTTACCATTTTTAGGAGTCTTTGCCCCCCTGCTTTGGGCATCTGCTGGATTGCTTTGCCTTTTTCTGGATCAATTTGAAGTCCATCCACTGTCAGTAAATATCCTATGAATGGAACAGCGTCTGTCTCAGTCTTAGTTTACATTTAGCTTGATGTTTTCCTCAGTACATCTGTCCATAAATTACGTCAGTCTTCTGTCACGATCTTTCTCTGCCAGTTCCATTGTGTCTCCCTCACCTGTGATTGAAATGCCATCTGTAATCACATGAACTCCCTCCAAGCCGTTCCAGGGCTCAGTCATCTTTGGAAAATCTCTGGAGCAGTGCTGATGCCCATAGGTATGCACAGCCACCTGTACCTGCCACAAGGGGGCGAGAAAGTGGTCGGGTAGCTGAAGTTTTCCTCCAGCTTGACATGCCAACAGCCATTTCTGATGTCACACACTGAAAAGCTTCTTTAGATCTAGCAAGATGTCATCAATGGTAGGGAGAGGAAAATGGTTCCTCTTCAGTGCTTTATTCAGTGGTTTAGGGTCTGTACACACGCTGAGCTCACCGTTTGGCTTCTTTGTGAATTTTGCTCTAAAATAGCTGTTAATTACTACAGGAATTTTGGTGGTAATGTCTATTAAAGAATGTTTACAAATATCATAAATTGGATTAAAGAAGTAACTGGAGCAGTTGAATAGTTCTGCAGTCTCTGTCATTCAATTCAATTCAATTTTATTTATATAGCGCATTATCACAACATTACATTGTCTCAATGCGCTTTACATTTCTGCCTCGTAAGGACCCCCCATTGAGTAAGCCAAAGGCAACGGTGGCAAGGAAAAACTCCCTAAGAGGAAGAAACCTTGGGAGGAACCAGACCCAAAGGGGGAGCCCATCCTCCAGGGGCCAGCAGATGAGTCAAACAAACAAGATGAAATGACTAAGCTAATACAGACAAGATGAAATGACTAAGCTAATACAGGGGTTGAAATATATGTCTCAATGCAGCGGCCGACCGGTGCAGGCACGTGGTGCTTGATGCACGATGGCAGGATTAATAGACACACAGCCGCAGGGTGGATGGCGAGGCATCGTATTGAGCCAAGGGCAGGCAGGTTGGAGGGTAGGTGCCGGAGGTGGAGGTAGTTGTCTTGCAGGCCGCAGAGGCATAAA
This sequence comes from Paramormyrops kingsleyae, assembly GCF_048594095.1. Taxonomy (NCBI): domain Eukaryota; kingdom Metazoa; phylum Chordata; class Actinopteri; order Osteoglossiformes; family Mormyridae; genus Paramormyrops; species Paramormyrops kingsleyae. Next base: position 296,587 of record NC_132800.1, on the reverse strand, counting down.
CTCTTCAACGACATTGTGCTCCATGGAGCACACCCTAGAAGGGGTGAGGGAGGAAGTAAGAATAATTGTGTATTAGCCAGAGTTGAGGAAACCAGAGGCAGTGCAAGCAAAACGATCGAGTGCAATATTCGTCTAGGCTCCGGCAGATCTGGGTATAGCAGCATGAGAAAGAGGCAGAGACAGGCGGGAACACAGGCATGGGGACTCCCTGAACATCAGCACTCTAGTGTAAAGCTAGAGTGACAGCACTGACGCCTCAGTTTATCCAAAGCCAATGACACCGATCCCCACCCAGCTCTTCACCTCATACTGTTAGTCTGACTGGGAGTGAGCGACTAGCTGGAACCAGAACTAGGTTTCCTATACGCTAAGCTATACAAGTGCGTTTTTAATCTAGACTTGAAAAGCGAGAGTGTGCCTGAATCCCGCACATCCGCCGGGAGACCATTCCACAGCTGCGGAGCTCTGTAAGAGAATGCTCTGCAGCCTGCCGTAGCCCTGTCTACTTTAGGAACTAATAGATATCCTGCTCCTTGTGAACGAAGCAGGCGAGGAGGGTTGTAAGGGACCAGAAGATCATTGAGATATTGTGGTGCAAGGCCATTCAGAGTTTTGTAAGTCAATAGTAATAATTTGTAGTCAATCCTAAACTTGACCGGTAGCCAGTGCAGGGAAGACAGGATAGGGCTAATGTGATCAAATTTTTTAGTTTTTGTTAGAACTCTGGCAGCTGCATTTTGTACTAACTGAAGTTTATGTAGGGATCCAGATGGACAACCCGAAAGGAGGGCATTGCAGTAGTCCAATCTAGAAGTTATAAAGGCATGTATTAGTTTTTCTGCATCTTGAAAGGACAGCAACTTCCGAAGCTTGGCTATGTTCCGTAGATGATAAAATGCCGTACTGGTAATGCTATTTATGTGAGCACTGAAGCAGAGGTCGGAGTCTACCAGGACACCAAGATTTCTGACCACTGTTTTAAATTGAGTAGGGAGGCCGCTAGGGTTGGGGTTTACAAACTTATTGCGGGCCTCCTTAGGACCGATTAAAAGAACCTCAGTTTTTTCAGTATTTAACATGAGGAAATTCCTTGCCATCCAACAACGGATGTCTAGCAGACAGTCGGCTAAAGAAGAGAGCTGGGATGCGTCACTAGGTTTAACAGATATATACAATTGTGTATCATCAGCATAACAATGAAAATTAACACTGTAATTTCTAATTATGTTACCAAGCGGTAGCATATATAGATTGAACAGTAGGGGGCCCAGCACTGATCCCTGCGGGACACCATATCTTACTTTAGTGGCTATGAATGACTCATTTTTTACATGGACAAACTGGTAACGATCAGTGAAATACGAACGAAACCACAGTAGTGCTGTCCCTTTAATGTCAATCAATGTTTCCAACCGGTCCAAAAGAATATTATGGTCTACAGTATCGAATGCTGCAGTTAGATCCAGTAAGAATAATAGCGATATACAGCCACGGTCGGAAGCCATAAGCAAGTCGTTTATCACTTTGACTAAGGCCGTTTCTGTGCTATGATTGGGTCTGAAACCAGACTGATATAGCTCGTTAGCATTATTATCTTGAAGAAAGGAGGACAGCTGGTGAGCAACAACTTTCTCAAGAATTTTAGAAATGAAGGGAAGATTTGAGATGGGTCTATAGTTTCCTAAGTCACTAGGTTCAAGATTTGGTTTCTTTAGGATAGGTCTAATAGCAGCCATTTTAAAAGATTTAGGAACATATCCAAGACTAAGAGATGAGTTTAACAAGTTTAACAATGTAGTGCTAATCAGTGGTGCAATTTCCTTAAGTCGATTGGTGGGTATTGGGTCATCAAGGCTAGTAGTGGGTTTGCAAGAGGAAATTAACTGAAGGAGTTCTGTCTGCACTACAGGAGTGAAACATTCAAAGATGTTATCATTAGTACTAATAACACTAGCACTAGCAGAGGATTGGTGGTTGTGTGCAACCGTGGGCGTGCTCGTGATGGTATGTCTAATCGTGGTTATTTTATTATTAAAAAACGCAATAAAGGCATCACTACCAAGAGCTTCTGGGACATGTGAGTTTAACATTGAACGATTCTTTGTTAACCTAGATACAGTTTCAAATAGGAATTTAGGATTGGTTTTGTTATTTTCTATTAGTTTAGAGAGATACATAGACCTAGCAGTCATTAGTGCATGTCTATACTTAGACAGGCTCTCTTTCCAGGCAAATCTAAAAACTTCTAATTTTGTTGACCGCCATTTGCGTTCTAGCTTTCGTGAAGCTTGTTTAAGTTCACGTGTACGGTTAGAGTACCAGGGGGCAGGTTTCTTATCCCTATGTTTTATTTTCTTGAGTGGTGCTACATGATCAAGAGTGGTACGAAATGATTCTACCATGTTCACGGTTACCTGTTCAAGTTCATTTACACATGACACTTCAGAGGTTAGGTTAAAGGACTGTGGGAGCTGTTCCAGAAAAGTTGCAGCGGATAATGAGGCTATGGAACGTCTAGTATCGTACCTCTGGTCTGGGGCCTTAGGGGAGTTATGTTGTATTTGAAATGTTAAAAGGTAATGATCTGAAAGTAGAGGATTCTGAGGGATAATTGATATGTGTTCTACCAGGACACCATGACTAAGAATCAGGTCTAGGGTGTGGTTACAGGCATGAGTTGGCCCAGTTACATTCTGATGTACACCGACAGAGTCAAGAATGGCAGTAAATGCTTTTGTTACTGGATCACTTTCATTTTCCATATGAATATTAAAATCACCAACAATCAAGGCCTTGTCGGTAGTAACCACCAAGCTTGTTAGCTTGTCATTGCCACGCCATGACAGAATGACTCCCTAAGCAGGATGATCCCCAGACTCTGTGACACCCCGTCTGTTGGGATTCGTGTCCTTTGCTCCTGCAGGTGACCCAGTGGTGATGGGGTCAGAGCCCCAGTCCTTGGTATCTGTTTTGGTCCCAGCACCCAGCCTCCTGCCTTGGCCCAAGCCACTGGCCTACGTACCTCAGTGGATCGTCAACAGTCCACTAATTGATCCATGGAGCGATAGTGACTGGAGGAGCCCAAGGAAGAGGAAGACCTTACTGGGCTTCTTGTAGTGACGCAGACAACCTGCCCTTACTGCTCCCTCTTGTTGCCCAGAAGGTCCGGCTCCCTGGAACTCAACCATGGAAGGCCACTCAACACATCACTTCTCTGCGACATGGTGCCTCAAAACTCTCCACAAATTCTTCCATTGACTCCCCAAAGTGCACAGCTGCTTTGCTCGCTTTCTCTGGACATTGAAATAGGAGATGGCGGAAGGCAGCTGACCTGATATCACTAAACCCAGTTCAGGTAGTGTCCAGTCCCAGTGAAATCACTGCAGCTTCGCCCTGTGGAAGAATAATTAGTTAAAATTTGTCTATTACTATTATTAATAAACTGGTCTTTGTTCATTACTGAAAATGTAATCGAAGTTCCCTTCAAATGACTCAATATTTCTTGTAGGTGATTGTGTAATCACCTGGGTTACCCCCTTAGATACTACATCCCATAATTATCGTCATCCTGACCTTCTGTAGGCATTAATCCCATGTCAGAGTGTGTCTGCACAGCTATTTCCTTCCATTCTCTCACACAAAGTGCATCACAAAGCCTCTTTTGTTCAAACCATGGCTCCCTTGTTTAATACTACAAATTCTATTGTCATCATAAGCAAATATACATGCCTTGTGCATAGTAAATCTTTTAGTGTCCAAGCAGCATAAAGAAAAATTATGATGCATTTTATTATGAGTTTTATGCTGCATATAGTAATAATAATAGAATGACTTGCTGAAGTATTTGGTGCTAAACATTCAACCGTGTGGTTTTGTCACTTCCTGTTTAAAGTGTCCACTCCCCTTTCACTCTGCCTGCTGTGTGTGAGAATAGAAACGACAGAGATAGTGAATGTACAGAGGATGAGGAAGTGAGGGTCAGTCTCCACAGATCTGGGCTCAGTGACACACACATGTATGGATCCTCTGATGCTCCTGTTTCTTCTCATTGCTGGGCTCACAGATGAGTGTCTCTCATTACAGTGGTACTGAGTAGAGATCTCTCTCCTGCTGCTCACACACTGTCAGCTGCAGTTTGGAGATCATGATGTCAGTTGTGAATTATGGCAGTCTTAATAAAAACATCTTTGTCTTGGAAATTGGAAATACATATTATATTCTTAGAAATGTACCCTGAATCAGGTAATTGAAACTATATACATAATATCTAAATATACTGCATGATATATATAAAGACTGTCAGTGCAGATAAACTGCTCCTGTCTCTTGTACCCTTTGGTTTTCTGTGAGGCCTGTGATTGATCTTACTGGTGTCATTTCAGCAGCACAGGTGGTTATGTGAGCAGACAGCCGGGATGCCATCAGTCATTTCTGTGTGTACAGACAGAGGGGTCTAAACACCCAGCTTCATGTATTACTGCAGAAGGTCTCAGTGCTTATCAGGGGGCAAGATCAGTGTTAGGGGTCAAGGCTAAACCTGGTTGTCTTTCACTCTGCAGCAGATTTGGAGAGCTAGTTACCCTCTAGCTGGTGGAGACTGGGGGCAGCGTGGGGGCCTCACACCTCCAGGCTTGTGGTTTCGGTATCTGGCCCAGCTTTCAGTGGGCAGTTTGCATGGTCTTCCTGTATCTATGCTGGTTTCCTCTCAGTTCTCCGGTTTCCTCCCACAGGTCAATGTCTTTCCATGTAAAGGGCAGCCAATAGCGACATTTTTGCCTCTCTAGACGGCACTTCAGTGCATTCAGTCGTGCTACATGACACCTTTCTTGATGGTGAACTGTGTGCAGGTAGGTAGGTTGGTCTATCTCTCTAATCATGTCTAATCATGCAATATCAAAGAAAAGGACAGCCCCAGACAATTGATTTAATTATTGTGATAACTCAAAAAGTATTTGACAGATCTTTGGATAATAGAGGATCCGTGACTGATTTAATTTTGTGACGAAGCGCTCCAGAATTGAAGCGGTGTCACGTAGTGATGGCACATGAAAGGACAGCCATAGGTGTAGATTCAGTGAACCTGGTTACATTGAGACAAGTCGCCCAGTGTTGGGCTTTTAATAACAATGATTGTTGCATAGGTGGGAGGAGTGTGTGGGGGATACAGGTTGTTAAGGGTAGGGGTGTGTGAGTAGAGTGGGGACATTGAGTTGGATTTTCATGCCTTATAGTCAGATGCCCATGTCTTCTGTTGTCCTTGCCGTGGTTCCCCAAAATCTCTCTGTCTCTTTAGTTTATACAGATATTAGATATCTGACTCATACCCCTGCCATCTCAGCACTGCTGACTGTTGGCTTTGAATGTGACCATGACTGCGTCTGTGTGCAGTTTGCAGGCTTCCTCTGTTCACATTGCATTTCTCCAGCTTCCAGTGCCCTGCAATGGACTGACATGCTGTTGAAGGTTTACCTCACTTTACACTGTGTGCTTCCTGCATTAGGACCTAAATAATTATACTAATGATTAAACAGCTATGGTGAAACATACGACTCTTTCAGGCGACAGTGATACCCAACTAATGTATAGCGTTTGTTTTTAAAATGAAATGAGAACAGATTAAAAGAGAGCTGAGCATCTCGATTGACTAACATTCCCACAGTGCCTCTTCAGGAGTCCTTTTAGACACCAAGTTCTGTGGTTCCAATTAGCACCATGAAGGTGCACAATGATATTCATGGGTATCATGGTCTGCAGCCAAATCACAATTATTTAACACTTTTTCTAGATTTTACATGTCTGCAGTGTTGGAACACACAATACACACAATATATATGCGGTGGGGCAACTTCTGCCCCCACTGTCTAAAAATGGGGGCATTTGCAATATTTGGGGTCACACTTTAAAAATTGTACTTAGAGCACAAAGTATATGTTTTATGAGAGAAGAGCCCAGATTAAAATGCATACAGTCATCAGCACCTTGTGCCAACATGAGTAAATAAGAATAATATTCCTATCAGGGGTTTTGCGAGGATGAGACTGAAGCTTTACCCTTTGTTTCTGCTGAGAGACGTGCGGCGTGACTCATTTCCCTGCGCGTACAAGTTATCTTTGATCAGCGTTCACGGTTTGAGATTCAGATCGAGCTTTAGGTAATTATTTTCGAACTGGTTGGTTGGACTTTTAAGAAATTCGAGTTCTAATGAGTTTGAGAACTGAGGTACCACTGTACTAACAAATACAAAACACAAAATACTGTACATGTATGACGTAATTGCCAGTTTATTGGTAAAATATTTTTGTTAAAGCTTTTTAAAAATTACATAATAATATAAGTGATATAAAAACCAGTGAGAATCCAAATACTATCTACAACTTCATAGAGTATTATACTCAATGCAGCCTCTGCAAATGTTTCCGGAATGTAGCCATAGCAATTTCTTCTGATGTAGCAGCAGATCTCCATCATGATCTCCAAACTGCAGCTGACAGTCTGTGAGGAGCAGGAGAGAGATCTCTACTCAGTACCACTGTAATGAGAGACACTCACCTGTGAGCCCAGCAATGAGAAGAAACAGGAGCATCAGAGGATCCATACATGTGTGTGTCACTGAGCCCAGATCTGAGGAGACTGACAATCACTTCCTCATCCTCTGTACCTTCACTGTCATGGTCGTTTCTATTCTCACACACAGCAGGCAGAGTGATGGGGGAGTGGACACTTTAAACAGGAAGTGACAAAACCACAAGGCTGAATGTTTAGCACTTCAGCAAGACATAACATCCAACCATCCATCCATCCATCTTCTATAGCTGCTTATTCTGTGCAGGATCCTGATGGCCCACAGTCTATCCTGGAAGCTATGGCATAAGGCCGGGAATAACCCAGCATGGGGCTGCAACCACTCGCAGGGCAAACACACCATTCACACACACATGCACACCTATGGTAACTCCAATAAACCTCAGCATGTTTTTGGGCTGTGGGGGGAAACAGGAGAAACCAGAGGAAACCCCACACTGACACGGGGAGAACATGCAAGTGCAGGGGGGAGAATAAAACAAAATTAAAGTCTTCAGCTTGCTTGGTTTCTTGTGTCATTCATGTGACTCACAGCTGTTTTCTACAGATACACATATAAAGTGTGAAATGAAGAGCTGAGAGGGAGAGACACTGCAGAAAGCAGTGAAAGCCAGTACATACTGTCAGAGGTTACAATCTTTACGGTGTGTGTTTCTGCGTATTTCTTATCAATTGCAGGAAAACATTTTTCATGTTGCCTTTGTCCTGCAGTTTGCAGGAATAAATATTGTAATAATATTAGGAATTTTACAAATTTGGCAATATCAAATACAGTGATACCTCGGTATACGTCCTTAATCTGTTCCAGATCCTTGGACTTATACCAAACAGGATGTATACCAAACAAATTTTTCCCATAAGAAATATAAGGAAAATGATTAATCCGTTCCCATGAAAAAAAAATCCTATTGTTATTGGCATATTATATATTGATGGGGTTGTATAAAATAACTTAAACATTGCTTAATACTAAAATACATAAATATAAAAGCAATTAGATGAAACAAATGAAAAGAGAGTTATAGCGCGGGTTGTTCACTGAATGGTAGCAACTGGCGTACTGACGCTGGTGGGCAGTCGTGGCTTTGTCTTGAGAGGTAAACAAGGGAAGCGCGTGGTGTCCTGACTCATTATGACCCATACAAGTTCTAGCACATGAGTCGTATTCCAAACAAAGGCCATATACCAAACAAAATTTTCCGTGTCCAAGCAGGACGTATATCAAGTTGGACTTATTTCAAAGTGGACGTATACTGAGGTACCACTGTAATGGATAGTTGAACTTTACAAAGAATCATTGTAGCTCACTGGGTATAGAAATACATGTAAATGAAGCATGTAAGTTGATGTTATTAATGAGCTGTGTAACTTCCTTCTTTCTCACACATGAACATAAGCAGCTAAGATATTTTCAGACAGACACTTATTCTGAAAAGCAGAAATGTCGTCATACAGGATGTGAGGGTGAGACTCTGCAGAAACACTGTGTGCTGCATACAGAGGGTCTGACCTCAGGCCTTTGTTTCAGTCTTTGTTATGTTTTATACAGTTTGTTAAGTTCCACTGCAGTAGGTCCTTTTAATCTCAGTGGATCAGTAGGAAACAAGAGGTCCATTAGGATCGTGTTTCTGTGTGTGTACTCACACTTGGCCCAGTAGCCTCGCACCATGCCTGAGCAGGATTATCCCCCCTCCCACTCCCCGCTGGTCTGCGGTCACATTGCACTTAACATTTCGGGCCCCACCGCACTTGCGTCATCTTTGTATAACTTTTTGTGTTGAAGTGAAAATAGGAAACGCGCAATCGTACAGCACAGTGGAGTTTATGACTAATGTCCTTATATTGTGGCTTATTTGGGGTTGTTTTGGGCATGATGACAAACAGCCCTCATATAGATTTATCGAGTATGTAATGCAGCTATTTTTACTTATACGTGCTGCATGTATAAGAAAACAGTCCCACGTTATACTAAATATCTAAGATTTTTGTGTTTTGCATCCAGCTGTTCCTAGACACTCTCATCAGCAGAAATTTCCAGCAAACACTGCACCTCTGCTGCAGACTAAATTGCCAGTTGCATCCTTGATCTGTCTCTAACACTGTGATGTGTATGAGTATGTGTATGAGTATGAGCATTGGTGCCTGTAATGCTGTGATGTGTAAAGGTACAGTATGTGTATAAGTATGCCTATTGGTGCCTGTAACGCTGTGATGTGTATAGGTACAGTATGTGTATGAGTATGCCTATTGGTGCCTGTAATGCTGTGATGTGTATAGGTACAGTATGTGTATGAGTATGCCTATTGGTGCCTGTAATGCTGTGATGTGTATAGGTATAGTATGTGTATGAGTAGGCCTATTGGTGCCTGCAACGCTGTGATGTGTAAAGGTACAGTATGTGTATGAGTAGGCCTATTGGTGCCTGCAACGCTGTGATGTGTAAAGGTACAGTATGTGTATGAGTAGGCCTATTGGTGCCTGAAACACTGTGATGTGTATAGGTACAGTATGTGTATGAGTATGCCTATTGATGCCTGTAACGCTGTGATGTGTATAGGTACAGTACAGTATGTGTATGAGTATGCCTATTGGTGCCTGTAACGCTGTGATGTGTAAAGGTACAGTATGTGTATGAGTAGGCCTATTGGTGCCTGTAACACTGTGATGTGTAAAGGTACAGTATGTGTATGAGTATGCCTATTGGTGTCTGTAACGCTGTGATGTGTATGGGTACAGTATGTGTAAGAGTATGCCTATTGGTGCCTGTAACGCTGTGATGTGTATGGGTACAGTATGTGTATGAGTATGCCTATTGGTGTCTGTAACGCTATGATGTGTATGGGTACAGTATGTGTATGAGTATGCCTATTGGTGCCTGTAACGCTGTGATGTGTATAGGTACAGTATGTGTATGAGTATGCCTATTGGTGCCTGTAACGCTGTGATGTGTATGGGTACAGTATGTGTATGAGTATGCCTATTGGTGCCTGTATCGCTGTGATGTGTATAGGTACAGTATGTGTATGAGTATGCCTATTGGTGTCTGTAACGCTGTGATGTGAATGGGTACAGTATGTGTATGAGTATGCCTATTGGTGCCTGTAACGCTGTGATGTGTATAGGTACAGTATGTGTATAAGTATGCCTATTGGTGCCTGTAACGCTGTGATCTGTATAGGTACAGTATGTGTATGAGTATGCCTATTGGTGCCTGTAACTCTGTGATGTGTATAGGTATAGTATGTGTATGAGTAGGCCTATTGGTGCCTGTAACGCTGTGATGTGTAAAGGTACAGTATGTGTATGAGTAGGCCTATTGGTGCCTGTAACACTGTGGTGTGTATAGGTACAGTATGTGCATTAGTATGCCTATTGATGCCTGTAACGCTGTGATGTGTATAGGTACAGTACAGTATGTGTATGAGTATGCCTATTGGTGCCTGTAACGCTGTGATGTGTAAAGGTACAGTATGTGTATGAGTAGGCCTATTGGTGCCTGTAACGCTGTGATTTGTAAAGGTACAGTATGTGTATGAGTATGCCTATTGCTGCCTGTAACGCTGTGATGTGTATAGGTACAGTATGTATATGAGTATGCCTATTGGTGTCTGTAACGCTATGATGTGTATGGGTACAGTATGTGTATGAGTATGCCTATTGGTGCCTGTAACGCTGTGATGTGTATAGGTACAGTATGTGTATGAGTATGCCTATTGGTGCCTGTAACGCTGTGATGTGTATGGGTACAGTATGTGTATGAGTATGCCTATTGGTGCCTGTATCGCTGTGATGTGTATAGGTACACTATGTGTATGAGTATGCCTATTGGTGTCTGTAACGCTGTGATGTGAATGGGTACAGTATGTGTATGAGTATGCCTATTGGTGCCTGTAACGCTGTGATGTGTATAGGTACAGTATGTGTATGAGTATGCCTATTGGTGCCTGTAACGCTGTGATGTGTATAGGTACAGTATGTGTATGAGTATGCCTATTGGTGCCTGTAACGCTGTGATGTGTATGGGTACAGTATGTGTATGTCTATTGGTGTCTGTAACACTGTGATGTGTATAGGTACAGTATGTATATGAGTATGCCTATTGGTGCCTGTAACGCTGTGATGTGTAAAGGTACAGTATGTGATTGAGTAGGCCTATTGGTGCCTGTAACACTGTGATGTGTATAGGTACAGTATGTGTATGAGTATGCCTATTGGTGCCTGTAACGCTGTGATGTGTATGGGTACAGTATGTGTATGACTATGCCTATTGGTGCCTGTAACGCTGTGATGTGTATAGGTACAGTATGTATATGATTATGCCTATTGGTGCCTGTAACGCTGTGATGTGTATAGGTACAGTATGTATATGAGTATGCCTATTGGTGCCTGTAACGCTGTGATGTGTATAGGTACAGTATGTGTATGACTATGCCTATTGGTGCCTGTAACGCTGTGATGTGTATAGGTACAGTATGTGTATGCGTATTGCTGTTGGTGCCTGTAACGCTGTGATGTGTATAGGTACAGTATGTGTATGAGTATGCCTATTGGTCCCTGTAACGCTGTGATGTGTATGGGTACAGTATGTGTATCCCTCCCTCCGGTTTATACACGAAACCACGATTCTTCATTCACTGATGGATTTATTCCTCCGTCACACTTCTCCTCCGAAACACCATGAAATCCACCGTCAAACTGTCATTACATAAAGTACAGAATGACCAAACATAAATATTACAAATAAACATTTAAACGCAAGTTAAGAATACGCAATAAACAAACACAGTTAACATACCTCGCTGGCTGCACGTAACCGTGAGAGAATGAGTCCGCTTCAGAAACAAAACTTAACAAATAATTCCCAATTTCTTCTTATTTACAGCTTTCCTTTACTTTAAAGCAGCTTATTCCTTCTTGTGACTTAGTTAACTTATAACGTTTCTTTGCACATGCCTTTTTACTTCCTCCCTTTACGTCACTTAAAACGAGCCTGTAGGCAACGCAGAATGAAACTTAGTTCCTACCCCAAAGGCACAACAATAAATAAAGGAAATAAACAACATAAATGAACACAATAAATTAAACAAATTGACATAATTTACAATTATGGCAGTTAAAATGTGTATGTCTATTGGTGTCTGTAACACTGTGATGTGTATAGGTACAGTATGTATATGAGTATGCCTATTGGTGCCTGTAACGCTGTGATGTGTATAGGTACAGTATGTGTATGAGTATGCCTATTGGTGCCTGTAATGCTGTGATGTGTATAGGTACAGTATGTATATGAGTATGCCTATTGGTGCCTGTAACGCTGTGATGTGTATAGGTACAGTATGTGTATGAGTATGCCTATTGGTGCCTGTAATGCTGTGATGTGTATAGGTACAGTATGTATATGAGTATGCCTATTGGTGCCTGTATCGCTGTGATGTGTTTAGGTACAGTATGTATATGAGTATGCCTTTTGCTGTCTCTAATCCAGACCCTAATGGTGTCTAGGGGGGCAGCGTGTGGCTCAGTGGGCTGAGTGTGCAGCTCAGGGGCAGACATCCCTCCTTCATCAGCTTGAGGCCTGAGGTCAGTCTCACCTTCTGTGTCATATTTTGGTTTTATTTTATCTGTATCCATTCCTCACTGGAATACCAGGGTCTCTCTCTGCTGTGCTTTCCTTACAACTTTGCTATTTGTTTTTGTAGCACTCAATATATTAGCCCCACAATACAGTTCAGATCTGCTATTCCCAAATTAATTTAATTTTAACATAACTTTTTAAATGTGTTGCTTATTGTACATTTCAATTATTTTTTATTATCTTATTTCTTGTATGCATGTTTCCATGTAATTTTATTTATATACTTTACTGTGAATGGAGAATTTGCTAATCAGTTCTCTCTAGCCTGGAAAGCACTTCCTCAATTCCTGTTGATTTTAAATACGCTCTACAAATAAATGACTTGCATATGGCTGCCCTCTAATGGATAAACAAAATTCAGCTACTCAAGTCAATATTAATACATTTAACCTTAGTATGTTTTATGGCATTACTGTGAGGCTTGACTGTATTTCCCTCCTCAATGATCAGTTTAATCTAGCTGGTGAAGCTGAAGGCAGAGATGGAAATTAGTTTAGTCGTGACTTCAGAAGTTACCCTGACAAGGGATTCTGTAAAATCAGAGATAGAGCTGATGGTTGGGCTGGTCATCGCCTGCTCCTTCTGACTGATGTAGGTCTGAATGTAAAGTTTCAAACTGATTAATAGGTATTAATCTGTTTTCTAATGTTCACACAAAAAGAGCTTTTACAATGTGATTCTGCATTTGATTCCTCCTTGACTGGGGGGTAAAGAGAAATAACTAGCAAGAGAGACAGAGAGAAACTTTTCAAAGTTGAACTGATTGTCCAAAGCCTTTTTGTTGTCAAATTTTAAATCATCTATTACTCACTGTAATCCTTTCTATACCCACCTCTGTATGACTTCACAGAGCATCACTGCCAATGAGTATTCTTAAATAAACTTCAGCTGGTACAAAATGCGGCAGCCAGAGTTCTCACAAACACTAAAAAATGTGATCACATCACCCCAGTCTTGTGGGGAAGATGGTGGCGCAGGAGGTAGTGCTATCGTTCGGCAACTGGAAGGTTGCAGGTTCGAGCCCTGGTTCCTCCTGACCCCATCAAAGTGTCCTTGAGCAAGACACTGAACCCCAAATTGCTCCCGGTGTGCAGGTTGGCACCTTGCATGGCAGCCTCTGCCACCGGTGTATGAATGTGTGTATGGATGGATGAATGTGAGGCATAAATTGTAAAGTGCTTTGAGTACTTGTAAGAGTACAAAAGTGCTATATAAATGCAGTCCATTTACCAACAAAATAAGAGGGTTGCAGGTGAAAAAATTGAATGTAAAATTTGACAATTCAGGTATTCAGCACCATGGACAGCAGCCTACTGTTGCTTAAAAGGCATTATTATGCTCACTTTCAGTTTATAATTTTATATTTATGATCTACTAGAATAGAGTATGCATGCTTCAGTGTTCAAAAAGCACATATTGTTTTCTCATAATGCACATCTCTATTCACCCTCTGTCTAATCCCTCCCCCAATGAGTCCAGTGTGGTTTGATTGGTCGGTTTACCCTTCATTCCCCTGTCTTTCAGTCTGCAGACAGATCCTTGCAGGTAGGCAGACAATAAGGATTGTGTTATGAGGTGACCTCATCATGTCATGGAAGTAAGGGCTGGAATTACAATGAGGTGTTTTAGGCAGATGAGAGATGAGTGGTTTCTGTGCTGAGAGTTACTCCCTTTGCTATGTACTTTGCATCTAAAGACTTTGCAGACCGTTTACATGCAGCTGAAGCCATATAACACACTAATAGAAAGGGAAAAGCATAATAGGTCCCATTTACTGAGTGTTATAGCAATATGCAATATATTATTTTATATATAAATTTCTTTTGATGTTGACCAGAAGTTATGTGATACCTCCCCCCCCCCCCCCCCCCCCCCCCCCTTATCAGATAAGTAAGAGCTGCTGTCAGCTGAGACAAGCTGGTGTGATTCGTTTCAATTCAATATTATTCGTGTCGCGCATTTTCACAACATTACATTGTCTCAAAGCACTTTACCTTATCCCTGCCCAAAGCCCACAGAGAGCAAGCCAGTGGCAAGGAAAATCTCCCTAGAAGGAAGAAACCTTGGGAGGAACCAGATTCAAAGGGGAAGTCCATCCTGCAAGTGCTGGCAGAGGAAGTGATATGAGCAAAATGGCAAAGTCCCAGTTCACACTGTCCATATTTTAAGATTAAAATGAGTAAAAAGTGGGCGGTCCTGATTTCGTGTCTTACATCACACTGCAAGATGGTCACTGATTGGTGGGCTCTGAGAGGAAGCTGTGATCTGAAAACCACAAACCATTTACATTTCATTTTGAAATATTTAAAAAATATTAATTCAATCAGAATATTTATTAAATAAAAATAATTACGAAAATACATTAAATATATATTTAAGAATTAATAAGCAACGCAATAAGACTTTTACTTTCACTAATTAATAAACCAATATTAAACTTTGACCAGCAGGTGGCAGCAAAGCACGTGTGAAGAAGAGGCCATCAGCGGTACAAAGCACTGGCTGTACAGGTTCCAACACTGCAGACAAACCTCCCTGTTTAACTGACTCCTATGGTATGACTAGACAGATTGAGCAGGGCCGCATGAGAGAGGTCTCACTGCAGTTAGTGTAACCATTTATTTTACAACTCATCTGTCTCATTCTGCTTCATAAAGGTCACACCCCACTTCCAGCTTCCTCTGACGCAAGGAGATTCGTGCACAAATGGCTACAGCTTAAACTGAAACAATAATGATATATAAAAAGACATTTCATACAAACACAGCATAACCTTGCTGATAAAGCCTTGCGGTTTGTGCATTTATTTACACTAATAGTGGGTGTATGCTAATTATATTAACAGGATTAATAAGCGTGTATACTTAATCAGAATTCCCTAAGACCCGTGCTTTGTATCGGCCCCTCCCATTTTGACAACAACAAACTACATGTCACTGCAGGGCTTTAGAGACTAACTACTCCAATAATTGCGTAGTGATATTGAAGATAGTCATCGACTACGCCCACTAATCATGGCAGCCTTAATACATATATCAACAAAAGTTTTAATACGTATTGTCTCTGTTTACGTGATAACGAAGACCTAAATATATATTTGCTTTAAATATGTGACTCATGTTACAGAAAATATAAGTAAACCATGAGGACAGAAAAGTCACGGAATAACAGGAATGACCGACATATAGTGCCAAACAGACAAGGTGCAAAGACTGTACTCATAGTACAAACAAAGTAAACGTAGTGCACTATGTAGGGTAAGTTGTACATTTGTTTGCACTTTGCAGCTTACCTTGCGTTGACTCTTTGTAGTACGGTCCCCACGACGGTGGTGGAAATATAAGGGGCTGGTTATCAGGGGGCATGGATTTTGCGGCAGTTTCTATATTGGCGTTGCTGGTGGAGGGAGCTGCATTTGAGGGTTTGTATTCAGCAATGGCTTGAATGCCCTGTGTATTAAGGCGAACTCGCGGACGATTACATCTCTCACACAGCATAGAATTAATAAGACTTGTTCACTGTCCTCCAGTTACTGTAATATTCTGGGAAGTTGTGATTGTTCAACTCCACTGCGCACAGTTAGGAGCAACTCCAACTCCACCTAGCAAACATACGTACGAGGTGATTGAGGTATGGAATGATTCTGACCCTGTATGGACGAATCATCCCCAAATTCTATTGCGTCCATGATTCACCCATATCATTGTGCCAAGGTTGAGCAGCACAACATGTTTTTCTAAGCCTCAGATCACAAGACCAGAGGATAGTGAGGATAGCTGAGAAGATCATTAGAGTCTCTCTTCCCTCCGTCATGGACATTCGCATCACACGCTCCATCCGCAAAGCCACCAACATTGTGGATGACCCCACCCACCCCTCACATTATCTTTTCACCCTCCTAGCGTCTGGAAAAGCATTCAGGCCTTCACACCCAGACTCAGAAACATGGAGTCAGACTACTGAACTCTCAGGGACTGATCTGATACCACACACACACACACACAAACAGGTCTGTAATTATATCTTCGTGGGGACTCACCATTCATTTCTATGGGGAAAACTGTAATCCCAACATGACAACCTTAACCTCTACCCAGCCCTAACCTTAACCATAAGTAACCAAACCAAATACAAGACTTCTGGCATCTTTAGTTTTTTATTGTATTGACAGATCTTTGTGGGGACCTGAAAAATACCCCCAAAGCATCAAAATAACAGGTTTTTATCACATTGCGGGGGACATTTGGTCCCCACCATGTAATATAAACCTAATCCACACACACAAACAGACACACACACACACATGTGCGTGCACACACACACACACAGATTAGGTATCTGAGTCTTTGTGGGGATTCTCCATTCATTTTTATGGGCATAACCCCAATCCTAACTATGGCAATCTTAATCCTTAATCCCTACAGTAGTAAGCAAGAAGTAACAGTAAGTAACCAAACAAAATACAAGACTTTTGGAATTATTATTCCTTTGATTGCATTCACAGAATTTTATAAAACTGAGTCAGTTTTTTCTTTTGGGGACCAAAAACATGTCCCTACAAAGTCAAATTAACGTGTTTTTATAACACTGTGGGGACATTTGGTCCCCACAACATAATATATACATGACCACCCACCCAAACACACATAGACACACACACACACACACACACACACACACACAGACTGGCTTACCTATATAATCTATAGATTCTTGAATGAAATATCTGCAAAGCAGCTATTATGGCATGGCCTTAGGTTTGAACATGCAGTTTTTAAGGACACTGCACTAACTATAAACGAAACACTGCACTAATTCTAAAATGGTTTTATGTGAACTTTATTTAACATAGAATAAAAAAGAAATCAAACCAAAATTTAGTCTCTCGAAAAACTTGTATATGACATATCTTCGAAATTTAAAATACCAGGATACAGAATTTGAATAACAAGAACTATAGTCTTCCTTCTCAAAAGCGTGAACAACTATCTGAAGACCTACTAGTTCCTGAATTGTTGATGTTGCCTATGAAATTCGCTGAGAGTTGACGTCGCCCTACCAAAGTCGCAAAAATGCTAATTGCGTCAACCAGCTATGGAAATACAGCGGCGGTACACCCCCAATACAGTGGTATTACGCATTACCGTAATGCTGCCTAGCAAAAACATAATGTCATAAAAAAAATTACAGACAGACATTATAGACAGAGCTGCGTGGTTTCCTATTGACAAGTAGATATATGATTTGGGGACTGAAAGGCGGCTAGATATCCAATCACGCCCAGCTACAGTAAGCACAAACTGAAGATACTACTCCTGATTGGACTAGCTTCAAATTCGTCCCGCCCTGACAAAAAATTCTTTGTTTTCATTCGTTGAACATAATGTCAATACATATCTTCATACTATTCGACCAATTAAAACTCTCGGTGGTTTCCATAGAAACAAAATAATTGCAGTTTAAAGACAAACTTTCTGACAGAGAGATGGCGCAGAGGTGAGCAGCATCTCTTCTTATGTTTCTTGCTATTTCTTCAGATTATGTTTTGTTAGCATATTTAATTCTATATTTATTTTTATGTCCTGATATAGTACATGCAAATTTTGCGGCACAATATCGTTGAAATATATATATAATTAGTTGTTTAAACTGTAGATGCTGTGGCATTATTCTAAATATGGTTGTTTACATTTAAATGGTAAGAGAATATATTTGTGTTAAACTTAAAAACAATAAGTCTTATGGTTGATATGATTGGTTATACTCATCCGGCCTGTGATAATGCATTTCATCTGAAGATGTTATTCTGAAAAGATCGCCTATACGTTTACTTTTTAAATGTCCCATGTTCTTGAAGTAAGATTAACTTTTTGCTAGGTTCGGTATCATGGTGATGTTATAGCGTATCGAAGCAGCGTCATAATTTCGCAAGCTTTACTGTATTGTGAAGCAGTTTTAGCAATTCGGTCGTTACTGCCGGAGTAGCCTCGACGCCACGAGCAGCTAATGAAGGCTCCATCTCTTTCCATAGGCATTCTTGATGAATAGCATTTAGGAAAGAAGTTGAAAAAATACCGTGCCTAGTTTGGCTTTGCGAGTATCACATATGGCTAGTTAATTATTAGTTCTTATTTATTCACCAGAATGAGAATTGCGAGAGCTGTTTCCTGGACCAACGACCAGTACTGGGGAGCCTGGGACCTGTGGGACGAGGTGATCGACTGGGGAGATAAGGAAGGTTTGGAGGAGTACTCACCAGCGACACCCCCCACTGTCCAGACTGGGGAGGTTATGGGGGGACTGGGAGGTGTGACTGACTGGTGTAAGGGAGGGGAGGGTATGAGCATGAAAGGCTCTGAGACTCTTCAGAGCAATTACGGCCTGACATCTGAAGAGTGGGAAATTTATAAGACGTACTACCTTCAGAAAAAGAAGAAGGTCAGGAAGAATAGGAGCACTCAGGGGATAGATGAGGTAAAGGGTGCGATTAGTGGGGAAAAGGTGGAGCTGGCAGAGAGGGAAAAACATGTGGGGGTGACCTCCAGTGTACAGGTGGAGGCCGCAGACCTGAATGTAGGCATTAATAAAATGCAAAATGGAAGCAAGGGGAAGCAAGGTGAGGTGGGGGTGAATGTGAAGGTGGTTAAGGTGGAGGGGGGGATAATTTCCCTGAAGGCAGAGGATACGAAAGGAAATGTGAAGGTGGAGGCTGTGCAAGTCCAAGTGTGTGAGTTTGGGCTTGCAGAAGTAAATTCTGGGGATGTAAATGTTGAGATTGTGGGGGTAGAAGTAGGGGAGGTAATTATTGAGGGTGCGGACATGGTGAGTGATGTAACCATATTGGAAATTATAGTAAATGATGTACTAGTTGAGATTATAAATAGAGAAGGAGGTCAGGAGGAAACTGGCGGTGTAGAGATAGATGTGGGTCAGGTAGAGATAGAAGAGGTAGAAGTGGTGGGGAATTAATATAAAAGTTGAGCGTGTAGAGCTCATTACATAGAGAAGAGCCAAAATACGAAAAAGATGAAGTTGTGGTTCTGCTGCTGCTGTTTAGGAAACATTAAATAATTGAAACAGTATCTAAGATAATAAATCAAGTATGATAAATTTTGAGATATGTGGAATGTTTCATAATAATGTTTAACGTTTATTAAGAAAAAATGTATATTTCTAAGTAGATTTGTAAACTGCTCTTTAAAGTATTAATTTTCAGAATTCCAGAATTTCCAAAATCTCCAGGTAATTTAATTTGATTTCATTTTGTTTAAACTGCACACACATAAAAATGATTAGCCCTGTTATGTATTTGTGTTTTATTTATTGTTTATTTATTAAGCACCCTATCCCTCATGGATGGCATGTTGTACAGGTCACCTGTGTTCCCATAAACTTTAACTTGTCTTGCAGTCTTGTTCCCCCCACACCCTCTGCTTTTTCCCTTCCTCTGTTTCTATCTTCACTCCAGGTCCAAGACGTTTCCAGCCCACTGTCCTTGGGAAAAGCCACCATCCGTGGCCACCGCTCCGGTTTCTCTGGGCCCTCCTGCCCTGCAGGCCCCTCGGGCCCCTCTGGTTCCTGTTCCTGCCCCCGTCCATGTCCTTGCCTTGCAGGTTCCCCTTCACCCTCAGGTCCCAGGCTTGTGGTACCGACGGTGTCCCTCCCCGCCCTATGGTCCCGACAGCGCCCCACTGCCTTACCATCCTTTCGTCCTGGTCCTAGTTCTCTCTTACCCGATCGTGATCCGTTTCCTTACTCCTGCGTGGTCTTCTCCTGTCGGGTCAGCAGTCCATATGGCTCTTTGCCCCGCTTGTGTCCTCTATCTGGCCCCGTTAACGGCCGTTCTCGTCTTCCCCGGCTCCTGTAACCCACACGAAATGTTTCTTGTCCCGTGTTATCACTCGTCTGTGGACCTGTCCTGGTGTGTGATGTACGTTCTATCATCCTGGTTGTCCCTAGTCTGACCCCAGTTCTCCTAGTGGTGTCCCGTCTTGCCCCCAGAGTGCCCTGTGCTGGTGTTGCCCCTGCCTACCCTGGTCTGCCTCGTCCCCTAATGGTGTTCGGTCTCTGCGCCCTTGTCCCGCAGCAGTGCCCATCTGTTGTCTTGTCCTTGCCTCTTCCACTGTGTCTCCCATCTTAGTGTACGTATAGCCTGCTGTCTTCCCCGCTGTCCCATCTGCTCCCTCACATGCCCTGTAAAAAGTGTCCTTCAGTCCTGCGATCCTCAGTCCAGTCATTGATGTTGCTGCCTGCATGTGCTCCCCAGTGTGTCCTGTGTCTAGTGTTCTTGCCTGATCCTCCCTACCCTGTTTGGACCCCTTGTGGTCTGTTTCCTTTGCCCTTCCTGTAGTGTAGTTTTCTTTAATAAAGCCCCTTTTGGTTTTCCTCCATGCCTGTCTTAGCCTCTGTCCTTGCCCTCGACGTGACACCATTACAGTGTGACCAGGTAAATGCTTCTAGCTGGACACCACACTACTGTAAATGGCAGTACCTGAGTAACTGAGGCTTACCTCAGTTTATCATTATTCCCTTCATCTTGAAAGAGAACAGCAGCAACAAGTGGGAAAATGATTAAAAAGTAAAGAACACTGTTCTGTTAGTAAGCTTCTTAAGGTAAAGTCATTTTAAATAATAGTAGTTACTGATACTTTATTAATCCCTGTGGGGAAATTGTCTTTACGCCTCCCTCAACTTGCTCTTCATAGAGTAAGCTCTCCATAAAGGGCAGCCACCCATAGTGGCGCCCAGGGAGCTGGGGGTTAAGGGCCCTGCTCAAGGACCCGCAGACATGCTGAGGATGGGTTTGAACCGGTGACCTTGTGCTTACAGGCACACAGGCTCAGCCCACTGAGCCATGAATACAGGTATGAGATTCGCTGCTGAAAGTGGCAACACTGGCACAAAGCTTCAGCAGCAGAGATGTATGCGTGTGCCATGTTGTAGCCGATCAGTGTAAACACTACCCAGACGTGCTCTTGTTTATTTCAATCACAATGGGCGTATTCACATATTTCTTTACCCAGTACCAACTGTCGGATTATCATGTTATTATCATGGGAATAGCACGATTTGCAAGTGGGCAGGCGATCAGAGCTGCTTCGAGACGCAGACGCCAAGTCAGTCACTCTTGTTCTTCCTATTTGTATCACGAAGCTGTAAAAATATATTTAGTTTCTACCTATATATATATTTGAAAAGTAGACCGTCCAAGGTTTCTGAGGGTGTTTTTTATATGACAAAAACTCGCAGAGTTATTTAAACGGTTTGGCGAAATTTCTATCAGATCTTGCCGGCGGGACGGCCGACTCCAGAGGGTTAATATAGCCCCTTTTGGTTTTCCTTCATGCCTGTCTTCGCCTCTGTCCTTGCCCTCGACGTGACACCATTACAGTGTGACCAGGTAAATGCTGCTAGCTGGACACCACACTACTGAAAATGCTGCTGAAGGCTTACCTCAGTTTATCATTATTGTCATCGTCTTGAGAACAGCAGCAAAAAGTGGGAAAATGATTAAAAAGTAAAGAACACTGTTCTTCTTAAGGTAAAGTCATTATTGGAACTGAAATTAGAATAATGAAATACATTCAACAGAATGGTTGTCCATCCATCCATCTTCTGAAACTACTTTATCCCAACCAAGGTCACAGGGAGTCTATCCCAGGAACAATGGGCACAGACAGGGACCAACCCTGGGCAGTTGCCAACACACCTCAGGGCACACGCACACACAACTACAGGGCCAGTTTAGACTAATCAATCAACCTATCCTGCACATTTTTGGACCGTGGGAGGAAACTGGAGCCCCCAGTGAAAACTCACACGAACAGCGTGCAAACTCTACACAGATAGGACCCAGGACCAGACCCAGGACCTTCTCGCTGTGAGGCAGCAGCACTAACCACCGCGCCACCCTGTTGAAATGGTCGTTTGTAAAATAATACATTCAGGTTATGTTATTGTAGATCTGGAACGTGGTGTTAAAATGTAGTGGTGAACTTAAGACTGCCCATTCAGTATCGCTGTTCTCCTAATGTTAGACACAACAATTTATATTAAATATTTTATATAAGACATCCGGAGGCTGCAGGGCATCGTCCAAGCAGCAGAGAAGCTCATTGGCTGCAGCCTCAACCTCAGTGATTCACTATCTGCCCCAAGAACAAAAAGGCGACCTGGCGAGATCATGCCGACCCCTCCCACCTCAGCCATAATCTCTTCCAAATTTTCTTTTATTCCCCTCAAAACTGCATTGTGGAAAAAAGGGATGAGTACAGATTGGGCAGCAACAAATATTTAACAGACATGGTGACAATGAGTGACTTTGCTATACAGCAGAGGGACAGTGTTTGCTGGAAATTTGGGCTGACAAGAGTATCCAGGAAAAACTTGATGCAACTCACAAAAACTCAAAAAAAAAAAAATATTTGGTAAAATATGGGTCTATCTTCTTATATGTGTAGCACGAATAAATAAAAATGCCTGTGTGGCATACTAGCATGGCTCTATATGATGGCCATGTGTCTGCGTGCCCAAAATGACTCCAAATCAGCCATAAAATTAGGACAGTAATCATGAGCTCCATTGTGCTGTGCAATAGCACTTTTCTTCCTTCATTTTTTTCAAAACAAAACATTGCACAGTGATGATGAAAGCATGCTCAGACCTGGAACGTTAAGCGCAATGTGGGCACAGGCGAGTTGGGGAGTGTGGAGGGGGGAACAATCATGCTCAGGCATGATATAAGGCAACCGGGCCAAATGTGAGTACACCCTAACACTGACCATTTGTCAGGCTGAGCTCTACCTGGGAGGGTCCTGGAGCAGCTACTGGAAGAGGTGGTGCAACTCTACTCACCTCATCCACCTGACAGACAACCTCAGTGCCTCAATACCTACACTGGAAGAGCAGCGTGCAAGGGAACAGCAGGCCATGAGATACAGACACCATCACGAACGGCTACATAGCCAAAGACTCCACTCGCTCACAGAGAGCGTCGCTTGTGATGAAACCCAGGGCTTCATGACGAAGCATTTGTGTTATTTGTGATTATAGCATTATGTGATGTTTCCTCTGTTTATGTTAAAGTTCAGTGGTCAGTTTAACAGATAAACCACACACAGTTCCTTAATAACTATATTTTATTCTTCAAAACAAATATAAAAATGATTATGAAAAAATATATATTCTGTGAGCTTGCTGGAAAACAGTTTGTCCAGCATGAGCCAGCCTCATCCAGAGGGCTACTCTCCTGCTGTCAGTCATCCATTGCCATGTCAGAGCCAGCCTCGTCCTGAGGGCTGCTCTCCTGCTGTCCGTCATCCATTGCCATGTCTGAGGCAGCCTCATCCAGAGGGCTGCTCTCCTGCTGTCTGTCACCTTTTTCCAGCATGAGCCAGCCTCATCTAGAGGGCTGCTCTCCTGCTGTCCGTCATCCATTGCCATGTCTGAGCCTGCCTCGTCCAGAGGGCTGCTCTCCTGCTGTCCATCATCTAGTTCCAGGTCTGAGCCAGCCTCGTCCAGAGGGCTGCTCTCCTGCTGTCCGTCGTCTAGTTCCAGGTCTGAGCCAGCCTCGTCCAGAGGGCTGCTCTCCTGCTGTCCGTCGTCTAGTTCCAGGTCTGAGCCAGCCTCGTCCAGAGGGCTGCTCTCCTGCTGTCCGTCGTCTAGTTCCAGGTCTGAGCCAGCCTCGTCCAGAGGGCTGCTCTCCTGCTGTCCGTCGTCTAGTTCCAGGTCTGAGCCAGCCTCGTCCAGAGGGCTGCTCTCCTGCTGTCCGTCGTCTAGTTCCAGGTCTGAGCCAGCCTCGTCCAGAGGGCTGCTCTCCTGCTGTCTGTCATCCATTGCCATGTCTGAGCCTGCCTCGTCCAGAGGGCTGCTCTCCTGCTTTCTGTCATCCATTGCCATGTCTGAGCCAGCCTTGTCAAGTGGGCTGCTCTCCTGCTGTACGTTACCATCTTGTTTGGCAGCAGGGCAATCACTAGCCATCTCAATGCCGCCTTCAGCCATGGTAGCAGTGTCTGTATCTCTTGGCGTAGTCCTCCTCAGCTTCTTCCAGAACCTGAGAAGAGTGCCTTTCTTTTTTGGGCCCTGAACATTTTTTTGTTTAGGGCCCTGCACCTTTGTGCAACTTAAACCCATAATGAAATTATGCAAACGATATAGCTTAGATTCTCTTTCACCAGTGCTTCCTTTGAGAGAGTCTCTAAGAATGAAATGTGAAGGTGCAATTGCTTCTTATATAGAAAAATCTTCCTTCGATGACATCACTGACCAGTTCCGGAATTCTGTTCTGTTGACATCACAGAGGGCCCTCCATATAAGGCATTTGTCATTTCATTGTTTATACCAGTATAGGGTATGCTGATTGATTAAAAAAATAATATAAAATTATTATTTAAAAAAAAAATACCTGTGTGTTTAGAAAAATAATACCTGTGTGCGTGTGTGTGTTTTCCCTTATCCTACCAATACTATCCACATTATTACTTAAAAGCTTGTTTGACATCCTTTAATGCTGGTAGTTTTCAGTAACTTCAATTAAACATGAATTGTGTTAATATGATGAAACTAATATGGGGTCATTTTGACCCCAATATAATATAATTGAAATTATCACATGGTCATTTAAACTTCAACACTTTTAAGTATGTATTGACTTGAAAGTAGGGTGTCATGGAGGCTTAGCTGGTGGCCCTGTTGTCTGTCACCGATGGGTTTGGGGCTTTGAATCTCATCACTCCTTGGCAGGGGTGCCGTAATGGCAGGGGAAAGTTACAATGATTCCAAGGGCCCCTGAATGACAGGCGGCCTAAAAAATTGGGAGAATAGCTGGATTGGTCTGGACTGGGGGGCCCAATATGATATGCCTTCATGGGGCCCACAATCTCTAGCAATGCCCCTGCTGCTCGGTGTATGCATGAATGTTTTCCTGCAGACATTGTTTAGGCTAATTGGTGCATCTACAATTTCCCATAGTGTATGAGTGTGTGTGTATATGACCTGTGATGGACTAGCATCCTGCCCAGGATGTACCCCAGCCTTGTGCCCTGTGCTGCTTGGCACGAGCCCCAGGTGACTCTGCCCAGTACAAACAAACTGATGGTTGGGTGATTTTTCGGGTCTGGACGGCACAGAGGCTCAGGACACATAAGTTACATCACACCTTTGGGGGCTGGGAGTCAAAGATCACTTTTGCTCTGTGTGTGAGGTTTGCATGTTCTCCTAGTGTTATATGAATTTTCTCTGGATCCTCTGTTTTACTCCCAAGATTGAAAGAGGTGTACTTAGGTAAATTAGTGTCTCTAAATTGGCTTGTGTGTGTGGGCGTGTGTGCGCCCGGTAATGATCTTTGCGGTAATGATGCCGGTCCTTGTTTTTGCTGCTCCAAGCTCCCTCGCAGACAGAACATCATCTTACCGTAGGAAGAGCAGTATCTCAAGTTGTTGACGGAGCACATGTGGAAATCTGTGGCTGCTGCATCTGTGTCTTCAAATTTAGTCCTTGATTCTGTGTGATACTTTAAATTAGGACCCTAGAAAACATTAATTGAACAAATAGTTCCATTTATTACAGTAGCATAAGTGGAAATTTGTGTTTTTAAAAGCACTAATCAAACCAGAAATAGCAAACAATGATGCGACATTATGAGGAATAAATTGACATACTCATAAAAAATTGGAATGATAAAAAAAAAAAACACCAGATAGAGTGACAAAAATCCTCTCATTCAAGGCAGTAGGATGAGGGATTTACACACACACACACACACACACACACACATACATATTGTACTGCCATTGTTATGAGATAATCAATTTATTTATTTATTTATTTACTTTATTTTTTACATATTTTGCATATTCACTTGCCAGTGCTTTTAATGTTGATCAGTGTGTGTGTGTCGGTGTCTGTTTGGCTTTGCACAGATCACATTTGTTGATCAAAATGTCCCCAAAGTTTGGTAAAACTCGAAACTTACTTTTGGTTAAGGTTAGAGCTGGGTGGGGGTTATGTGTCCCGTCAATAGGATTAGAGTCTTTTTTCACCCATAGAAATGAATGGAAGGTCCCCATTTAGATAGGTACACCAATATGTGTGTGTGTGTGTCTGCGTGTTTGTGTGTGTGAGCAGGTATACCTTACCTTATCGGGACACAATGTCCCCACAACATGATGATTACCTGTTTTTTTCCCTTATGGGGACCAATTTCCTGGTCCCCATCAGGAAAAACTCAATTTAATAAAAATCTATGACTCCAATGAGAAAAAAAAAATTCAACAACTGTAGTATTTTGCTTGGTTACTTATTTAGCATTTTTCCCATAAAAATGAATGAGCAGTGCCCAAAAACATATGATTA
This sequence comes from Paramormyrops kingsleyae, assembly GCF_048594095.1. Lineage (NCBI taxonomy): Eukaryota > Metazoa > Chordata > Actinopteri > Osteoglossiformes > Mormyridae > Paramormyrops > Paramormyrops kingsleyae. The sequence goes on along the minus strand of NC_132800.1, from coordinate 270,018 downwards.
CATGACTGTGTGTGTGTGTGTGTGTGTGTGGGACTGCATAGCCTTGGAAAGCCAACCTACTCTCAGGAGAGTCTAAGCCCAACTTTTTCACAGAGTTACTGGTTTAAAATATTCAGAAAAATTGAGGAAGCAAAAACTTCCAAATGGTGAACAATGTGGGAAGCTGTGGGCAGCTGAAACTGTCTGCAGGGGTCCATATATCACAGGAATCATCGGCACGACTCTGGAGCTGTGACATTTTAAAATGAGACCGTTATAGTCCCCCTTTTCTTAAAAAGCATTACGGAAAATCAGATCAGTGAGATTTTAAACAAGAACCCAGTGTCAAAGCTGCGGGAAATCAAAAGCCAGGCCTATGGCCACCGCTGATTGTGAATAGGACTTGGCTTCAGTAGACTTTCAAATATTTCTGCGTTTTTGAAGTTTTTCAAAATTAGTGAAATAGTATTTTATAATATTCTTTTCACTATCAAGTGTGAAGAATACTTCAGTTTGATCCGAAACGGTGAGTACAGTCCAGCTTGAGAAGTAATTCTTTTAGAGAAGCAGATTAATATGGTCAATAATTTTTTGAATATTACTTAAATATACTACGCTTCACTAACTGTATATATTGTGCGTAATTAATATGCAAAATATGAATGGCATATGAAAGGTGTATTGGCTCACTGGATGGCTTCATACCTCCACTCTGCATGTTTGCAGTTTGCACACTCATTTGTGAGGGAGCCTAATTGGGAGAGTCTTCGGTTTAAGACAGGTCATAAACGGCTGCTTGTCTTGTACCCTCAGATTCATAATGGATGTGAAAACGTGCATTGATTTCTTGGAGGAAAGACGAGAGGAGAAACTGAGGGAGATGGTGGATTTTATATTGCATGAATTAGAAGATTTAGAAAATTCAGCTTCTGAGCTGGAAATGGAAATCAAGGGGTTTTTGAGTAAGTGTACAGAAGAGATTGTTGCCATGAGAGAGAAAGAGAAGAAAGACAAGGCAGAGGAAGGAAGTGTGAAAGAAAACGAGAACATGAATGGAAGGATGAGGAGCATGGAGCCTAGGCAAAGGAGAGAGGAGAAGAAGAGGTGTAAAATAGGAGAACAGACAGAGATGGAGAGTGAGGAGGTCCACTCAAAAAAGAGGAAGGGATCAATGGAATTCCCATTGATAGTGACTAGAGGAGGAAAAAATGATGAGGAAGGGGATCAGCATATTGAAGGATGTCGTATTTCTTTATGTGTCACACTAACAAGGACATTTTTATTTCTGCTTTTCAGAGCTCTTCACCCTGGAAGCCATATAAACATGGTGCCTGTGGTTTCTGACCCACCTCCTCAAAGCGACGGCCTCTCTCCTGAGCCCTTAAATGATTTTTGTTTTTTACTTGTATTTAAATATATACATAATAAAACTTGCACCTCTGTGTTCTATGCTTCCTTGCTCACAGCCTTAACACGCTCTAAATAATCCTAAACTATATTTCAATGTTTAATTGGATTCAGCATGAACAGCCTCTACCATCCAGGCGCAAACAAATATGTAAAACATAGTATAGTGTGAACTTCTCCAACTTTCTTGATAAGAAACATGGTTCTTGTGGGAGTAACGCAAGTTTGCTGGGAGTGGTTGACCTAGTGAATAAATATAATGCAACAGCAAATAAATCGATGTGTAATTTACCTACAAAACATTCACTTATGTGCAATCAAACCAAATTAGTCGTAATAATGAAAACAGGCACAGCACTGTAATGTTAACATTACAACACAGAATAAATGGCTTAACGTAACAGGACAATATTAAGATAGCAAAAATGTATACAATAATATATGATGAATAATAAGCCAGCGATTTACTGTATGCTTTTACTTACCCGAGAATACACCAAGATACTTTGCCCACACTTTCCCCTCTACAGTTCATACCACAATGTTTATTATATTTTAGAGTAAAAATAAACAAAATATTAACACAAGCCAGATGCCATCCAAATTTCATCAAATTTTATCAACAAAGTTTAAAAAAACATAACAAAAATGTTAAGTACCCAGACAGAGTGATGGAATGAAATGAATCTGCACGTGGTGAAAGGTCATGTGACTGTATCGCAATAATTATAATATCAGATTAAACAGACAATTATGCAATTATTATTAATCTGAATAACTTTTAGTTTTGCTGATTTCACCATGATATGTTGCTATTTAGTACGGTTAAATGGAGTTTTAAACCCCTCTAAGGTACGAAATGACCCCAAAGAGTGTTTTAGGGTACTGCTTACTACAAAGTGTGCAAGAGTGTGTTCCAAGAGTGAGCAGAGCACTGCATCATGAGTCAAAGATCTGTTCACACCACTGCCTTGTTCTGTTCACATGCAGCTTTTGTTGTAGCTGCCAAATATCTGCACTAGCCCACATTGAAGGATTTGGTAACAGGTGTGGCTTCCCAAGTTATTCTTACCTTGCACCCAATCCCTCACTGTACACTAAGTGGGTATATAAAAATAAACAGATGAGTCTGAAACTCTTGCAGAAAATAGCTGTTAAAGCATTCATCGGTTTGTGTTTGTATAGTAATGTAAAACCTGTTATTTTGACAATGTGCGGACCACTTTATCAGTCCCCACAAGGGGAAACTAAGTTTTATAAAAATCCATGACTGCAATCAAAAAACTTTTCCTGTAGAAATGACATGAAAGTCCACACAAAGATATGAATACAAATGTGTGTGTGTGTTTTTTATTTCAAATTTCATAAAATGGTGCCTTCCTTTGGCAGTATGTTTAAATAATCTGTCCCTTTTCAATAACTGAAGTTCATGCAAAATCCACTGAGAACCACACAGCCCTGTTTGAGCACCTGCCCTTTAGACCGTGTGTGTACCTCACTAGCAGAAGGACATGTAGAGAATGGCAACAAGTAGAAGCTTATGGCATAAAAAGCAAGAGTATATTGGTCGTCCAAGATTAAAGCCATCAGTGCTGCTCCTCAAGCAGTAATAACACTTTACATTAAAGGAGCCCCCCTCTCAACATTTCATTTGGACTATAGACAAATATATTTTAAGAGGTGCTTCTCATTGAATGAAGGTAAAGCTCAGTTTTCAGGGATTTTATTCACAGGCCACACTGAAGGAAGGTGACCCAGCTATATACACCCAGTATGCACTGGGCCACCTGCCTACTGTAGAGCCCTGTCCTTTTGTGCTCTTCCTTCCCGTGCTCAGATGACCTCCTGCCAGAGCAGAGCCCATCACAACCACAACACTTCACTCAGGTGTCCTACTCTGTGTCTGAACTCCAAGAAGCATGGGGACACTTGAGACGGAATGGAAGTCCATCTCACATACTGTAGGCTATTTACAGACACGGGTTCTCCTACCTGCTTGCTGAACCAAGCCAAAGCTAATGTTACCATCTTTTAATCAGCAGGAGTTTTCACCACAAGGGGCGCTAAAAGAACATAGAATGCTTGTGTGGTGCATTTGCTAGTGATTAACACTGCGAGCCATTCACTATTAGTAGAAGTCATAAAATTACGATTTTGCCATCATTTCTGTAATGCAATTCCCAGTAGGCACTTCTCCATAATCTGGACCCAGGATTCATTTTAAAAATGGAATTTAGAAAGCAGCACTTCACTTTGATGTAAATATAGCACTACGTGAATGCTGATTTAATAAACAAGGATGTTGATCAGAAGAGGAACAGAAGGGATAAATAAACTCACCTAGTACTTCAGTATCCCTGTCACTCACATGCAGTCCATTCAGCCAGGGATAATTCTCCTCTTCTATGTTCATTGTTGTCATAAGATCTCTTTCATTCTATCATCTGTATGATCGTGGAGGTCCTCTGTACATGTTTGTGTGCTTTGTTGAATTCCTATTTTTATACATAGTATTCTGTGAAGTGTTTCTCCTTTAATATTATGTACTTCATGTTTGGCATTGGACCACAAACAATTCTGGTATGTTGGTACATAATGGCAGTAAAGTTCTGATTCTGATTATCCTATGAACAGATGAAATATACACTGCTGGTTGTGGGATTACCCCAGGAACAATCAGAATACACATCACAGATCCTGGGATTAGAGATTATCCCATGTAGAGGTAGAATACATATAATGCTTACTGGGATTAGAGATTATCCCATGTAGAGGTAGAATACACATTAGATTAGATTAGATTAGATTAGAGATTACCCCATGAACAGGCAGAATATACATCACAGTACCTAGGTTTACAGATTATGAAAAGGCAGATATAGTGCTGATATATGGGAATCACCGCCAGTAGTGGGTAAAATTAGGACACGCAACAAGTGTACAGAAACAAGTCCTGATTTTCAGAAGCAAAGCGGGGCTCGTGAAGATGCATGACAGTCTGTCTCCTCCCTGTCTTTAATCACTTGAACACCCCTCCCCCACAAACCTGTTTGATGTATGGCTCATTAGAACATGTGACCAGGAGCAGATGGCCAAAGGGTGTCATAATGGGGGAAACGTGACCAAACAAACTGTTCCATATGGATGGTGTGACACGGAGCCATCACTAACATTTAAGCAAAGGCACCTGCTGACCTGTAACTGTTGACCTGTGAGGTTAGTTGACAATCGTCTCATTCAAAGTGGAAGTACATCTCTGCCAGGGTGATCAGGGGTATGGGAAGCCAGGGGACAGAAAGCAACCTGCCTGGGGGGGTGGAGTGGGATGCAGGTAGCATGGGCAGACACACAGAAATCTCACAGCGGCAAACATACAGCTTTCCTGCCCCATTGGAGCATGATGGATTTATTCATTAAAGTTATGCTGTCCGGATCAGTGACAGGAAATTAACAGAGGACAGCCCAGTGATACAGGCTTCTGAACACATAAACTAAATAAACAGTAGTAGAGTGAACCAAGACAGCATATGTGACATGTTTGTATTCACATCTTTGTGGGGACCCTCCATTCAACAGGAGGATTATGAACCAAGGCGGTGTCTTGGACTGTGACAGCACAGTAACAACTCAATGACACAGAATTCTGAACAGACAAACTTTATAAAAAGTAGGATATTCAACTAAGAGAATGAATCACTGTCTGAGACACTAACATCACAATGACATCACAGGCTTCAGATCACACATTAAATAAACATGGATATTCAAGAGAATGAATCACTGTCGGTGACAGCGACAGCACAGTAACATTAGAGGCTTCTGAACACAAGAACCAAATACAGCCTGGAACCTGCACAGTGGGGTGATTTGGGTTTCACTCCAGAAGGCAGATGCGTGCAGGGATGCTAATTCAAATGTTAGCCTGCTTGTCCTCAGCTCAGTGTCGTGCAGCAGGGCTCTGTGAAGGGACCTTATTCTCCAGAGTGGTTTTAAAGGGGACCGTGCTTCAGAAACTGTTCCCACCTGTCATTAAGGGACTGCAATCCTTACAGTCTCAAGCCAGATGCCTGGCAGTTTGTTGGAATTTTTATATTATTTTAATATCAGTTTGTACCTGGGAAGTAATTTGTAAGAAATTTAAAACCAAATAATCAGAATGTCAAACATATAAAGAAAAGTAGCTAACAAGCTGTTGCTGCTGTTAAACTCTCTAGAGATAGACTGATAGATACAGGCTGGGAGATACACTTAGACCGACAGACACAGGTTGAGAGATGCACTTGATTGATGGATTCTGGCTGGGAGATACACTTAGACCGACAGACACAGGTTGAGAGATGCACTTGATTGATGGATTCTGGCTGGGAGATACACTTAGACTGACAGACACAGGTTGAGAGATGCACTTGATTGATGGATTCTGGCTGGGAGATACACTTAGACTGACAGACACAGGTTGAGAGATGCACTTGATTGATGGATTCTGGCTGGGAGATACACTTAGACTGACAGACACAGGTTGAGAGATGCACTTGATTGATGGACTCTGGCTGGGAGATACACTTAGACTGACAGAAAACAGGTTGAGAGATGCACTTGATTGAAGGATTCTGGCTGGGAGATACACTTAGAGTGACAGACACAGGTTGAGAGATGCACTTGATTGATGGATTCTGGCTGGGAGATACACTTAGAGTGACAGACACAGGTTGAGAGATGCACTTAAATTAACAGTGACACAGAGATATTGAGGGGATCCACTCTTCAAACAGGATCTCTGTGCTCCAGTTGGGATCTATGGCCTCCAAGCACTCCGCTCTTACTGCAGCTCAGCCAGGCTGGGCTGGGCCCGGCGAGGGTGGCGGGGGCCACTCGCACTCGGCCTTCTGTATGAGGGAGATCTGAGTGATGTGGGGCCTCTGACAGCCGTTCTCTGTGTCCTGCTGTCCTGCCCGCCGGCAGCGTGTGTGACGGTAAAAGACCTGTTACAGCTAGTATGCATGGAGTGGGTCCTTGCTGAACCACAGGCAGGCCAGGCCTCGTTCCACATCAGTGTTGTGTGCAGACCTCCCTGTGAGCAAAAACAAATGGCTAATTTAACATGCGCTCTGACAGGCTCCTGAGGGCCAGTGGGCCCAGGGTTTGCTTGTCCTCCTCACAAGCTGGAACAGCCGGGAGCCCGATCTGGATGGGCCCACTGCCAGGCCTACAAGAGCCGGCACGCTCAGCCACAGGTGTGCGCCGTGGCACTAGCTACCTAACGGACCCAAACCTTCATCTATCAGCACCAAACTGAGGGCATCGGTGACCCAAAACACATCAGAACCATATATTCTGGGGAAGTCGGTATGCGAGGAAACGTACTGGACCAGTGAACACTCATCATCTCATCAGAGATCGATCAACCATGCTCTTCATGTGACACTATCATCAGTACATGTGGCAAAAAAATCCCAGGTGCCATTGTGGGTGTGGGCACTGCCCCCTGGTGTTCAGTGAGTGTGGGCTCGACATACCGACAGGCATGTTTGAGAGTCTGCCTAAATGAATTAATTTCCTCCTTTTTCAACAAAATCAACTCAATTAATTTGCTTAAGGAGCAAAACAGTTTTGAAAGGGTTCGATAATTTTACCTGGATAATGAAATATTTACCTGGATAATGAGAGAACAGCCAGGGAGGAACTCTGGTTGTCTACGATACATCTGTCCACATGGACGTAGATCCTAGCCAGATCACAGACTCCCTCTACAGCACTCAGCCAGGGGACCGCTCTTCCAGGGAATGCTGAGAACATGAGACCCAAGAGGCGTGTTTTGGACAGAACAGGAGCAGTCAGTCACTGGGTATAATCAGTGAGATTGATGTGCACACCCACCAGGGATATGCACACAGCACTGTGTGTTCCTGTGGAGGGCTGTCATTTCGGGCTCTGCTATTGTGAGTTCCTGTGTGGAAGAAGAGAAGCCTTCCAAAGCAACACAGCACGGCTCTGTGAGTCACTGAAGGCAGTGTTACCCAAGCACACTGCAGCTCAGCGGCTCCACACGTGTCTCCAGCCCAGAGCATGCTGGGACTGCATGCAGACGACTCATGCATAGAATCAGCCCTCAATTTCTGGCACAGGGGCTCCATTACCATCACGCCTTAGGGTGTTCTGGGAGAGTGAAACACAGGGTCGACAGGGTCAAACAATGCATCGCCAGTGCTGGACCCAACACCATATTCAGTGTTGCTGGCGTGCCACAGGTTTCTGCTGGACCAGCAGTCTCCGCATGAGCAGCTCTCCATCCCAGCAGCATGGTGGGAAAACCGGCTGTGAGTGGCACCTTCACTCTGTACACAAACAAAGGCACAGACACTCACAGTCTATGGCTCACAGCAGATTTTTGGAGCCCTCTGGCATCCATTCCTGGGAAAGACAACATTCCATTTGCTGGGCTGCTTGGCCCGTCAGTGTTTTGATGAGCTCTCAGAGACTCGGCACTGAGGCTCGAAGTCCTGGTGCCTTTGTCTGAAGTTGCAATAGCGGCACCTTCACCAGCATTCACCAATGCTTCCCCGCACTTCCCCATGCATCCTGCTTTGGGACAGGTGGGGGGAGTCAGGGCGTGAGCGGTGTTTAGCACTGCTCTTAGTCCATCATCCAACGAGGTCAAGCTTCTTTCATTCACTTGGCAAAGGTGATTTACTGTCTGGCACTTTCTATAAATGTTAAGCTGACAGGCTGGAAGATTGAAACTAGACCCCTTTAGCACCATCCTCCCATTTTTATTTATTATTTTTCAGATTAAAAATGTATTTATTTGTTCTGACAGAAGTTTTATAAAGTTTCAGCTGGCTATTATGTATATGAATTTCCTGATCTAAATGACTGGTTTGAAAAATCTTCAGGGTAGATCTTAAATGTCTCCTATTCCTATTTTAATCCCTGCTAATCAGTATTGTTTGTATCCAAGCCATGCAACAACAGATAGCAAAACTAAGATCTTTCCTCTTCTATAGCAACACAATAACTTATGTACGTCCCTCCTCAGCGTTTGTCCTACCAGCTGGGATTCCACCAATCAGGCCTCAAGTTTAGTGAGACATCATGGAGAAAAGGTAGGACCACATAGTACTCCCTGGGGGGCATCTGGGGTCAAACGGTCAGGAGAAACACGCACAACGGATTCTGCCTGCGGCTGTCAACTTCAGCCTGAGCAGTGCCTATGGGTGTCAACTGGACCAGAGATGGATTAGGTCTGTCCAGAGATGCAGGGGCTCCGTAGCTCAGGCAAAATTGGTTTAGATCTGTCATTGACCTGCTGACAGAGGTGCATACTGGGAAGGCCACATATGAATCCATTCTGAGGGTGTGCTTGTCTTTTATACTTCCTGTTAGTGGTCAGACAGCAGATGAAATTGCAGAATGTGGTCTGCAGTCTGTTGAACAGTTCAGGTTAACGGAATATTGATCCAGAGCATGGATCCCAATGGAAGCTGACTCCCAGCACAGCAGAGGCATTAAATATAAGGAAAGGAATGAATATTGCTGAATGACAGTTATGAAGAAAAGTGGGCCTAGTGGAGTATAACATATACCTAGCCAGCTCTCACCAAGGCATAATGACTCGGTTCATTCACATTGAAAGGTATGACATGAAGCACTTCAGCGATTTCTACAGACACCGGGAAAACATTAAAAGAATTCACAGACATCTGAAAGCACCAAATATACCTATAGCCACTGGTATTAATGTCAGTTTTTCTACGATATATGGGTTAAACGGAGGGTTTTAAAAAGTGGCGTACTGCAGAGTAGACTTTGGTACAATCCAGAGGGATGGTCTCCTTTGTACTGAAGCCATTTAAAACTAATGTCTACTTAGGAGACATTACTCTATAAAGAGCAAGTTGAGGGAGGCGTAAAGACAATTTCTCCACAGGTATTAATAAAGTATCAGTTATTCTAATTATTTAAAATGACTTTACCTTAAGAAGCTTACTAACAGAACAGTGTTCTTTATTTTTTAAATCATTTTCCCACTTTTTGCTGCTGTTCTCTTTCAAGACGAAGGGAATAATGATAAACTGAGGTAAGCCTTCAGTAGCATTTACAGTAGTGTGGTGTCCAGCTAGCAGCATTTACCTGGTCACACTGTAATGGTGTCACGTCGAGGGCAAGGACAGAGGCGAAGACAGGGATGGAGGAAAACCAAAAGGGGCTTTATTAAAGAAAACTACACTACAGGAAGGGCGAAGGAAACAGACCACAAGGGGTCCAAACAGGGTAGGGAGGATCAGGCAAGAACACTAGACACAGGACACACTGGGGAGCACATGCAGGCAGCAACATCAATGACTGGACTGAGGATCGCAGGACTGAAGGACACTTTTTACAGGGCATGTGAGGGAGCAGATGGGACAGCGGGGAAGACAGCAGGCTATACGTACACTAAGATGGGAGACACAGTGGAAGAGGGCAGGGCAAGACACCAGATGGGCACTGCTGCGGGACAAGGGCGCAGAGACCGAACACCATTAGGGGACGAGACAGACCAGGGTAGGCAGGGGCAACACCAGCACAGGGCACTCTGGGGGCAAGACGGGACACCACTAGGAGAACTTATATATTGTCTTATTGTTATTGTCTTATTGTTTTTAAGTTTAACACAAATATTTTCTCTTACCATTTAAATATAAACAACCATATTTAGAATAATGGCCACAGCATCTACAGTTTAAACAACTAATTATAAATATATTTCAATTGTGCCGCAAAATTTGCATGTACTATATCAGTGTCACGATCCGCTCCGTCCGATCCCGATGTGTGCCACGCCCCCTCATTACCTTGTGTTCATTCCTGTTTGTGATCATCTGTGTCCTGTTTCATTTGATTAGTCCTGTGTATATTAGACCGCGTCTCCCCATGTATGCCAGATTCGGCATTGTATTGTCCGTGGATGTCTCTGCGTGCTTGTCATTTGCCAATTAAACCCCGTTACCTGACTTCCTGGCTGCTGTCGCCTGCTTCCCGGCTCGCCTCCGTTGCCGAACGTGACAATCAGAACATAAAAATAAATATAGAATTAAGTATGCTAACAAAACATAATCTGAAGAAATAGCAAGAAACATACGAAGAGATGCTGCTCACCTCTGCGCCATCTCTCTGTCAGAAAGTTTTTGTTCAACCTGCAATTATTTTGTTAGAACTATTGAAACCACCGAGATTTTTAATTGGTCGAAAAGTATGAAGATATGTATTGTCATTATTTTCAACGAATGAAAACAAAGAATTTATTGTCAGGGAGGGACGAATTTGTAGCTGGTCCAATCAGGAGTAGTATCTTTAGTTTGTGCATACTGTAGCTGGGCGTGATTGGATATCTAGCCGCCTTTCAAGCCCCCGAATCATGTATCTACTTGTCAATAGGAAACCACGCAGCTCTGTCTATAATGTCTGTCTGTAATTTTTTTTATGACATTATGTTTTTGCTAGGCAGCATTACGGTAATGCGTAATACCGCTGTATTGGGGGTGTACCACCGCTGTATTTCCATAGCTTGTTGACGCAATTAGCATTTTAGCGACGTTGGTAGGGCGACGTCAACTCTCAGCGAATTTCATAGGCAACATCTACAATTCAGGAACTAGTAGGTCTTCAGATAGCTGTTCACGCTTTTGAGAAAGAAGACTATAGTTCTTGTTATTCAAATTCTGTATCCTGGTATTTTTAATTTCGAAGATATGTAATATACAAGTTTTTTGATAGACTAAATTTTGGTTTGATTTCTATTTTATTTTATGTTAAATAACGTTCATATAAAATCATTTTAGAATTAGTGCAGTGTTTCGTTTAAAATTAGTGCAGTGTCCTTAAAAACTGCATGTTCAAACCTAACGCCATGCCATAACTGCTTTGCAGATATTTCATTCAGGAATCTATAGAGGATATACGTAAGCCAGTCTGTGTATGTTTGTGTCTATGTGTGTTTGGGTGGGTGGTCATGTATATATTATGTTGTGGGGACCAAATGTCCCCACAGTGTTATAAAAACATGTTATTTTGACTTTGTAGGGACATGTTTTTGGTCCCCAAAAGAAAAAACTGACTCAGTTTTATAAAATTCTGTTAATGCAATCAAAGGAATAATAATTCCAAAAGTCTTGTATTTTGTTTGGTTACTTACTGTTACTTCTTGCTTACTACTGCAGGGATTTTGGATTAAGGTTGCCATAATTAGGATTGGGGTTATGCCCATACAAATGAATGGAGAATCCCCACAAAGACTCAGATACCTAATCTGTGTGTGTATGTGCGCGCACACGTGTGTGTGTGTCTGTTTGTGTGTGTGGATTAGGTTTATATTACATGGTGGGGACCAAATGTCCCCCGCAATGTGATAAAAACCTGTTATTTTGATGCTTTGGGGGTGTTTTTCAGGTCCCCACAAAGATCTGTCAATACTAATAAAAAACTAAAGATGCCAGAAGTCTTGTATTTGGTTTGGTTACTTATGGTTAACGTTAGGGCTGGGTAGGGGTTAAGGTTGTCATGTTGGATTACAGTTTTCCTCATAGAAATGAATGGAGAGTCCCCACGAAGATATAATTATAACCCTATGTGTGTGTGTGTGTGTGTGTGTGTGTGTGTGTGTGTGTGTGTGTGTGTGTGTGTGTGTGTTGTGTGTGTGGTATCAGATCAGTTCCTGAGAGTTCAGTAGTCTGACGCCATGTTTCTGAGTCTGGGTGTGAAGGCCTGAATGCTTTTCCAGATGCTAGGAGGGTGAAAAGATAATGTGAGGGGTGGGTGGGGTCATCCACAATGTTGGTGGCTTTGCGGATGGAATGTGTGATGTGAATGTGCATGATGGATGGGAGAGAGACTCTAATGATCTTCTCAGCTATCCTCACTATCTGCTGGTCTTGTGATCTGAGGCTTGGAAAAACATGTTGTGCTGCTCAACCTTAGCACAATGATATGGGTGAATCATGGACGCAATAGAATTTGGGGATGATTAGTCCATACAGGGACAGAATCATTCCATACCTCAATCACCTCGTACGTATGTCTGCTAGGTGGAGTTGGAGTTGCTCCTAACTGTGCACAGTGGAGTTGAACAATCACAACTTCCCAGAATTTTACAGTAACAGGAGGACAGTGAACAACTCTTATTAATTCTATGCTGTGTGGACGATGTAATCGCCCACGAGTTTGCCTTAATACACAGGACATTCAAGCCATTGCAGAATACAAACCACAAATGCAGCTCCCTCCACCAGCAACGCCAATGTAGAAACTGCCACAAAATCCATGCCCCCTGATAACCAGCCCCTTATATTTTCACTACCGTCGTGGGGACCGTACTACAAAGAGTCAACGCAAGGTAAGCTGCAAAGTGCAAACAAATTTACAACTCACCATACATAGTGCACTACGTTTACTTTGTTTGTACTATGTGTACAGTCTTTGCACCTTGTCTGTTTGGCACTATATGTCGGTCATTCCTGTTATTCAGTGACTTTTCTGTCCTCATGGTTTACTTATATTTTCTCTAACATGAGTCACATATTTAAAACAAATATATATTTAGGTCTTCGTTATCACGTAAACAGAGACAATACGTATTAAAACTTTTATTGATATATGTATTAAGGCTGCCGTGATTAGTGGGCGTAGTCGATGACATGTTCTTCATGAATATCACTACGCAATTATTGGAGTAGTTATTCTCTAAAGCCCTGCAGTGACATGTAGTTTGTTGTTGTCAAAATGGGAGGGGCCAATACAAAGCACGGGTCTTAGGGAATTCTGATTAAATATACAGGCTTATTAATCCTGTTAATATAATTAGCATATGACCACTATTACTGTAAATAAATTCACAAACCGCAAAACTAACACCAATTGTCTGTCTACCTGCAAGGATCTGTCTGCAGACTGAAAAACTGGGGAATGAAGTGTAAACCGACCAATCAAACCACAATGGACTCGTTGGGGGAGGGATTAGACAGAGGGTGAATAGAGATGTGCATCATGAGAAAACAATATGTTCTTTTCGAACACTGAAGCATGCATACTCTATTCTAGTAGATCATAAATATAATATTATAAACTGAAAGTGAGCAAAATAATGCCCTTTAAGCAACAGTAGGCTGCTGTCCATGGTGCTGAAAACCTGGATTGTCAAATTTTACATTCAATTTTTTCACCTACTTTAACTGTAACCCTCTTATTTTGTTGGCAGTGATGCTCTGTGAAGTCTACAGAGGTGGGTATAGAAAGGATTAAAGTGGGTAATATGTGATTTAGATTAACTATTTTAAACCTGCATTGTAAAATAAAATGTGAACAGATGAAACACCAATACATTCAATCAATTAGTCCTTGTCTGAAATGGTCAAATTTTCCTTTTAAACAAGAGATCTTTTTTTTTCAGAACAGTCTGGGTGCATCTTCTGTCCTACCAGACCGGGGTCGTGGTAAGAGCACTTCTTCTTAAGAAGTGGTTCTCAGTGGTTGGCTCACCATCTCCTTCGACAAGGAGAGAATTCAAATCATGTGGTTCTTCTGGATCTTCAAAAAAACCCAATCAAGACTCCAACTTAGCAACACCTGCAGTTTGTTGTTGCAAATAATAAAGTATTTGAGTGACTAGAGGGGATACCTGACTACCTAAGAGAGAAGCGGATTTATCCAGGACTGGGTCATGGACAACTTTGGCATCTGTTCCTGTAATGAGCTCATAATCATGGAGTTTAAGGATATGGCTAGATAGGTCCAGGAAGAATGAGCTTTGTGGGGGTGGGGGCATAAGCAGCAGCCAAACAGATCTTACTTCCCCCAACTCAGACAGGATACAGCAGAACCTGTGGTGAGCATCAGCCCCAGAATCGAGAGTGAAAATTTGAGGGGCAGGTTGGACATTTAATTAAACAACAGCAACAATGTAACAGTCATGCAATTTTGTGATTAATAACTGGGGTGGAGACAGCAACTCCTGGATGGGCAAACAAAGCAATCAAAGCTGCTACAGGGAAGCACATTGCACAGCAGCCATAGCGATCATGGTGACCTGCAGGAATTGGCCGGCGAACTCGGTGCAGTTCAATGGCGTTAAATAGGGAGAGTTCCAAGATACTGGAAGTCATCCATGGTAATATTCACATCCTCAGGAGTATCATATAAAACTTGTGTAAGCCTCAACTCCTTCAATGCCCTGATCGGGGCATTCATCGCTTTCCTATCTGCAGCTGTTTTAGCACTAAAATATTGGTAAAAAAAGAGATTCTCCTACAAAAAGTCAGAAAAGTCAAAGTGCATGATAATAGGAGGGGGACGTGAAGAGTTTTCTGACGGCCGTACAGCCTATGAGCACAGCGAATGGCTGACTGAAAGGCAGAGAGCTGAGGGAAAGTAGGGGCCTGAGTTACTGTATCACACCCAGCCAGGGCGTTGAGGGTGTCCGGCTTGGTGACCTCAGGATTAGGTCTCTGCCTTTTGCAGATGATGAGGTCCTGTTGGCCTCATCGGACCGTGACCTTCAGCTCTCGCTGCGACAGTTCGCAGCCAAGTGTGAAGCGGTTGGGATGAGAATCAGCACCTCCAAATCCGAGACCATGGTCCTCAGCCGGAAAAGGGTAGAATGCTCTCTCTGGGTCGGGGATGGGGTCCTTCCCCAAGTGGAGGAGTTTAAGTATCTCGGGGTCTTGTTCACGAGTGGGGGGACGATGGAGCGGGAGATCTACAGGCGGATCGGTGCGGTGTCCACAGTGATGCGGGCGCTGCATCGGTCTGTCAAGGTAAAGAAGGAGCTGAGCCAAAAGGCGAAGCTCTCGATTTACCAGTCGATCTACGTTCCTACCCTCACCTATGGTCACGAGCTGTGGGTAGTGACCGAAAGAACGAGATCGCGAGTGCAAGCGGCCAAAATGAGTTTCCTCCGCAGGGTGGCTGAGCTCTCCCTTAGAGATAGGGTGAGGAGCTCGGTCATTCGGGAGAGACTCAGAGTAGAGTCGCTACTCCTCCGCATCGAGAGGAGCCATCTGGTCAGGATGCCTCCTGGACGCCTCCCTGGAGGTGTTCCGGGCATGTCCCACTGGGAGGAGGCCCCGGGGAAGACCCAGGACATGCTGGAGGGACTATGTCTCTCGGCTGGCCTGGGAACGCCTCGGGATTCCCCCAGAGGATCTGGATGAAGTGGCCGGGGAGAGGGAAGTCTGGGTTTCCCTGCTGAGACTGCTGCCCCCGCGACCCGACCTCGGATAAGCGGATGGATATTCTTGTACTGTCCACTTTCTCCCGTGATAATGCAAATTTCCCACTTGTGGGACTAATAAAGGAGTATCTTATCTTATCTTATCTTATCTTATCTTATCTTATCTTATCTTATCTTATCTTATCATCTTAATTAGGGAATCTCCAGTGTGTGACTGCCCTCTAGTGGATAAACAAAATTCAACTACATAAGTCAATATTATAGTGTTTTCCAATCATTTTCACACTTGTCTCAATACCATGTCCACTTTTTCAAAACACTTCACACTGTGAACTTTACAAACATGCACCTGAGCATATCAGTTAACTTTCGGTGCAATATGCACTAAAACCACCAGAACACTTCACACTTCACCCAAAAGTGACACACGCTGCCAAACCTATAGCACACGCACTCTCTCACAAGATGACTTTGTCACACAAAGAACAATGCATGAAAAAACACAAACAACTTGAAGCGCTGCAAAATGCATATATATGATGTGTTGTTGTATCCTATATTTTCACACGTTTATTGCAAAGTAAAAGAAAAACGTATGCCATTTCTTACAGTAAACATTGTAATACAAACAAATAATACAGTAAATAAATTCAGCTGCGCAATACACTGGAAAAGAAAAATACATTACAGCCACCTACTGAAAGTACATTACATTCAATACAGAAAAAAACAAAACAAACATAGCCAAATAGCAAAGTTTGACTATATACAGTTAAGTATACTGTTGTCCTGGACTAATCCATTTGGTCCCTTGCATTTGGCCATAAATTTTCATCGACATCACACTGAATATTTTCTCTTGCAATACACCAAGGAAAAAATCTCTTTGAGTGTCTAATCCAGCTCTGGATGTCCTCCACATGGATGTCCACACACCCAGCAGCCATTGCATCTAAAAGCGACATCTGATCATGTGGGCGATGGTCATATACCTTCCATCCCTTATGCAGAAAAAAATCCTTCAGTCGGGTTGAGGAATGGAGAGTATGGTGGCAAGAATAATGACATCATCCAGGGATGGGCTATAAACCACTCTGTGACTTGGCGGGAATGATGAAAGGCCACATTGTCCCACACAATCACAGATACCAGTAAATTCTTCCTCTCCCTCCTGTGGGAGGTAAATGCTAAATCCTACAGTAGTGGGTTACAGTAAAGACAAACGTGCATCGATGCATCAGTTTTTTCCTGGAGACTTCCCTCAAATCACACCACTACAGTAATATATACACCAATCAAATGCCTTCAGTCAGAATGCTCTACATAGTGTATAGTACCTGTTGCTTTGCCTGAAAATCCTGACAATTGATGCCTCTGTGGATCTAGGCAGGTGGAGTGGAACTCTTAGACCCACTTTCCTCAGGGACAGACCATGATTTCCAACATGGTCAAATACTGTGGCTCTGATTTCATCAGTAGCCAAGATTCTTCCTCTTCCTCTCCGTTTGTGTCTTCTTGCTCTTCCTCTGCCTCTTACTGCATCCATTTTTCACTAGCTAAAGAAAAATGGCAATGGAAAATGCCAATCCAAAGATTTGCACATATGGCAAATTGGCACTAACCTCACAAATTACTAGATAGGTGCTTAGCTGAAATTATAGGCAGGTATGTGTTTTCATTCAGCTTTCCAGCTTCAAGCATTGTAAAGTGCTGTAGTTGTACAAAGTTTTGCTGGTGGCAAACACTGACTGAGAGAAGTATTCATGAAATTTGGGGGAAGTGGTGATTGAATGCATATTGTGTCAAAGCAATGCAAAAGCATACATAGTTTAGCTCACATAGTCCAATTTTATGGTGCATGTGTTAAGTGGACAAGGTAAAAAGTGGACATGGTATTGAGACACGCGTCAAAATGATTGGAAAAAAGTGTAATACATTTAACCCCCGTATGTTTTATGGCTTCACTGTGAGGCTTGACTTATTTCCCTCCTCAATGATCAGTTTAATATAACTGGTGAAGCTGTAAATTAGTTTAGTCATGACTTCAGAAGTTACCCTGACAAGGGATTCTGTACAATCAGAGATGGAGCTGCTGGTTGGGCTGGTCATCGCCTGCTTTTTCTGACTGATGTAGGTCTGAATGTAAAGTTTCAAACTGCTTAATATGTATTAATCTGTTTTATAATGTTCACACAAAAACAGCTTTTAATGTGTGTTGCACCTTACATCTCCTACTGTACAATGTGCTTCTGCATTTGATTCCTCCTTGACTGGGGGGTAAAGAGAAATAACTAGCAAGAAAGACAGAGAGAAACTTTTCGGAGGTGCTATTGTACAAAGTTGAACTGATTGTCCAAAGACTTCTTGCTGTCAAATTTAAATGTGATTTTTGTGTCTCTTTCAGTAAATTATCTTGAAATACATTGATATCTGAAGTTAACTGAGGCCCTTGCTATTCATTGTGTCCGACTCTCCAATCCTTACCTCTCCCTACAAACCTAGACACTGGTCCACTGTAATCTACCTGCATGATCGGGTCGCTCCTGTTGGTAGCAGGTTACATGTCAGACCACTGTAGATGCAGCAGTATGCATTGCAGCCTCTTATGTGCACGCAATGAAGGTACACTGGTGAAGCTTCTCCATGCCATACAGAATAGGGAAGCACTGGAGGCAGTGTGTGGCTCAGTGGGTTAAGCCTCTGTGGCTGTGATTGGAAAGTCACTGGTTCAAGCCCAACCTCAGCATGTCTGTGGCTGCTTTAAATGAGGCCCTTAACCCCCAGCTTCCTGGGCACTGCCATGGGTGGCTGCCCTTCACAGCCAGGTTCCCCTTTGCCTAAGGAGAGCAGTTTGGGGGAAGGATAAAGAGAATCTTTCCACAGGCATCAATGAAGTATCTATTGTTAGAGGCTCCTTTTCTATCTGAGCATATCCTTGCTCAGTTTGCATGAGTGCTCTGCTCCCAAAAGCCACTGGTTTCCTGCATTGTATCACAGCTGCACCCAAACTGGTGTCTGAAGCATCACACTGGAGAATCAAGTCTTCCTTGGGATCATAATATTTCAGTACCGGTGCATTCACAATGGACTCTCTGATTTTGGAGAATGCAGCATCCTGAATGTCTGTCCACTCCCACAAACTGCCTTCATGGGTCAATTGTCGCAGAGGCTCACACTGGTCTGAACGGTGGCTGCAAAACTTGGCTAAGAAATTTACCATTTTTAGGAGTCTTTGCCCCCCTGCTTTGGGCATCTGCTGGATTGCTTTGCCTTTTTCTGGATCAATTTGAAGTCCATCCACTGTCAGTAAATATCCTATGAATGGAACAGCGTCTGTCTCAGTCTTAGTTTACATTTAGCTTGATGTTTTCCTCAGTACATCTGTCTATAAATTACGTCAGTGTTCTGTCACGATCTTTCTCTGCCAGTTCCATTGTGTCTCCCTCACCTGTGATTGAAATGCCATCTGTAATCACATGAACTCCCTCCAAGCCGTTCCAGGGCTCAGTCATCTTTGGAAAATCTCTGGAGCAGTGCTGATGCCCATAGGTATGCACAGCCACCTGTACCTGCCACAAGGGGGCGAGAAAGTGGTCGGGTAGCTGAAGTTTTCCTCCAGCTTGACATGCCAACAGCCATTTCTGATGTCACACACTGAAAAGCTTCTTTAGATCTAGCAAGATGTCATCAATGGTAGGGAGAGGAAAATGGTTCCTCTTCAGTGCTTTATTCAGTGGTTTAGGGTCTGTACACACGCTGAGCTCACCGTTTCGCTTCTTTGTGAATTCTGCTCTAAAATAGCTGTTAATTACTACAGGAATTTTGGTGGTAATGTCTATTAAAGAATGTTTACAAATATCATAAATTGGATTAAAGAAGTAACTGGAGCAGTTGAATAGTTCTGCAGTCTCTGTCATTCAATTCAATTCAATTTTATTTATATAGCGCATTATCACAATGTCTCAATGATCTTTACATTTCTGCCTCGTAAGGACCCCCCATTGAGTAAGCCAAAGGCAATGGTGGCAAGGAAAAACTCCCTAAGAGGAAGAAACCTTGGGAGGAACCAGACCCAAAGGGGGAGCCCATCCTCCAGGGGCCAGCAGATGAGTCAAACAAACAAGATGAAATGACTAAGCTAATACAGACAAGATGAAATGACTAAGCTAATACAGGGGTTGAAATATATGTCTCAATGCAGCGGCCGACCGGTGCAGGCACGTGGTGCTTGATGCACGATGGCAGGATTAATAGACACACAGCCGCAGGGTGGATGGCGAGGCATCGTGTTGAGCCAAGGGCAGGCAGGTTGGAGGGTAGGTGCCGGAGGTGGAGGTAGTTGTCTTGCAGGCCGCAGAGGCATAAACTCTTCAACGACATTGTGCTCCAGGGAGCACACCCCAGAAGGGGTGAGGGAGGAAGTAAGAATAATTGTGTATTAGCCAGAGTTGAGGAAACCAGAGGCAGTGCAAGCAAAACGATCGAGTGCAATATTCGTCTAGGCTCCGGCAGATCTGGGTATAGCAGCATGAGAAATAGGGAGAGACAGGCGGGAACACAGGCATGGGGACTCCCTGAACATCAGCACTCTAGTGTAGAGCCAGAGTGACAGCACTGACGCCTCAGTTTATCCAAAGCCAATGACACCGATCCCCACCCAGCTCTTCACCTCATACTGTTAGTCTGACTGGGAGTGAGCGACTAGCTGGAACCAGAACTAGGTTTCCTATACGCTAAGCTATACAAGTGCGTTTTTAATCTAGACTTGAAAAGCGAGAGTGTGCCTGAATCCCGCACATCCGCCGGGAGACCATTCCACAGCTGCGGAGCTCTGTAAGAGAATGCTCTGCAGCCTGCCGTAGCCCTGTCTACTTCAGGAACTAATAGATATCCTGCTCCTTGTGAACGAAGCAGGCGAGGAGGGTTGTAAGGGACCAGAAGATCATTGAGATATTGTGGTGCAAGGCCATTCAGAGTTTTGTAAGTCAATAGTAATAATTTGTAGTCAATCCTAAACTTGACCGGTAGCCAGTGCAGGGAAGTATGTAACTGGGGGGAAACGGAAAGCCCCAAAAAATCATATTATAAGTAGGCACTGTAATAGGCCTACCCTTTGTTGTCTGTATTTAAACGCCAGGAGTATTAGGAATAAAATTCATGATTTAGAGGCTCTTATCTCATCAGACTCTTATGATATTATAGCAATAACTGAAACGTGGTTGAGTGATAAGGATGGACAAGAATATAATATGGATGGTTACACATTGTTCCGTAAAGACCGTATAGGTAAGAAGGGAGGTGGTGTTGCAGTATATGTAAAGGAAAACTTGCAGGCAAGGGAGCTTACTGATATAAGTAAAAGTACGGAAGCTATATGGGTAAAATTAGATGCTACAAACTCAAATAGCCTAATTGTCGGTGTTTGTTACAGAGCACCCAATGTAGCTGTTGAGGAAAGCAGATTGTTATACAGTGATATTAGGATTATGAGCAATAAAAATGATGTGGTAGTTATGGGTGATTTTAATCTACCGGGGATGCAGTGGGACATTGTTGCTGGCTCTTCTGAAAATGAACTTGACATGGTGGGATTAGTACAGGATTGTTTTTTTACTCAGTTTGTTAACACCCCTACCAGGGGAGATGCCATTCTTGATCTTGTTTTGTCTAATAACCAGGACAGGATTGGTAAATTAGATGTTTTAGAACCACTTGACAGTAGCGATCATAACATGGTTAAATTTGAGGTTAAGTTTAGTGCCCGAAGAGCAAAGTCCAAATCAAAAATATATAATGTTAGGAAGGCTAACTTCAATTGTATGAGATTAAAACTAGAAACTGTGAACTGGATGGAGTTAATTAACAAAACTGTTGAAGAGGCATGGGGATTTTTTAAAAGCACATTATTGCAAGTACAAGAGGACTTCATACCTGTTTCTAACAAGAATAAATCAAGGAAATTGCAACCTAGGTGGTTTAATAGGGACATAAAGTATAAAGTAAGGAGGAAAAGGGCTTTGTTCCAGAGATGGAAAATAACTGATGATGACATAATAAAGCAAGAGTATCTAAATCTACAGGCTGAGTTAAAAAATGACATTAGACGAGCTAAAAGGAATGTCGAAAGGAAGATCGCATTGGAGGCTAAGGATGACGTTAAAAGTTTCTTCCAGTATTTTAACTCTAAAAGAGCTCTAAAAGCTGAAATCACTAATCTGCAGGATAGTAAGGGTCTTATAATTGAAAACGACATTGACATAGTAAATGAGTTCAATGATAGTTTTGCACGGGTATTCACTGTTGAGGACACTAGTAACTTACCAGTTCTTATTACTAATCCAACATCGTCTATAACTAATATATATATAACTGAAGCTGATGTTTTGCAAAGCCTAGCTAAGCTCAAAATAAATAAATCACAGGGCCCTGATGGCATCTTACCTATAGTGTTAAAAGAGATGAGGGATATTATTTGCCAACCCTTAACATTACTGTTTCAAAAATCCTTATCTGAAGGTGTGGTACCTTCTGATTGGAAGCATGCCAACATACTGTCACGCCCATTTTCAAAAAAGGGGATAGAAGTAATTTGTCAAACTATAGGCCAATCAGTCTAACTTGTATAACTGGTAAAGTTATGGAGGCTATAATCAAAGAGAAAATGGTAGATTACCTGGACTCAAATAACATTTTGAGGGATAGCCAGCATGGATTTAGGAGAGGTAGATCCTGTTTAACAAATCTGTTGGAGTTTTTTGAGGAAGCTACTCAGGAAGTTGATGATAAGAAGGCCTATGATGTCATCTATTTAGATTTCCAAAAGGCTTTTGATGTTGTTCCCCACAAGAGGCTCTCACTTAAACTCAAAGCGACAGGTATTTTAGGAACTGTAGCGACTTGGATTGATAACTGGTTAACGGATAGGAAGCAGCGAGTAGTTATAAGAGGCTCGATGTCACAGTGGGCCTGCGTTCATAGTGGGGTACCGCAGGGTTCAATTTTAGGACCACTTTTGTTCCTTATTTACATAAATGATATAGACACCAATATATACAGTAAACTGGTGAAATTTGCAGATGACACCAAGGTGGGTGGTGTAGCAGATACTGAACTAGCGGCTCAGCAGCTACAGCGGGATCTTAATTTAATTAGTGACTGGGCTGACACCTGGCAGATGAAATTTAACATAGACAAATGTAAGGTACTCCATGTAGGGAGCAGAAATATAAAGTACAGGTATTTTATGGGACCTACTGAAATAAAGGTAGCTGATTATGAGAAAGACCTTGGTGTGTATGTAGATGCTTCCATGTCTCATTCTCGCCAGTGCGGGGAAGCAATAAAAAAGGCCAATAGGATGTTGGGGTATATCTCCAGGTGTGTGGAGTTTAAGTCAAGGGAGGTAATGCTAAGATTATACAATTCCTTGGTGAGACCTCACCTAGAATATTGTGTACAGGTTTGGTCACCATATCTTAAAAAGGACATAGCGGCCTTAGAAAAGGTGCAGCGTAGGGCCACAAGAATGATTCCTGGTCTTAGAGGAATGTCATACGAGGAAAGGTTATTTGAGCTAAATCTGTTCAGCCTCAAGCAAAGGAGACTGAGGGGGGACATGATTCAGGTCTATAAGATTCTAACAGGTTTGGATGCTGTTCAACCGAATAGTTACTTCAGCATTAGTTCAAATACAAGAACTCGTGGCCATAGGTGGAAATTAGCGGGAGAACATTTCAAACTGGATTTAAGGAAACACTTCTTTACACAGCGTGTAGTCAGAGTATGGAATAGTCTTCCTGATAACGTAGTGCAAGCTGAATCCTTGGGTTCCTTTAAATCAGAGCTAGATAAGATTTTAACAACTCTGAGCTATTAGTTAAGTTCTCCCCAAGCGAGCTCGATGGGCCGAATGGCCTCCTCTCGTTTGTATATTTCTTATGTTCTTATGTTCTTATGTTCTTAAGACAGGATAGGGCTAATGTGATCAAATTTTTTAGTTTTTGTTAGAACTCTGGCAGCTGCATTTTGTACTAACTGAAGTTTATGTAGGGATCCAGATGGACAACCCGAAAGGAGGGCATTGCAGTAGTCCAATCTAGAAGTTATAAAGGCATGTATTAGTTTTTCTGCATCTTGAAAGGACAGCAACTTCCGAAGCTTGGCTATGTTCCGTAGATGATAAAATGCCGTACTGGTAATGCTATTTATGTGAGCACTGAAGCAGAGGTCGGAGTCTACCAGGACACCAAGATTTCTGACCACTGTTTTAAATTGAGTAGGGAGGCCGCTAGGGTTGGGGTTTACAAACTTATTGCGGGCCTCCTTAGGACCGATTAAAAGAACCTCAGTTTTTTCAGTATTTAACATGAGGAAATTCCTTGCCATCCAACAACGGATGTCTAGCAGACAGTCGGCTAAAGAAGAGAGCTGGGATGCGTCACTAGGTTTAACAGATATATACAATTGTGTATCATCAGCATAACAATGAAAATTAACACTGTAATTTCTAATTATGTTACCAAGCGGTAGCATATATAGATTGAACAGTAGGGGGCCCAGCACTGATCCCTGCGGGACACCATATCTTACTTTAGTGGCTATGAATGACTCATTTTTTACATGGACAAACTGGTAACGATCAGTGAAATACGAACGAAACCACAGTAGTGCTATCCCTTTAATGTCAATCAATGTTTCCAACCGGTCCAAAAGAATATTATGGTCTACAGTATCGAATGCTGCAGTTAGATCCAGTAAGAATAATAGCGATATACAGCCACGGTCGGAAGCCATAAGCAAGTCGTTTATCACTTTGACTAAGGCCGTTTCTGTGCTATGATTGGGTCTGAAACCAGACTGATATAGCTCGTTAGCATTATTATCTTGAAGAAAGGAGGACAGCTGGTGAGCAACAACTTTCTCAAGAATTTTAGAAATGAAGGGAAGATTTGAGATGGGTCTATAGTTTCCTAAGTCACTAGGTTCAAGATTTGGTTTCTTTAGGATAGGTCTAATAACAGCCATTTTAAAAGATTTAGGAACATATCCAAGACTAAGAGATGAGTTTAACAAGTTTAACAATGTAGTGCTAATCAGTGGTGCAATTTCCTTAAGTCGATTGGTGGGTATTGGGTCATCAAGGCTAGTAGTGGGTTTGCAAGAGGAAATTAACTGAAGGAGTTCTGTCTGCACTACAGGAGTGAAACATTCAAAGATGTTATCATTAGTACTAATAACACTAGCACTAGCAGAGGATTGGTGGTTGTGTGCAACCGTGGGCGTGCTCGTGATGGTATGTCTAATCGTGGTTATTTTATTATTAAAAAACGCAATAAAGGCATCACTACCAAGAGCTTCTGGGACATGTGAGTTTAACATTGAACGATTCTTTGTTAACCTAGATACAGTTTCAAATAGGAATTTAGGATTGGTTTTGTTATTTTCTATTAGTTTAGAGAGATACATAGACCTAGCAGTCATTAGTGCATGTCTATACTTAGACAGGCTCTCTTTCCAGGCAAATCTAAAAACTTCTAATTTTGTTGACCGCCATTTGCGTTCTAGCTTTCGTGAAGCTTGTTTAAGTTCACGTGTACGGTTAGAGTACCAGGGGGCAGGTTTCTTATCCCTATGTTTTATTTTCTTGAGTGGTGCTACATGATCAAGAGTGGTACGAAATGATTCTACCATGTTCACGGTTACCTGTTCAAGTTCATTTACACATGACACTTCAGAGGTTAGGTTAAAGGACTGTGGGAGCTGTTCCAGAAAAGTTGCAGCGGATAATGAGGCTATGGAACGTCTAGTATCGTACCTCTGGTCTGGGGCCTTAGGGGAGTTATGTTGTATTTGAAATGTTAAAAGGTAATGATCTGAAAGTAGAGGATTCTGAGGGATAATTGATATGTGTTCTACCAGGACACCATGACTAAGAATCAGGTCTAGGGTGTGGTTACAGGCATGAGTTGGCCCAGTTACATTCTGATGTACACCGACAGAGTCAAGAATGGCAGTAAATGCTTTTGTTACTGGATCACTTTCATTTTCCATATGAATATTAAAATCACCAACAATCAAGGCCTTGTCGGTAGTAACCACCAAGCTTGTTAGCTTGTCATTGCCACGCCATGACAGAATGACTCCCTAAGCAGGATGATCCCCAGACTCTGTGACACCCCGTCTGTTGGGATTCGTGTCCTTTGCTCCTGCAGGTGACCCAGTGGTGATGGGGTCAGAGCCCCAGTCCTTGGTATCTGTTTTGGTCCCAGCACCCAGCCTCCTGCCTTGGCCCAAGCCACTGGCCTACGTACCTCAGTGGATCGTCAACAGTCCACTAATTGATCCATGGAGCGATAGTGACTGGAGGAGCCCAAGGAAGAGGAAGACCTTACTGGGCTTCTTGTAGTGACGCAGACAACCTGCCCTTACTGCTCCCTCTTGTTGCCCAGAAGGTCCGGCTCCCTGGAACTCAGCCATGGAAGGCCACTCAACACATCACTTCTCTGCGACATGGTGCCTCAAAACTCTCCACAAATTCTTCCATTGACTCCCCAAAGTGCACAGCTGCTTTGCTCGCTTTCTCTGGACATTGAAATAGGAGATGGCGGAAGGCAGCTGACCTGATATCACTAAACCCAGTTCAGGTAGTGTCCAGTCCCAGTGAAATCACTGCAGCTTCGCCCTGTGGAAGAATAATTAGTTAAAATTTGTCTATTACTATTACTAATAAACTGGTCTTTGTTCATTACTGAAAATGTAATCGAAGTTCCCTTCAAATGACTCAATATTTCTTGTAGGTGATTGTGTAATCACCTGGGTTACCCCCTTAGATACTACATCCCATAATTATCGTCATCCTGACCTTCTGTAGGCATTAATCCCATGTCAGAGTGTGTCTGCACAGCTATTTCCTTCCATTCTCTCACACAAAGTGCATCACAAAGCCTCTTTTGTTCAAACCATGGCTCCCTTGTTTAATACTACAAATTCTATTGTCATCATAAGCAAATATACATGCCTTGTGCATAGTAAATCTTTTAGTGTCCAAGCAGCATAAAGAAAAATTATGATGCATTTTATTATGAGTTTTATGCTGCATATAGTAATAATAATAGAATGACTTGCTGAAGTATTTGGTGCTAAACATTCAACCGTGTGGTTTTGTCACTTCCTGTTTAAAGTGTCCACTCCCCTTTCACTCTGCCTGCTGTGTGTGAGAATAGAAACGACAGAGATAGTGAAAGTACAGAGGATGAGGAAGTGAGGGTCAGTCTCCACAGATCTGGGCTCAGTGACACACACACACATATGGATCCTCTGATGCTCCTGTTTCTTCTCATTGCTGGGCTCACAGGTGAGTGTCTCTCATTACAGTGGTACTGAGTAGAGATCTCTCTCCTGCTGCTCACACACTGTCAGCTGCAGTTTGGAGATCATGATGTCAGTTGTGAATTATGGCAGTCTTAATAAAAACATCTTTGTCTTGGAAATTGGAAATACATATTATATTCTTAGAAATGTACCCTGAATCAGGTAATTGAAACTATATACATAATATCTAAATATACTGCATGATATATATAAAGACTGTCAGTGCAGATAAACTGCTCCTGCCTCTTGTACCCTTTGGTTTTCTATGAGGCCTGTGATTGATCTTACTGGTGTCATTTCAGCAGCACAGGTGGTTATGTGAGCAGACAGCCGGGATGCCATCAGTCATTTCTGTGTGTACAGACAGAGGGGTCTAAACACCCAGCTTCATGTATTACTGCAGAAGGTCTCAGTGCTTATCAGGGGGCAAGATCAGTGTTAGGGGTCAAGGCTAAACCTGGTTGTCTTTCACTCTGCAGCAGATTTGGAGAGCTAGTTACCCTCTAGCTGGTAGAGACTGGGGGCAGCGTGGGGGCCTCACACCTCCAGGCTTGTGGTTTCGGTATCTGGCCCAGCTTTCTGTGGGCAGTTTGCATGGTCTTCCTGTATCTATGCTGGTTTCCTCTCAGTTCTCCGGTTTCCTCCCACAGGTCAATGTCTTTCCATGTAAAGGGCAGCCAATAGCGACATTTTTGCCTCTCTAGACGGCACTTCAGTGCATTCAGTCGTGCTACATGACACCTTTCTTGATGGTGAACTGTGTGCAGGTAGGTAGGTTGGTCTATCTCTCTAATCATGTCTAATCATGCAATATCAAAGAAAAGGACAGCCCCAGACAATTGATTTAATTATTGTGATAACTCAAAAAGTATTTGACAGATCTTTGGATAATAGAGGATCCGTGACTGATTTAATTTTGTGACGAAGCGCTCCAGAATTGAAGCGGTGTCACGTAGTGATGGCACATGAAAGGACAGCCATAGGTGTAGATTCAGTGAACCTGGTTACATTGAGACAAGTCGCCCAGTGTTGGGCTTTTAATAACAATGATTGTTGCATAGGTGGGAGGAGTGTGTGGGGGATACAGGTTGTTAAGGGTAGGGGTGTGTGAGTAGAGTGGGGACATTGAGTTGGATTTTCATGCCTTATAGTCAGAAGCCCATGTCTTCTGTTGCCCTTGCCGTGGTTCCCCAAAATCTCTCTGTCTCTTTAGTTTATACAGATATTAGATATCTGACTCATACCCCTGCCATCTCAGCACTGCTGACTGTTGGCTTTGAATGTGACCATGACTGCGTCTGTGTGCAGTTTGCAGGCTTCCTCTGTTCACATTGCATTTCTCCAGCTTCCAGTGCCCTGCAATGGATTGACATGCTGTTGAAGGTTTACCTCACTTTACACTGTGTGCTTCCTGCATTAGGACCTAAATAATTATACTAATGATTAAACAGCTATGGTGAAACATACGACTCTTTCAGGCGACAGTGATACCCAACTAATGTATAGCGTTTGTTTTTAAAATGAAATGAGAACAGATTAAAAGAGAGCTGAGCATCTCGATTGACTAACATTCCCACAGTGCCTCTTCAGGAGTCCTTTTAGACACCAAGTTCTGTGGTTCCAATTAGCACCATGAAGGTGCACAATGATATTCATGGGTATCATGGTCTGCAGCCAAATCACAATTATTTAACACTTTTTCTAGATTTTACATGTCTGCAGTGTTGGAACACACAATACACACAATATATATGCGGTGGGGCAACTTTTGCCCCCACTGTCTAAAAATGGGGGCATTTGCAATATTTGGGGTCACACTTTAAAAATTGTACTTAGAGCACAAAGTTTATGTTTTATGAGAGAAGAGCCCAGATTAAAATGCATACAGTAATCAGCTCCTTGTGCCAACATGAGTAAATAAGAATAATATTCCTATCAGGGGTTTTGCGAGGATGAGACTGAAGCTTTACCCTTTGTTTCTGCTGAGAGACATGCGGCGTGACTCATTTCTCTGCGCGTACAAGTTATCTTTGATCAGCGTTCATGGTTTGAGATTCAGATCGAGCTTTAGGTAATTATTTTCGAACTGGTTGGTTGGACTTCTAAGAAATTCGAGTTCTAATGAGTTCGAGAACTGAGGTACCACTGTACTAACAAATACAAAACACAAAATACTGTACATGTATGACGTAATTGCCAGTTTATTGGTAAAATATTTTTGTTAAAGCTTTTTAAAAATTACATAATAATATAAGTGATATAAAAACCAGTGAGAATCCAAATACTATCTACAACTTCATAGAGTATTATACTCAATGCAGCCTCTGCAAATGTTTCCGGAATGTAGCCATAGCAATTTCTTCTGATGTAGCAGCAGATCTCCATCATGATCTCCAAACTGCAGCTGACAGTCTGTGAGGAGCAGGAGAGAGATCTCTACTCAGTACCACTGTAATGAGAGACACTCACCTGTGAGCCCAGCAATGAGAAGAAACAGGAGCATCAGAGGATCCATACATGTGTGTGTCACTGAGCCCAGATCTGAGGAGACTGACAATCACTTCCTCATCCTCTGTACCTTCACTGTCATGGTCGTTTCTATTCTCACACACAGCAGGCAGAGTGATGGGGGAGTGGACACTTTAAACAGGAAGTGACAAAACCACAAGGCTGAATGTTTAGCACTTCAGCAAGACATAACATCCAACCATCCATCCATCCATCTTCTATAGCTGCTTATTCTGTGCAGGATCCTGATGGCCCACAGTCTGGGCAGCAACCACTCGCAGGGAAAACACACCATTCACACACACATGCACACCTATGGTAACTCCAATAAACCTCAGCATGTTTTTGGGCTGTGGGGGGAAACAGGAGAACCCAGAGGAAACCCCACACTGACACGGGGAGAACATGCAAGTGCAGGGGGGACAATAAAACAAAATTAAAGTCTTCAGCTTGCTTGGTTTCTTGTGTCATTCATGTGACTCACAGCTGTTTTCTACAGATACACATATAAAGTGTGAAATGAAGAGCTGAGAGGGAGAGACACTGCAGAAAGCAGTGAAAGCCAGTACATACTGTCAGAGGTTACAATCTTTACGGTGTGTGTTTCTGCGTATTTCTTATCAATTGCAGGAAAACATTTTTCATGTTGCCTTTGTCCTGCAGTTTGCAGGAATAAATATTGTAATAATATTAGGAATTTTACAAATTTGGCAATATCAAATACAGTGATACCTCGGTATACGTCCTTAACCCTCAATGGTTCCTTGGGGTGCGTTCTGCACCCCCTGCCCATTTCTATGGCTACTACCATGTTGTTATTAAAATTACAGCAGTTATCCTCTAGGACATTGTAAGTGCACCAGTTTTACATACGGTCATGCAGAAAATTATAGAAAAAGTGTTGACGTCAATTATCGCTGGCATACTTTCTTCGGGGGTGCAAAATGCACCCCAAAAAAAACTTAATTTATGACAGATGTCTGTGGAGATTCTCAGTTATCCAGGTCATGGTTATCCTAAAAAATGGGTTATGCAATAGCAACTGGACTTTGTTTTTCATAGAAGAAGTTTTGCACTCCATCCAGAGTGCTTTCTCAATTCTGACTGACTGGTTGGCATAGCAGGTTGATGAACCCTGTAGAATCCTCAAGTCGTTAGCACTAGATGGTCACCTGTGGGTTGTTGTTGTTCCCCCTGGCTTTCATGTGTTTCACTGATACCACCTGAGGCTGAGCGTGAACGACTGTGGAAGCGTCTGGGCAAAGTTGAAAGAACTGCATTGTAGGTAGGTGATAGACGTCTTAGGCCACCTCCTCTGTTCAACGACGGTCGTTCATTTGAAGCAGTTGTCCTCCCGGTCCACCTACAATGCAGTTCTTTCAACTTTGCCAAGACGCTTCCAAAGTCGTTCACGCTCGGCCTCAGGTGGTATCAGTGAAACACATGAAAGCCAGGAGGAACAACAACAACCCACAGGTGACCATCTAGTGCTAACAACTTGAGGATTCCACAGGGTTCATCAACCTGCTATGCCAGTCAGTCAGAATAGAGAAAGCACTCTGGATGGAGTGCAAAACGTCTTCTATGAAAAACAAAGTCCAGTTGCTATTACATAACCCTTTTTAGGGTTAATTTATGACATTGATATGATCGACAAATTCAGTTAATTAGTGATAATTGCTACTATAATTTTTTATGTTATTATATTCTAGAACATTTTCGGATATTAAAAAAAGTCAGCCATTTTGTTTTGTTTACATTTCAACTGTTAGAAAAGATATAACACCATGGCTAGGTATTCCACAGCTGAAGCTCTTTGACACATTCTGCAAGAGGATACAGTCGGAATGTGCATTATTTGACCAGTCCCCTCTGCTGCCCCCCCCAACGCCCGCAACCCCTTTAACTGCACTATCTCACTGCATAAGCTGTGCAAGCATCATGCAGTTAACTAATAAATGTATCTTAACTTTAGTTAATTGAATTTGAGCTTGGTACCATTGAATTATATATGCCAATGGATAGGGGTGCAACTTGAACCCCAAGGACCTGGAACGTAACTTTCTGACAAGGACCCATTGAGGGTTAATCTGTTCCAGATCCTTGGACTTATACCAAACAGGATGTATACCAAACAAATTTTTCCCATAAGAAATATAAGGAAAATGATTAATCCGTTCCCATGAAAAAAAAATCCTATTGTTATTGGCATATTATATATTGATGGGGTTGTATAAAATAACTTAAACATTGCTTAATACTAAAATACATAAATATAAAAGCAATTAGATGAAACAAATGAAAAGAGAGTTATAGCGCGGGTTGTTCACTGAATGGTAGCAACTGGCGTACTGACGCTGGTGGGCAGTCGTGGCTTTGTCTTGAGAGGTAAACAAGGGAAGCGCGTGGTGTCCTGACTCATTATGACCCATACAAGTTCTAGCACATGAGTCGTATTCCAAACAAAGGCCATATACCAAACAAAATTTTCCGTGTCCAAGCAGGACGTATATCAAGTTGGACTTATTCCAAAGTGGACGTATACTGAGGTACCACTGTAATGGATAGTTGAACTTTACAAAGAATCATTGTAGCTCACTGGGTATAGAAATACATGTAAATGAAGCATGTAAGTTGATGTTATTAATGAGCTGTGTAACTTCCTTCTTTCTCACACATGAACATAAGCAGCTAAGATATTTTCAGACAGACACTTATTCTGAAAAGCAGAAATGTCGTCATACAGGATGTGAGGGTGAGACTCTGCAGAAACACTGTGTGCTGCATACAGAGGGTCTGACCTCAGGCCTTTGTTTCAGTCTTTGTTATGTTTTATACAGTTTGTTAAGTTCCACTGCAGTAGGTCCTTTTAATCTCAGTGGATCAGTAGGAAACAAGAGGCCCATTAGGATCGTGTTTCTGTGTGTGTACTCACACTTGGCCCAGTAGCCTCGCACCATGCCTGAGCAGGATTATCCCTCCTCCCACTCCCCGCTGGTCTGCGGTCACATTGCACTTAACATTTCGGGCCCCACCGCACTTGCGTCATCTTTGTATAACTTTTTGTGTTGAAGTGAAAATAGGAAACGCGCAATCGTACAGCACAGTGGAGTTTATGACTAATGTCCTTATATTGTGGCTTATTTGGGGTTGTTTTGGGCATGATGACAAACAGCCCTCATATAGATTTATCGAGTATGTAATGCAGCTATTTTTACTTATACGTGCTGCATGTATAAGAAAACAGTCCCACGTTTTACTAAATATCTAAGATTTTTGTGTTTTGCATCCAGCTGTTCCTAGACACTCTCATCAGCAGAAATTTCCAGCAAACACTGCACCTCTGCTGCAGACTAAATTGCCAGTTGCATCCTTGATGTGTCTCTAACACTGTGATGTGTATGAGTATGTGTATGAGTATGAGCATTGGTGCCTGTAATGCTGTGATGTGTAAAGGTACAGTATGTGTATGAGTATGCCTATTGGTGTCTGTAACGCTGTGATCTGTATAGGTACAGTATGTGTATGAGTATGCCTATTGGTGCCTGTAATGCTGTGATGTGTATAGGTACAGTATGTATATGAGTATGCCTATTGGTGCCTGTATCGCTGTGATGTGTATAGGTACAGTATGTATATGAGTATGCCTATTGGTGCCTGTAACACTGTGATGTGTATGGGTACAGTATGTATATGAGTATGCCTATTGGTGCCTGTAACGCTGTGATGTGTATAGGTACAGTATGTGTATGAGTATGCCTATTGGTGCCTGTAACGCTGTGAAGTGTATAGGTACAGTATGTGTATGATTATGCCTATTGGTGCCTGTAACGCTGTGATGTGTATAGGTACAGTATGTATATGAGTATGCCTATTGGTGCCTGTAACGCTGTGATGTGTATAGGTACAGTATGTGTATGAGTATGCCTATTGGTGCCTGTAATGCTGTGATGTGTATAGGTACAGTATGTGTATGATTATGCCTATTGGTGCCTGTAACGCTGTGATGTGTATAGGTACAGTATGTGTATGATTATGCCTATTGGTGCCTGTAACGCTGTGATGTGTATAGGTACAGTATGTATATGAGTATGCCTATTGGTGCCTGTAACGCTGTGATGTGTTTAGGTACAGTATGTATATGAGTATGCCTATTGGTGCCTGTAACGCTGTGATGTGTATAGGTACAGTATGTGTATGATTATGCCTATTGGTGCCTGTAACGCTGTGATGTGAATGGGTACAGTATGTGTATGAGTATGCCTATTGGTGCCTGTAACGCTGTGATGTGTATAGGTACAGTATGTGTATGAGTATGCCTATTGGTGCCTGTAATGCTGTGATGTGTATGGGTACAGTATGTGTATGAGTATGTCTATTGGTGTCTGTAACACTGTGATGTGTATAGGTACAGTATGTATATGAGTATGCCTATTGGTGCCTGTAACGCTGTGATGTGTATAGGTACAGTGTGTATATGAGTATGCCTATTGGTGCCTGTAACGCTGTGATGTGTATAGGTACAGTATGTGTATGAGTATGCCTATTGGTGCCTGTAATGCTGTGATGTGTATGGGTACAGTATGTATATGAGTATGCCTATTGGTGCCTGTAACGCTGTGATGTGTATAGGTACAGTATGTATATGAGTATGCCTATTGGTGCCTGTAACGCTGTGATGTGTATAGGTACAGTATGTATATGAGTATGCCTATTGGTGCCTGTAACGCTGTGATGTGTATAGGTACAGTATGTATATGAGTATGCCTATTGGTGCCTGTAATGCTGTGATGTGTATAGGTACAGTATGTATATGAGTATGCCTATTGGTGCCTGTATCGCTGTGATGTGTTTAGGTACAGTATGTATATGAGTATGCCTATTGCTGTCTCTAATCCAGACCCTAATGGTGTCTAGGGGGGCAGCGTGTGGCTCAGTGGCACTGAGTGTGCAGCTCAGAGGCAGACATCCCTCCTTCATCAGCTTGAGGCCTGAGGTCAGTCTCACCTTCTGTGTCATATTTTGGTTTTATTTTATCTGTATCCATTCCTCACTGGAATACCAGGGTCTCTCTCTGCTGTGCTTTCCTTACAACTTTGCTATTTGTTTTTGTAGCACTCAATATATTAGCCCCACAATACAGTTCAGATCTGCTATTCCCAAATTAATTTAATTTTAACATAACTTTTTAAATGTGTTGCTTATTGTACATTTCAATTATTTTTTATTATCTTATTTCTTGTATGCATGTTTCCATGTAATTTTATTTATATACTTTACTGTGAATGGAGAACTTGCTAATCAGTTCTCTCTAGCCTGGAAAGCACTTTGGGTCAATTCCTGTTGATTTTAAATACGCTCTACAAATAAATGACTTGCATATGGCTGCCCTCTAATGGATAAACAAAATTCAGCTACTCAAGTCAATATTAATACATTTAACCTTAGTATGTTTTATGGCATTACTGTGAGGCTTGACTGTATTTCCCTCCTCAATGATCAGTTTAATCTAGCTGGTGAAGCTGAAGGCAGAGATGGAAATTAGTTTAGTCGTGACTTCAGAAGTTACCCTGACAAGGGATTCTGTAAAATCAGAGATAGAGCTGATGGTTGGGCTGGTCATCGCCTGCTCCTTCTGACTGATGTAGGTCTGAATGTAAAGTTTCAAACTGATTAATAGGTATTAATCTGTTTTCTAATGTTCACACAAAAAGAGCTTTTACAATGTGATTCTGCATTTGATTCCTCCTTGACTGGGGGGTAAAGAGAAATAACTAGCAAGAGAGACAGAGAGAAACTTTTCAAAGTTGAACTGATTGTCCAAAGCCTTTTTGTTGTCAAATTTTAAATCATCTATTACTCACTGTAATCCTTTCTATACCCACCTCTGTATGACTTCACAGAGCATCACTGCCAAAGAGTATTCTTAAATAAACTTCAGCTGGTACAAAATGCGGCAGCCAGAGTTCTCACAAACACTAAAAAATTTGATCACATCACCCTAGTCTTGTGGGGAAGATGGTGGCGCAGGAGGTAGTGCTATCGTTCGGCAACTGAAAGGTTGCAGGTTCGAGCCCTGGTTCCTCCTGACCCCATCAAAGTGTCCTTGAGCAAGACACTGAACCCCAAATTGCTCCCGGTGTGCAGGTTGGCACCTTGCATGGCAGCCTCTGCCACCGGTGTATGAATGTGTGTATGGATGGGTGAATGTGAGGCATAAATTGTAAAGTGCTTTGAGTACTCGTAAGAGTAGAAAAGCGCTATATAAATGCATTCCATTTACCAACAAAATAAGAGGGTTGCAGGTGAAAAAATTGAATGTAAAATTTGACAATTCAGGTTTTCAGCACCATGGACAGCAGCCTACTGTTGCTTAAAAGGCATTATTATGCTCACTTTCAGTTTATAATTTTATATTTATGATCTACTAGAATAGAGTATGCATGCTTCAGTGTTCAGAAAGCACATATTGTTTTCTCATAATGCACATCTCTATTCACCCTCTGTCTAATCCCTCCCCCAATGAGTCCAGTATGGTTTGATTGGTCGGTTTACCCTTCATTCCCCTGTCTTTCAGTCTGCAGACAGATCCTTGCAGGTAGGCAGACAATAAGGATTGTGTTATGAGGTGACCTCATCATGTCATGGAAGTAAGGGCTGGAATTACAATGAGGTGTTTTAGGCAGATGAGAGATGAGTGGTTTCTGTGCTGAGAGTTACTCCCTTTGCTATGTACTTTGCATCTAAAGACTTTGCAGACCGTTTACATGCAGCTGAAGCCATATAACACACTAATAGAAAGGGAAAAGCATAATAGGTCCCATTTACTGAGTGTTACAGCAATATGCAATATATTATTTTATATATAAATTTCTTTTGATGTTGACCAGAAGTTATGTGATACCTCCCCCCCCAACTTATCAGATAAGTAAGAGCTGCTGTCAGCTGAGACAAGCTGGTGTGATTCGTTTCAATTCAATATTATTCGTGTCGCGCATTTTCACAACATTACATTGTCTCAAAGCACTTTACCTTATCCCTGCCCAAAGCCCACAGAGAGCAAGCCAGTGGCAAGGAAAATCTCCCTAGAAGGAAGAAACCTTGGGAGGAACCAGATTCAAAGGGGAAGTCCATCCTGCAAGTGCTGGCAGAGGAAGTGATATGAGCAAAATGGCAAAGTCCCAGTTCACACTGTCCATATTTTAAGATTAAAATGAGTAAAAAGTGGGCGGTCCTGATTTCGTGTCTTACATCACACTGCAAGATGGTCACTGATTGGTGGGCTCTGAGAGGAAGCTGTGATCTGAAAACCACAAACCATTTACATTTCATTTTGAAATATTTAAAAAATATTAATTCAATCAGAATATTTATTAAATAAAAATAATTACGAAAATACATTAAATATATATTTAAGAATTAATAAGCAACGCAATAAGACTTTTACTTTCACTAATTAATAAACCAATATTAAACTTTGACCAGCAGGTGGCAGCAAAGCACGTGTGAAGAAGAGGCCATCAGCGGTACAAAGCACTGGCTGTACAGGTTCCAACACTGCAGACAAACCTCCCTGTTTAACTGACTCCTATGGTATGACTAGACAGATTGAGCAGGGCCGCATGAGAGAGGTCTCACTGCAGTTAGTGTAACCATTTATTTTACAACTCATCTGTCTCATTCTGCTTCATA
Organism: Paramormyrops kingsleyae; assembly: GCF_048594095.1. Classification (NCBI taxonomy): domain Eukaryota; kingdom Metazoa; phylum Chordata; class Actinopteri; order Osteoglossiformes; family Mormyridae; genus Paramormyrops; species Paramormyrops kingsleyae. The sequence continues at coordinate 232,859 of NC_132800.1, read as the reverse complement.
AAGGTCACACCCCACTTCCAGCTTCCTCTGACGCAAGGAGATTCGTGCACAAATGGCTACAGCTTAAACTGAAACAATAATGATATATAAAAAGACATTTCATACAAACACAGCATAACCTTGCTGATAAAGCCTTGCGGTTTGTGCATTTATTTACACTAATAGTGGGTGTATGCTAATTATATTAACAGGATTAATAAGCGTGTATACTTAATCAGAATTCCCTAAGACCCGTGCTTTGTATCGGCCCCTCCCATTTTGACAACAACAAACTACATGTCACTGCAGGGCTTTAGAGACTAACTACTCCAATAATTGCGTAGTGATATTGAAGATAGTCATCGACTACGCCCACTAATCATGGCAGCCTTAATACATATATCAACAAAAGTTTTAATACGTATTGTCTCTGTTTACGTGATAACGAAGACCTAAATATATATTTGCTTTAAATATGTGACTCATGTTACAGAAAATATAAGTAAACCATGAGGACAGAAAAGTCACGGAATAACAGGAATGACCGACATATAGTGCCAAACAGACAAGGTGCAAAGACTGTACTCATAGTACAAACAAAGTAAACGTAGTGCACTATGTAGGGTAAGTTGTACATTTGTTTGCACTTTGCAGCTTACCTTGCGTTGACTCTTTGTAGTACGGTCCCCACGACGGTGGTGGAAATATAAGGGGCTGGTTATCAGAGGGCATGGATTTTGTGGCAGTTTCTATATTGGCGTTGCTGGTGGAGGGAGCTGCATTTGAGGGTTTGTATTCAGCAATGGCTTGAATGCCCTGTGTATTAAGGCGAACTCGCGGACGATTACATCTCTCACACAGCATAGAATTAATAAGACTTGTTCACTGTCCTCCAGTTACTGTAATATTCTGGGAAGTTGTGATTGTTCAACTCCACTGCGCACAGTTAGGAGCAACTCCAACTCCACCTAGCAAACATACGTACGAGGTGATTGAGGTATGGAATGATTCTGACCCTGTATGGACGAATCATCCCCAAATTCTATTGCGTCCATGATTCACCCATATCATTGTGCCAAGGTTGAGCAGCACAACATGTTTTTCTAAGCCTCAGATCACAAGACCAGAGGATAGTGAGGATAGCTGAGAAGATCATTAGAGTCTCTCTTCCCTCCGTCATGGACATTCACATCACACGCTCCATCCGCAAAGCCACCAACATTGTGGATGACCCCACCCACCCCTCACATTATCTTTTCACCCTCCTAGCGTCTGGAAAAGCATTCAGGCCTTCACACCCAGACTCAGAAACATGGAGTCAGACTACTGAACTCTCAGGGACTGATCTGATACCACACACACACACACACAAACAGGTCTGTAATTATATCTTCGTGGGGACTCACCATTCATTTCTATGGGGAAAACTGTAATCCCAACATGACAACCTTAACCTCTACCCAGCCCTAACCTTAACCATAAGTAACCAAACCAAATACAAGACTTCTGGCATCTTTAGTTTTTTATTGTATTGACAGATCTTTGTGGGGACCTGAAAAATACCCCCAAAGCATCAAAATAACAGGTTTTTATCACATTGCGGGGGACATTTGGTCCCCACCATGTAATATAAACCTAATCCACACACACAAACAGACACACACACACACATGTGCGTGCACACACACACACACACAGATTAGGTATCTGAGTCTTTGTGGGGATTCTCCATTCATTTTTATGGGCATAACCCCAATCCTAACTATGGCAATCTTAATCCTTAATCCCTACAGTAGTAAGCAAGAAGTAACAGTAAGTAACCAAACAAAATACAAGACTTTTGGAATTATTATTCCTTTGATTGCATTCACAGAATTTTATAAAACTGAGTCAGTTTTTTCTTTTGGGGACCAAAAACATGTCCCTACAAAGTCAAATTAACGTGTTTTTATAACACTGTGGGGACATTTGGTCCCCACAACATAATATATACAGTACATGACCACCCACCCAAACACACATAGACACACACACACACACACACACACACAGAGACTGGCTTACCTATATAATCTATAGATTCTTGAATGAAATATCTGCAAAGCAGCTATTATGGCATGGCCTTAGGTTTGAACATGCAGTTTTTAAGGACACTGCACTAACTATAAACGAAACACTGCACTAATTCTAAAATGGTTTTATGTGAACTTTATTTAACATAGAATAAAAAAGAAATCAAACCAAAATTTAGTCTCTCGAAAAACTTGTATATGACATATCTTCGAAATTTAAAATACCAGGATACAGAATTTGAATAACAAGAACTATAGTCTTCCTTCTCAAAAGCGTGAACAACTATCTGAAGACCTACTAGTTCCTGAATTGTTGATGTTGCCTATGAAATTCGCTGAGAGTTGACGTCGCCCTACCAAAGTCGCAAAAATGCTAATTGCGTCAACCAGCTATGGAAATACAGCGGCGGTACACCCCCAATACAGTGGTATTACGCATTACCGTAATGCTGCCTAGCAAAAACATAATGTCATAAAAAAAATTACAGACAGACATTATAGACAGAGCTGCGTGGTTTCCTATTGACAAGTAGATATATGATTTGGGGACTGAAAGGCGGCTAGATATCCAATCACGCCCAGCTACAGTAAGCACAAACTGAAGATACTACTCCTGATTGGACTAGCTTCAAATTCGTCCCGCCCTGACAAAAAATTCTTTGTTTTCATTCGTTGAACATAATGTCAATACATATCTTCATACTATTCGACCAATTAAAACTCTCGGTGGTTTCCATAGAAACAAAATAATTGCAGTTTAAAGACAAACTTTCTGACAGAGAGATGGCGCAGAGGTGAGCAGCATCTCTTCTTATGTTTCTTGCTATTTCTTCAGATTATGTTTTGTTAGCATATTTAATTCTATATTTATTTTTATGTCCTGATATAGTACATGCAAATTTTGCGGCACAATATCGTTGAAATATATATATAATTAGTTGTTTAAACTGTAGATGCTGTGGCCATTATTCTAAATATGGTTGTTTACATTTAAATGGTAAGAGAATATATTTGTGTTAAACTTAAAAACAATAAGTCTTATGGTTGATATGATTGGTTATACTCATCCGGCCTGTGATAATGCATTTCATCTGAAGATGTTATTCTGAAAAGATCGCCTATACGTTTACTTTTTAAATGTCCCATGTTCTTGAAGTAAGATTAACTTTTTGCTAGGTTCGGTATCATGGTGATGTTATAGCGTATCGAAGCAGCGTCATAATTTCGCAAGCTTTACTGTATTGTGAAGCAGTTTTAGCAATTCGGTCGTTACTGCCGGAGTAGCCTCGACGCCACGAGCAGCTAATGAAGGCTCCATCTCTTTCCATAGGCATTCTTGATGAATAGCATTTAGGAAAGAAGTTGAAAAAATACCGTGCCTAGTTTGGCTTTGCGAGTATCACATATGGCTAGTTAATTATTAGTTCTTATTTATTCACCAGAATGAGAATTGCGAGAGCTGTTTCCTGGACCAACGACCAGTACTGGGGAGCCTGGGACCTGTGGGACGAGGTGATCGACTGGGGAGATAAGGAAGGTTTGGAGGAGTACTCACCAGCGACACCCCCCACTGTCCAGACTGGGGAGGTTATGGGGGGACTGGGAGGTGTGACTGACTGGTGTAAGGGAGGGGAGGGTATGAGCATGAAAGGCTCTGAGACTCTTCAGAGCAATTACGGCCTGACATCTGAAGAGTGGGAAATTTATAAGACGTACTACCTTCAGAAAAAGAAGAAGGTCAGGAAGAATAGGAGCACTCAGGGGATAGATGAGGTAAAGGGTGCGATTAGTGGGGAAAAGGTGGAGCTGGCAGAGAGGGAAAAACATGTGGGGGTGACCTCCAGTGTACAGGTGGAGGCCGCAGACCTGAATGTAGGCATTAATAAAATGCAAAATGGAAGCAAGGGGAAGCAAGGTGAGGTGGGGGTGAATGTGAAGGTGGTTAAGGTGGAGGGGGGGATAATTTCCCTGAAGGCAGAGGATACGAAAGGAAATGTGAAGGTGGAGGCTGTGCAAGTCCAAGTGTGTGAGTTTGGGCTTGCAGAAGTAAATTCTGGGGATGTAAATGTTGAGATTGTGGGGGTAGAAGTAGGGGAGGTAATTATTGAGGGTGCGGACATGGTGAGTGATGTAACCATATTGGAAATTATAGTAAATGATGTACTAGTTGAGATTATAAATAGAGAAGGAGGTCAGGAGGAAACTGGCGGTGTAGAGATAGATGTGGGTCAGGTAGAGATAGAAGAGGTAGAAGTGGTGGGGAATTAATATAAAAGTTGAGCGTGTAGAGCTCATTACATAGAGAAGAGCCAAAATACGAAAAAGATGAAGTTGTGGTTCTGCTGCTGCTGTTTAGGAAACATTAAATAATTGAAACAGTATCTAAGATAATAAATCAAGTATGATAAATTTTGAGATATGTGGAATGTTTCATAATAATGTTTAACGTTTATTAAGAAAAAAATGTATATTTCTAAGTAGATTTGTAAACTGCTCTTTAAAGTATTAATTTTCAGAATTCCAGAATTTCCAAAATCTCCAGGTAATTTAATTTGATTTCATTTTGTTTAAACTGCACACACATAAAAATGATTAGCCCTGTTATGTATTTGTGTTTTATTTATTGTTTATTTATTAAGCACCCTATCCCTCATGGATGGCATGTTGTACAGGTCACCTGTGTTCCCATAAACTTTAACTTGTCTTGCAGTCTTGTTCCCCCCACACCCTCTGCTTTTTCCCTTCCTCTGTTTCTATCTTCACTCCAGGTCCAAGACGTTTCCAGCCCACTGTCCTTGGGAAAAGCCACCATCCGTGGCCACCGCTCCGGTTTCTCTGGTTCCTGTTCCTGCCCCCGTCCATGTCCTTGCCCTGCAGGTTCCCCTTCACCCTCAGGTCCCAGGCTTGTGGTACCGACGGTGTCCCTCCCCGCCCTATGGTCCCGACAGCGCCCCACTGCCTTACCATCCTGGCGATGCCCACAGTGCCTCTCGGCCCCAACCCTGCCTTCCCCTTGGCTCGATCTGGCCCTACTGGCCTCCCGAGACCCAGCAGGGGCTCGTGTCCCAGGGTCAACGCCCTGCTTTCTGGGGACCAGCAGACCCCCTAGCTCAGTCCTGTCCCCTCCTGCCTCAGATAAGTTTTTGCCCCAAGGTCCTGTCCCACCTTTGTTCTCCCAAAGCCCATTTCCAGCTCACCCTGTAGCGCCCCCATGTTTGTTCGCTTACCCTGCCTCAGTTCCTGCCCCAGTGCCCTGTCCCACCTTGACTCCTCCTGGGCCCATGGTTCTCCCTTGTCTGTCTGTTCTTCAGCTGTCCACCCTGTGTTAGTCTGTGTGTCAGTTGTGCCCTGCGTTCCCTGTCTTTTCTGGTTTCTTGCCCGTGTTTGGTTCCTGTTAGTGCGGTGCCCCTGTCTGAGCATCATGTTTGCCCTGCTGTGTACCCAGTGTGTCTCTATGGTGTTCTGTTGTGTTTTCGTCTTGGTCCTAGTTCTCTCTTACCCGATCGTGATCCATTTCTTTACTCCTGCGTGGTCTTGTCCTGTCGGGTCAGCAGTCCATATGGCCCTTTGCCCCGCTTGTGTCCTCTATCTGGCCCCGTTAACGGCCGTTCTCGTCTTCCCCGGCTCCTGTAATCCACACGAAATGTTTCTTGTCCCGTGTTATCACTCGTCTGTGGACCTGTCCTGCTGTGTGATGTACGTTCTATCATCCTGGTTGTCCCTAGTCTGTCCCCAGTTCTCCTAGTGGTGTCCCATCTTGCCCCCAGAGTGCCCTGTGCTGGTGTTGCCCCTGCCTATCCTGGTCTGTCTCGTCCCCTAATGGTGTTCGGTCTCTGCGCCCTTGTCCCGCAGCAGTGCCCATCTGGTGTCTTGTCCTGCCCTCTTCCACTGTGTCTCCCATCTTAGTGTACGTATAGCCTGCTGTCTTCCCCGCTGTCCCATCTGCTCCCTCACATGTCCTGTAAAAAGTGTCCTTCAGTCCTGCGATCCTCAGTCCAGTCATTGATGTTGCTGCCTGCATGTGCTCCCCAGTGTGTCCTGTGTCTAGTGTTCTTGCCTGATCCTCCCTACCCTGTTTGGACCCCTTGTGGTCTGTTTCCTTTGCCCTTCCTGTAGTGTAGTTTTCTTTAATAAAGCCCCTTTTGCTTTTCCTCCATGCCTGTCTTAGCCTCTGTCCTTGCCCTCGACGTGACACCATTACAGTGTGACCAGGTAAATGCTGCTAGCTGGACACCATACTATTGTAAATGCTGCTGAAGGCTTACCTCAGTTTATCATTATTGTCATCGTCTTGAGAACAGCAGCAAAAAGTGGGAAAATGATTAAAAAGTAAAGAACACTGTTCTTCTTAAGGTAAAGTCATTATTGGAACTGAAATTAGAATAATGAAATACATTCAACAGAATGGTTGTCCATCCATCCATCTTCTGAAACTACTTTATCCCAACCAAGGTCACAGGGAGTCTATCCCAGGAACAATGGGCACAGACAGGGACCAACCCTGGGCAGTTGCCAACACACCTCAGGGCACACGCACACACAACTACAGGGCCAGTTTAGACTAATCAATCAACCTATCCTGCACATTTTTGGACCGTGGGAGGAAACTGGAGCCCCCAGTGAAAACTCACACGAACAGCGTGCAAACTCTACACAGATAGGACCCAGGACCAGACCCAGGACCTTCTCGCTGTGAGGCAGCAGCACTAACCACCGCGCCACCCTGTTGAAATGGTCGTTTGTAAAATAATACATTCAGGTTATGTTATTGTAGATCTGGAACGTGGTGTTAAAATATAGTGGTGAACTTAAGACTGCCCATTCAGTATCGCTGTTCTCCTAATGTTAGACACAACAATTTATATTAAATATTTTATATAAGACATCCGGAGGCTGCAGGGCATCGTCCAAGCAGCAGAGAAGCTCATTGGCTGCAGCCTCAACCTCAGTGATTCACTATCTGCCCCAAGAACAAAAAGGCGACCTGGCGAGATCATGCCGACCCCTCCCACCTCAGCCATAATCTCTTCCAAATTTTCTTTTATTCCCCTCAAAACTGCATTGTGGAAAAAAGGGATGAGTACAGATTGGGCAGCAACAAATATTTAACAGACATGGTGACAATGAGTGACTTTGCTATACAGCAGAGGGACAGTGTTTGCTGGAAATTTGGGCTGACAAGAGTATCCAGGAAAAACTTGATGCAACTCACAAAAACTCAAAAAAAAAAAAATATTTGGTAAAATATGGGTCTATCTTCTTATATGTGTAGCACGAATAAATAAAAATGCCTGTGTGGCATACTAGCATGGCTCTATATGATGGCCATGTGTCTGCGTGCCCAAAATGACTCCAAATCAGCCATAAAATTAGGACAGTAATCATGAGCTCCATTGTGCTGTGCAATAGCACTTTTCTTCCTTCATTTTTTTCAAAACAAAACATTGCACAGTGATGATGAAAGCATGCTCAGACCTGGAACGTTAAGCGCAATGTGGGCACAGGCGAGTTGGGGAGTGTGGAGGGGGGAACAATCATGCTCAGGCATGATATAAGGCAACCGGGCCAAATGTGAGTACACCCTAACACTGACCATTTGTCAGGCTGAGCTCTACCTGGGAGGGTCCTGGAGCAGCTACTGGAAGAGGTGGTGCAACTCTACTCACCTCATCCACCTGACAGACAACCTCAGTGCCTCAATACCTACACTGGAAGAGCAGCGTGCAAGGGAACAGCAGGCCATGAGATACAGACACCATCACGAACGGCTACATAGCCAAAGACTCCACTCGCTCACAGAGAGCGTCGCTTGTGATGAAACCCAGGGCTTCATGACGAAGCATTTGTGTTATTTGTGATTATAGCATTATGTGATGTTTCCTCTGTTTATGTTAAAGTTCAGTGGTCAGTTTAACAGATAAACCACACACAGTTCCTTAATAACTATATTTTATTCTTCAAAACAAATATAAAAATGATTATGAAAAAATATATATTCTGTGAGCTTGCTGGAAAACAGTTTGTCCAGCATGAGCCAGCCTCATCCAGAGGGCTACTCTCCTGCTGTCAGTCATCCATTGCCATGTCAGAGCCAGCCTCGTCCTGAGGGCTGCTCTCCTGCTGTCTGTCACCTTTTTCCAGCATGAGCCAGCCTCATCTAGAGGGCTGCTCTCCTGCTGTCCGTCATCCATTGCCATGTCTGAGCCTGCCTCGTCCAGAGGGCTGCTCTCCTGCTGTCCATCATCTAGTTCCAGGTCTGAGCCAGCCTCGTCCAGAGGGCTGCTCTCCTGCTGTCCGTCGTCTAGTTCCAGGTCTGAGCCAGCCTCGTCCAGAGGGCTGCTCTCCTGCTGTCCGTCGTCTAGTTCCAGGTCTGAGCCAGCCTCGTCCAGAGGGCTGCTCTCCTGCTGTCCGTCGTCTAGTTCCAGGTCTGAGCCAGCCTCGTCCAGAGGGCTGCTCTCCTGCTGTCCGTCGTCTAGTTCCAGGTCTGAGCCAGCCTCGTCCAGAGGGCTGCTCTCCTGCTGTCCGTCGTCTAGTTCCAGGTCTGAGCCAGCCTCGTCCAGAGGGCTGCTCTCCTGCTGTCTGTCATCCATTGCCATGTCTGAGCCTGCCTCGTCCAGAGGGCTGCTCTCCTGCTTTCTGTCATCCATTGCCATGTCTGAGCCAGCCTTGTCAAGTGGGCTGCTCTCCTGCTGTACGTTACCATCTTGTTTGGCAGCAGGGCAATCACTAGCCATCTCAATGCCGCCTTCAGCCATGGTAGCAGTGTCTGTATCTCTTGGCGTAGTCCTCCTCAGCTTCTTCCAGAACCTGAGAAGAGTGCCTTTCTTTTTTGGGCCCTGAACATTTTTTTGTTTAGGGCCCTGCACCTTTGTGCAACTTAAACCCATAATGAAATTATGCAAACGATATAGCTTAGATTCTCTTTCACCAGTGCTTCCTTTGAGAGAGTCTCTAAGAATGAAATGTGAAGGTGCAATTGCTTCTTATATAGAAAAATCTTCCTTCGATGACATCACTGACCAGTTCCGGAATTCTGTTCTGTTGACATCACAGAGGGCCCTCCATATAAGGCATTTGTCATTTCATTGTTTATACCAGTATAGGGTATGCTGATTGATTAAAAAAATAATATAAAATTATTATTTAAAAAAAAAATACCTGTGTGTTTAGAAAAATAATACCTGTGTGCGTGTGTGTGTTTTCCCTTATCCTACCAATACTATCCACATTATTACTTAAAAGCTTGTTTGACATCCTTTAATGCTGGTAGTTTTCAGTAACTTCAATTAAACATGAATTGTGTTAATATGATGAAACTAATATGGGGTCATTTTGACCCCAATATAATATAATTGAAATTATCACATGGTCATTTAAACTTCAACACTTTTAAGTATGTATTGACTTGAAAGTAGGGTGTCATGGAGGCTTAGCTGGTGGCCCTGTTGTCTGTCACCGATGGGTTTGGGGCTTTGAATCTCATCACTCCTTGGCAGGGGTGCCGTAATGGCAGGGGAAAGTTACAATGATTCCAAGGGCCCCTGAATGACAGGCGGCCTAAAAAATTGGGAGAATAGCTGGATTGGTCTGGACTGGGGGGCCCAATATGATATGCCTTCATGGGGCCCACAATCTCTAGCAATGCCCCTGCTGCTCGGTGTATGCATGAATGTTTTCCTGCAGACATTGTTTAGGCTAATTGGTGCATCTACAATTTCCCATAGTGTATGAGTGTGTGTGTATATGACCTGTGATGGACTAGCATCCTGCCCAGGATGTACCCCAGCCTTGTGCCCTGTGCTGCTTGGCACGAGCCCCAGGTGACTCTGCCCAGTACAAACAAACTGATGGTTGGGTGATTTTTCGGGTCTGGACGGCACAGAGGCTCAGGACACATAAGTTACATCACACCTTTGGGGGCTGGGAGTCAAAGATCACTTTTGCTCTGTGTGTGAGGTTTGCATGTTCTCCTAGTGTTATATGAATTTTCTCTGGATCCTCTGTTTTACTCCCAAGATTGAAAGAGGTGTACTTAGGTAAATTAGTGTCTCTAAATTGGCTTGTGTGTGTGGGCGTGTGTGCGCCCGGTAATGATCTTTGCGGTAATGATGCCGGTCCTTGTTTTTGCTGCTCCAAGCTCCCTCGCAGACAGAACATCATCTTACCGTAGGAACAGCAGTATCTCAAGTTGTTGACGGAGCACATGTGGAAATCTGTGGCTGCTGCATCTGTGTCTTCAAATTTAGTCCTTGATTCTGTGTGATACTTTAAATTAGGACCCTAGAAAACATTAATTGAACAAATAGTTCCATTTATTACAGTAGCATAAGTGGAAATTTGTGTTTTTAAAAGCACTAATCAAACCAGAAATAGCAAACAATGATGCGACATTATGAGGAATAAATTGACATACTCATAAAAAATTGGAATGATAAAAAAAAAAAAACACCAGATAGAGTGACAAAAATCCTCTCATTCAAGGCAGTAGGATGAGGGATTTACACACACACACACACACACACACACATACATATTGTACTGCCATTGTAATGAGATAATCAATTTATTTATTTATTTATTTACTTTATTTTTTACATATTTTGCATATTCACTTGCCAGTGCTTTTAATGTTGATCAGTGTGTGTGTGTCGGTGTCTGTTTGGCTTTGCACAGATCACATTTGTTGATCAAAATGTCCCCAAAGTTTGGTAAAACTCGAAACTTACTTTTGGTTAAGGTTAGAGCTGGGTGGGGGTTATGTGTCCCGTCAATAGGATTAGAGTCTTTTTTCACCCATAGAAATGAATGGAAGGTCCCCATTTAGATAGGTACACCAATATGTGTGTGTGTGTGTCTGCGTGTTTGTGTGTGTGAGCAGGTATACCTTACCTTATCGGGACACAATGTCCCCACAACATGATGATTACCTGTTTTTTTCCCTTATGGGGACCAATTTCCTGGTCCCCATCAGGAAAAACTCAATTTAATAAAAATCTATGACTCCAATGAGAAAAAAAAAATTCAACAACTGTAGTATTTTGCTTGGTTACTTATTTAGCATTTTTCCCATAAAAATGAATGAGCAGTGCCCAAAAACATATGATTACATGACTGTGTGTGTGTGTGTGTGTGTGTGTGGGACTGCATAGCCTTGGAAAGCCAACCTACTCTCAGGAGAGTCTAAGCCCAACTTTTTCACAGAGTTACTGGTTTAAAATATTCAGAAAAATTGAGGAAGCAAAAACTTCCAAATGGTGAACAATGTGGGAAGCTGTGGGCAGCTAAAACTGTCTGCAGGGGTCCATATATCACAGGAATCATCGGCACGACTCTGGAGCTGTGACATTTTAAAATGAGACCGTTATAGTCCCCCTTTTCTTAAAAAGCATTACGGAAAATCAGATCAGTGAGATTTTAAACAAGAACCCAGTGTCAAAGCTGCGGGAAATCAAAAGCCAGGCCTATGGCCACCGCTGATTGTGAATAGGACTTGGCTTCAGTAGACTTTCAAATATTTCTGCGTTTTTGAAGTTTTTCAAAATTAGTGAAATAGTATTTTATAATATTCTTTTCACTATCAAGTGTGAAGAATACTTCAGTTTGATCCGAAACGGTGAGTACAGTCCAGCTTGAGAAGTAATTCTTTTAGAGAAGCAGATTAATATGGTCAATAATTTTTTGAATATTACTTAAATATACTACGCTTCACTAACTGTATATATTGTGCGTAATTAATATGCAAAATATGAATGGCATATGAAAGGTGTATTGGCTCACTGGATGGCTTCATACCTCCACTCTGCATGTTTGCAGTTTGCACACTCATTTGTGAGGGAGCCTAATTGGGAGAGTCTTCGGTTTAAGACAGGTCATAAACGGCTGCTTGTCTTGTACCCTCAGATTCATAATGGATGTGAAAACGTGCATTGATTTCTTGGAGGAAAGACGAGAGGAGAAACTGAGGGAGATGGTGGATTTTATATTGCATGAATTAGAAGATTTAGAAAATTCAGCTTCTGAGCTGGAAATGGAAATCAAGGGGTTTTTGAGTAAGTGTACAGAAGAGATTGTTGCCATGAGAGAGAAAGAGAAGAAAGACAAGGCAGAGGAAGGAAGTGTGAAAGAAAACGAGAACATGAATGGAAGGATGAGGAGCATGGAGCCTAGGCAAAGGAGAGAGGAGAAGAAGAGGTGTAAAATAGGAGAACAGACAGAGATGGAGAGTGAGGAGGTCCACTCAAAAAAGAGGAAGGGATCAATGGAATTCCCATTGATAGTGACTAGAGGAGGAAAAAATGATGAGGAAGGGGATCAGCATATTGAAGGATGTCGTATTTCTTTATGTGTCACACTAACAAGGACATTTTTATTTCTGCTTTTCAGAGCTCTTCACCCTGGAAGCCATATAAACATGGTGCCTGTGGTTTCTGACCCACCTCCTCAAAGCGACGGCCTCTCTCCTGAGCCCTTAAATGATTTTTGTTTTTTACTTGTATTTAAATATATACATAATAAAACTTGCACCTCTGTGTTCTATGCTTCCTTGCTCACAGCCTTAACACGCTCTAAATAATCCTAAACTATATTTCAATGTTTAATTGGATTCAGCATGAACAGCCTCTACCATCCAGGCGCAAACAAATATGTAAAACATAGTATAGTGTGAACTTCTCCAACTTTCTTGATAAGAAACATGGTTCTTGTGGGAGTAACGCAAGTTTGCTGGGAGTGGTTGACCTAGTGAATAAATATAATGCAACAGCAAATAAATCGATGTGTAATTTACCTACAAAACATTCACTTATGTGCAATCAAACCAAATTAGTCGTAATAATGAAAACAGGCACAGCACTGTAATGTTAACATTACAACACAGAATAAATGGCTTAACGTAACAGGACAATATTAAGATAGCAAAAATGTATACAATAATATATGATGAATAATAAGCCAGCGATTTACTGTATGCTTTTACTTACCCGAGAATACACCAAGATACTTTGCCCACACTTTCCCCTCTACAGTTCATACCACAATGTTTATTATATTTTAGAGTAAAAATAAACAAAATATTAACACAAGCCAGATGCCATCCAAATTTCATCAAATTTTATCAACAAAGTTTAAAAAAACATAACAAAAATGTTAAGTACCCAGACAGAGTGATGGAATGAAATGAATCTGCACGTGGTGAAAGGTCATGTGACTGTATCGCAATAATTATAATATCAGATTAAACAGACAATTATGCAATTATTATTAATCTGAATAACTTTTAGTTTTGCTGATTTCACCATGATATGTTGCTATTTAGTACGGTTAAATGGAGTTTTAAACCCCTCTAAGGTACGAAATGACCCCAAAGAGTGTTTTAGGGTACTGCTTACTACAAAGTGTGCAAGAGTGTGTTCCAAGAGTGAGCAGAGCACTGCATCATGAGTCAAAGATCTGTTCACACCACTGCCTTGTTCTGTTCACATGCAGCTTTTGTTGTAGCTGCCAAATATCTGCACTAGCCCACATTGAAGGATTTGGTAACAGGTGTGGCTTCCCAAGTTATTCTTACCTTGCACCCAATCCCTCACTGTACACTAAGTGGGTATATAAAAATAAACAGATGAGTCTGAAACTCTTGCAGAAAATAATGTTAAAGCATTCATCGGTTTGTGTTTGTATAGTAATGTAAAACCTGTTATTTTGACAATGTGCGGACCACTTTATCAGTCCCCACAAGGGGAAACTAAGTTTTATAAAAATCCATGACTGCAATCAAAAAACTTTTCCTGTAGAAATGACATGAAAGTCCACACAAAGATATGAATACAAATGTGTGTGTGTGTTTTTTATTTCAAATTTCATAAAATGATGCCTTCCTTTGGCAGTATGTTTAAATAATCTGTCCCTTTTCAATAACTGAAGTTCATGCAAAATCCACTGAGAACCACACAGCCCTGTTTGAGCACCTGCCCTTTAGACCGTGTGAGTACCTCACTAGCAGAAGGACATGTAGAGAATGGCAACAAGTAGAAGCTTATGGCATAAAAAGCAAGAGTATATTGGTCGTCCAAGATTAAAGCCATCAGTGCTGCTCCTCAAGCAGTAATAACACTTTACATTAAAGGAGCCCCCCTCTCAACATTTCATTTGGACTATAGACAAATATATTTTAAGAGGTGCTTCTCATTGAATGAAGGTAAAGCTCAGTTTTCAGGGATTTTATTCACAGGCCACACTGAAGGAAGGTGACCCAGCTATATACACCCAGTATGCACTGGGCCACCTGCCTACTGTAGAGCCCTGTCCTTTTGTGCTCTTCCTTCCCGTGCTCAGATGACCTCCTGCCAGAGCAGAGCCCATCACAACCACAACACTTCACTCAGGTGTCCTACTCTGTGTCTGAACTCCAAGAAGCATGGGGACACTTGAGACGGAATGGAAGTCCATCTCACATACTGTAGGCTATTTACAGACACGGGTTCTCCTACCTGCTTGCTGAACCAAGCCAAAGCTAATGTTACCATCTTTTAATCAGCAGGAGTTTTCACCACAAGGGGCGCTAAAAGAACATAGAATGCTTGTGTGGTGCATTTGCTAGTGATTAACACTGCGAGCCATTCACTATTAGTAGAAGTCATAAAATTACGATTTTGCCATCATTTCTGTAATGCAATTCCCAGTAGGCACTTCTCCATAATCTGGACCCAGGATTCATTTTAAAAATGGAATTTAGAAAGCAGCACTTCACTTTGATGTAAATATAGCACTACGTGAATGCTGATTTAATAAACAAGGATGTTGATCAGAAGAGGAACAGAAGGGATAAATAAACTCACCTAGTACTTCAGTATCCCTGTCACTCACATGCAGTCCATTCAGCCAGGGATAATTCTCCTCTTCTATGTTCATTGTTGTCATAAGATCTCTTTCATTCTATCATCTGTATGATCGTGGAGGTCCTCTGTACATGTTTGTGTGCTTTGTTGAATTCTTATTTTTATACATAGTATTCTGTGAAGTGTTTCTCCTTTAATATTATGTACTTCATGTTTGGCATTGGACCACAAACAATTCTGGTATGTTGGTACATAATGGCAGTAAAGTTCTGATTCTGATTATCCTATGAACAGATGAAATATACACTGCTGGTTGTGGGATTACCCCAGGAACAATCAGAATACACATCACAGATCCTGGGATTAGAGATTATCCCATGTAGAGGTAGAATACATATAATGCTTACTGGGATTAGAGATTATCCCATGTAGAGGTAGAATACACATTAGATTAGATTAGATTAGATTAGAGATTACCCCATGAACAGGCAGAATATACATCACAGTACCTAGGTTTACAGATTATGAAAAGGCAGATATAGTGCTGATATATGGGAATCACCGCCAGTAGTGGGTAAAATTAGGACACGCAACAAGTGTACAGAAACAAGTCCTGATTTTCAGAAGCAAAGCGGGGCTCGTGAAGATGCATGACAGTCTGTCTCCTCCCTGTCTTTAATCACTTGAACACCCCTCCCCCACAAACCTGTTTGATGTATGGCTCATTAGAACATGTGACCAGGAGCAGATGGCCAAAGGGTGTCATAATGGGGGAAACGTGACCAAACAAACTGTTCCATATGGATGGTGTGACACGGAGCCAACACTAACATTTCAGCAAAGGCACCTGCTGACCTGTAACTGTTGACCTGTGAGGTTAGTTGACAATCGTCTCATTCAAAGTGGAAGTACATCTCTGCCAGGGTGATCAGGGGTATGGGAAGCCAGGGGACAGAAAGCAACCTGCCTGGGGGGGTGGAGTGGGATGCAGGTAGCATGGGCAGACACACAGAAATCTCACAGCGGCAAACATACAGCTTTCCTGCCCCATTGGAGCATGATGGATTTATTCATTAAAGTTATGCTGTCCGGATCAGTGACAGGAAATTAACAGAGGACAGCCCAGTGATACAGGCTTCTGAACACATAAACTAAATAAACAGTAGTAGAGTGAACCAAGACAGCATATGTGACATGTTTGTATTCACATCTTTGTGGGGACCCTCCATTCAACAGGAGGATTATGAACCAAGGCGGTGTCTTGGACTGTGACAGCACAGTAACAACTCAATGACACAGAATTCTGAACAGACAAACTTTATAAAAAGTAGGATATTCAACTAAGAGAATGAATCACTGTCTGAGACACTAACATCACAATGACATCACAGGCTTCAGATCACACATTAAATAAACATGGATATTCAAGAGAATGAATCACTGTCGGTGACAGCGACAGCACAGTAACATTAGAGGCTTCTGAACACAAGAACCAAATACAGCCTGGAACCTGCACAGTGGGGTGATTTGGGTTTCACTCCAGAAGGCAGATGCGTGCAGGGATGCTAATTCAAATGTTAGCCTGCTTGTCCTCAGCTCAGTGTCGTGCAGCAGGGCTCTGTGAAGGGACCTTATTCTCCAGAGTGGTTTTAAAGGGGACCGTGCTTCAGAAACTGTTCCCACCTGTCATTAAGGGACTGCAATCCTTACAGTCTCAAGCCAGATGCCTGGCAGTTTGTTGGAATTTTTATATTATTTTAATATCAGTTTGTACCTGGGAAGTAATTTGTAAGAAATTTAAAACCAAATAATCAGAATGTCAAACAAATAAAGAAAAGTAGCTAACAAGCTGTTGCTGCTGTTAAACACTCTAGAGATAGACTTATAGATACAGGCTGGGAGATACACTTAGACCGACAGACACAGGTTGAGAGATGCACTTGATTGATGGATTCTGGCTGGGAGATACACTTAGACCGACAGACACAGGTTGAGAGATGCACTTGATTGATGGATTCTGGCTGGGAGATACACTTAGACTGACAGACACAGGTTGAGAGATGCACTTGATTGATGGATTCTGGCTGGGAGATACACTTAGACTGACAGACACAGGTTGAGAGATGCACTTGATTGATGGATTCTGGCTGGGAGATACACTTAGACTGACAGACACAGGTTGAGAGATGCACTTGATTGATGGACTCTGGCTGGGAGATACACTTAGACTGACAGAAAACAGGTTGAGAGATGCACTTGATTGAAGGATTCTGGCTGGGAGATACACTTAGAGTGACAGACACAGGTTGAGAGATGCACTTGATTGATGGATTCTGGCTGGGAGATACACTTAGAGTGACAGACACAGGTTGAGAGATGCACTTAAATTAACAGTGACACAGAGATATTGAGGGGATCCACTCTTCAAACAGGATCTCTGTGCTCCAGTTGGGATCTATGGCCTCCAAGCACTCCGCTCTTACTGCAGCTCAGCCAGGCTGGGCTGGGCCCGGCGAGGGTGGCGGGGGCCACTCGCACTCGGCCTTCTGTATGAGGGAGATCTGAGTGATGTGGGGCCTCTGACAGCCGTTCTCTGTGTCCTGCTGTCCTGCCCGCCGGCAGCGTGTGTGACGGTAAAAGACCTGTTACAGCTAGTATGCATGGAGTGGGTCCTTGCTGAACCACAGGCAGGCCAGGCCTCGTTCCACATCAGTGTTGTGTGCAGACCTCCCTGTGAGCAAAAACAAATGGCTAATTTAACATGCGCTCTGACAGGCTCCTGAGGGCCAGTGGGCCCAGGGTTTGCTTGTCCTCCTCACAAGCTGGAACAGCCGGGAGCCCGATCTGGATGGGCCCACTGCCAGGCCTACAAGAGCCGGCACGCTCAGCCACAGGTGTGCGCCGTGGCACTAGCTACCTAACGGACCCAAACCTTCATCTATCAGCACCAAACTGAGGGCATCGGTGACCCAAAACACATCAGAACCATATATTCTGGGGAAGTCGGTATGCGAGGAAACGTACTGGACCAGTGAACACTCATCATCTCATCAGAGATCGATCAACCATGCTCTTCATGTGACACTATCATCAGTACATGTGGCAAAAAAATCCCAGGTGCCATTGTGGGTGTGGGCACTGCCCCCTGGTGTTCAGTGAGTGTGGGCTCGACATACCGACAGGCATGTTTGAGAGTCTGCCTAAATGAATTAATTTCCTCCTTTTTCAACAAAATCAACTCAATTAATTTGCTTAAGGAGCAAAACAGTTTTGAAAGGGTTCGATAATTTTACCTGGATAATGAAATATTTACCTGGATAATGAGAGAACAGCCAGGGAGGAACTCTGGTTGTCTACGATACATCTGTCCACATGGACGTAGATCCTAGCCAGATCACAGACTCCCTCTACAGCACTCAGCCAGGGGACCGCTCTTCCAGGGAATGCTGAGAACATGAGACCCAAGAGGCGTGTTTTGGACAGAACAGGAGCAGTCAGTCACTGGGTATAATCAGTGAGATTGATGTGCACACCCACCAGGGATATGCACACAGCACTGTGTGTTCCTGTGGAGGGCTGTCATTTCGGGCTCTGCTATTGTGAGTTCCTGTGTGGAAGAAGAGAAGCCTTCCAAAGCAACACAGCACGGCTCTGTGAGTCACTGAAGGCAGTGTTACCCAAGCACACTGCAGCTCAGCGGCTCCACACGTGTCTCCAGCCCAGAGCATGCTGGGACTGCATGCAGACGACTCATGCATAGAATCAGCCCTCAATTTCTGGCACAGGGGCTCCATTACCATCACGCCTTAGGGTGTTCTGGGAGAGTGAAACACAGGGTCGACAGGGTCAAACAATGCATCGCCAGTGCTGGACCCAACACCATATTCAGTGTTGCTGGCGTGCCACAGGTTTCTGCTGGACCAGCAGTCTCCGCATGAGCAGCTCTCCATCCCAGCAGCATGGTGGGAAAACCGGCTGTGAGTGGCACCTTCACTCTGTACACAAACAAAGGCACAGACACTCACAGTCTATGGCTCACAGCAGATTTTTGGAGCCCTCTGGCATCCATTCCTGGGAAAGACAACATTCCATTTGCTGGGCTGCTTGGCCCGTCAGTGTTTTGATGAGCTCTCAGAGACTCGGCACTGAGGCTCGAAGTCCTGGTGCCTTTGTCTGAAGTTGCAATAGCGGCACCTTCACCAGCATTCACCAATGCTTCCCCGCACTTCCCCATGCATCCTGCTTTGGGACAGGTGGGGGGAGTCAGGGCGTGAGCGGTGTTTAGCACTGCTCTTAGTCCATCATCCAACGAGGTCAAGCTTCTTTCATTCACTTGGCAAAGGTGATTTACTGTCTGGCACTTTCTATAAATGTTAAGCTGACAGGCTGGAAGATTGAAACTAGACCCCTTTAGCACCATCCTCCCATTTTTATTTATTATTTTTCAGATTAAAAATGTATTTATTTGTTCTGACAGAAGTTTTATAAAGTTTCAGCTGGCTATTATGTATATGAATTTCCTGATCTAAATGACTGGTTTGAAAAACCTTCAGGGTAGATCTTAAATGTCTCCTATTCCTATTTTAATCCCTGCTAATCAGTATTGTTTGTATCCAAGCCATGCAACAACAGATAGCAAAACTAAGATCTTTCCTCTTCTATAGCAACACAATAACTTATGTACGTCCCTCCTCAGCGTTCGTCCTACCAGCTGGGATTCCACCAATCAGGCCTCAAGTTTAGTGAGACATCATGGAGATCAGTTCTCAACTGAGGGCAACTCTGGTGGTGAAAAGGTAGGACCACATAGTACTCCCTGGGGGGCATCTGGGGTCAAACGGTCAGGAGAAACACGCACAACGGATTCTGCCTGCGGCTGTCAACTTCAGCCTGAGCAGTGCCTATGGGTGTCAACTGGACCAGAGATGGATTAGGTCTGTCCAGAGATGCAGGGGCTCCGTAGCTCAGGCAAAATTGGTTTAGATCTGTCATTGACCTGCTGACAGAGGTGCATACTGGGAAGGCCACATATGAATCCATTCTGAGGGTGTGCTTGTCTTTTATACTTCCTGTTAGTGGTCAGACAGATGAAATTGCAGAATGTGGTCTGCAGTCTGTTGAACAGTTCAGGTTAACGGAATATTGATCCAGAGCATGGATCCCAATGGAAGCTGACTCCCAGCACAGCAGAGGCATTAAATATAAGGAAAGAAATGAATATTGCTGAATGACAGTTATGAAGAAAAGTGGGCCTAGTGGAGTATAACATATACCTAGCCAGCTCTCACCAAGGCATAATGACTCGGTTCATTCACATTGAAAGGTATGACATGAAGCACTTCAGCGATTTCTACAGACACCGGGAAAACATTAAAAGAATTCACAGACATCTGAAAGCACCAAATATACCTATAGCCACTGGTATTAATGTCAGTTTTTCTATGATATATGGGTTAAACGGAGGGTTTTAAAAAGTGGCGTACTGCAGAGTAGACTTTGGTACAATCCAGAGGGATGGTCTCCTTTGTACTGAAGCCATTTAAAACTAATGTCTACTTAGGAGACATTACTCTATAAAGAGCAAGTTGAGGGAGGCGTAAAGACAATTTCTCCACAGGTATTAATAAAGTATCAGTTATTCTAATTATTTAAAATGACTTTACCTTAAGAAGCTTACTAACAGAACAGTGTTCTTTATTTTTTAAATCATTTTCCCACTTTTTGCTGCTGTTCTCTTTCAAGACGAAGGGAATAATGATAAACTGAGGTAAGCCTTCAGTAGCATTTACAGTAGTGTGGTGTCCAGCTAGCAGCATTTACCTGGTCACACTGTAATGGTGTCACGTCGAGGGCAAGGACAGAGGCGAAGACAGGGATGGAGGAAAACCAAAAGGGGCTTTATTAAAGAAAACTACACTACAGGAAGGGCGAAGGAAACAGACCACAAGGGGTCCAAACAGGGTAGGGAGGATCAGGCAAGAACACTAGACACAGGACACACTGGGGAGCACATGCAGGCAGCAACATCAATGACTGGACTGAGGATCGCAGGACTGAAGGACACTTTTTACAGGGCATGTGAGGGAGCAGATGGGACAGCGGGGAAGACAGCAGGCTATACGTACACTAAGATGGGAGACACAGTGGAAGAGGGCAGGGCAAGACACCAGATGGGCACTGCTGCGGGACAAGGGCGCAGAGACCGAACACCATTAGGGGACGAGACAGACCAGGGTAGGCAGGGGCAACACCAGCACAGGGCACTCTGGGGGCAAGACGGGACACCACTAGGAGAACTTATATATTGTCTTATTGTTATTGTCTTATTGTTTTTAAGTTTAACACAAATATTTTCTCTTACCATTTAAATATAAACAACCATATTTAGAATAATGGCCACAGCATCTACAGTTTAAACAACTAATTATAAATATATTTCAATTGTGCCGCAAAATTTGCATGTACTATATCAGTGTCACGATCCGCTCCGTCCGATCCCGATGTGTGCCACGCCCCCTCATTACCTTGTGTTCATTCCTGTTTGTGATCATCTGTGTCCTGTTTCATTTGATTAGTCCTGTGTATATTAGACCGCGTCTCCCCATGTATGCCAGATTCGGCATTGTATTGTCCGTGGATGTCTCTGCGTGCTTGTCATTTGCCAATTAAACCCCGTTACCTGACTTCCTGGCTGCTGTCGCCTGCTTCCCGGCTCGCCTCCGTTGCCGAACGTGACAATCAGAACATAAAAATAAATATAGAATTAAGTATGCTAACAAAACATAATCTGAAGAAATAGCAAGAAACATACGAAGAGATGCTGCTCACCTCTGCGCCATCTCTCTGTCAGAAAGTTTTTGTTCAACCTGCAATTATTTTGTTAGAACTATTGAAACCACCGAGATTTTTAATTGGTCGAAAAGTATGAAGATATGTATTGTCATTATTTTCAACGAATGAAAACAAAGAATTTATTGTCAGGGAGGGACGAATTTGTAGCTGGTCCAATCAGGAGTAGTATCTTTAGTTTGTGCATACTGTAGCTGGGCGTGATTGGATATCTAGCCGCCTTTCAAGCCCCCGAATCATGTATCTACTTGTCAATAGGAAACCACGCAGCTCTGTCTATAATGTCTGTCTGTAATTTTTTTTATGACATTATGTTTTTGCTAGGCAGCATTACGGTAATGCGTAATACCGCTGTATTGGGGGTGTACCACCGCTGTATTTCCATAGCTTGTTGACGCAATTAGCATTTTAGCGACGTTGGTAGGGCGACGTCAACTCTCAGCGAATTTCATAGGCAACATCTACAATTCAGGAACTAGTAGGTCTTCAGATAGCTGTTCACGCTTTTGAGAAAGAAGACTATAGTTCTTGTTATTCAAATTCTGTATCCTGGTATTTTTAATTTCGAAGATATGTAATATACAAGTTTTTTGATAGACTAAATTTTGGTTTGATTTCTATTTTATTTTATGTTAAATAACGTTCATATAAAATCATTTTAGAATTAGTGCAGTGTTTCGTTTAAAATTAGTGCAGTGTCCTTAAAAACTGCATGTTCAAACCTAACGCCATGCCATAACTGCTTTGCAGATATTTCATTCAGGAATCTATAGAGGATATACGTAAGCCAGTCTGTGTATGTTTGTGTCTATGTGTGTTTGGGTGGGTGGTCATGTATATATTATGTTGTGGGGACCAAATGTCCCCACAGTGTTATAAAAACATGTTATTTTGACTTTGTAGGGACATGTTTTTGGTCCCCAAAAGAAAAAACTGACTCAGTTTTATAAAATTCTGTTAATGCAATCAAAGGAATAATAATTCCAAAAGTCTTGTATTTTGTTTGGTTACTTACTGTTACTTCTTGCTTACTACTGCAGGGATTTTGGATTAAGGTTGCCATAATTAGGATTGGGGTTATGCCCATACAAATGAATGGAGAATCCCCACAAAGACTCAGATACCTAATCTGTGTGTGTGTGTGCGCGCACACGTGTGTGTGTGTCTGTTTGTGTGTGTGGATTAGGTTTATATTACATGGTGGGGACCAAATGTCCCCCGCAATGTGATAAAAACCTGTTATTTTGATGCTTTGGGGGTGTTTTTCAGGTCCCCACAAAGATCTGTCAATACTAATAAAAAACTAAAGATGCCAGAAGTCTTGTATTTGGTTTGGTTACTTATGGTTAACGTTAGGGCTGGGTAGGGGTTAAGGTTGTCATGTTGGATTACAGTTTTCCTCATAGAAATGAATGGAGAGTCCCCACGAAGATATAATTATAACCCTATGTGTGTGTGTGTGTGTGTGTGTGTGTGTGTGTGTGTTGTGTGTGTGGTATCAGATCAGTTCCTGAGAGTTCAGTAGTCTGACGCCATGTTTCTGAGTCTGGGTGTGAAGGCCTGAATGCTTTTCCAGATGCTAGGAGGGTGAAAAGATAATGTGAGGGGTGGGTGGGGTCATCCACAATGTTGGTGGCTTTGCGGATGGAATGTGTGATGTGAATGTGCATGATGGATGGGAGAGAGACTCTAATGATCTTCTCAGCTATCCTCACTATCTGCTGGTCTTGTGATCTGAGGCTTGGAAAAACATGTTGTGCTGCTCAACCTTAGCACAATGATATGGGTGAATCATGGACGCAATAGAATTTGGGGATGATTAGTCCATACAGGGACAGAATCATTCCATACCTCAATCACCTCGTACGTATGTCTGCTAGGTGGAGTTGGAGTTGCTCCTAACTGTGCACAGTGGAGTTGAACAATCACAACTTCCCAGAATTTTACAGTAACAGGAGGACAGTGAACAACTCTTATTAATTCTATGCTGTGTGGACGATGTAATCGCCCACGAGTTTGCCTTAATACACAGGACATTCAAGCCATTGCAGAATACAAACCACAAATGCAGCTCCCTCCACCAGCAACGCCAATGTAGAAACTGCCACAAAATCCATGCCCCCTGATAACCAGCCCCTTATATTTTCACTACCGTCGTGGGGACCGTACTACAAAGAGTCAACGCAAGGTAAGCTGCAAAGTGCAAACAAATTTACAACTCACCATACATAGTGCACTACGTTTACTTTGTTTGTACTATGTGTACAGTCTTTGCACCTTGTCTGTTTGGCACTATATGTCGGTCATTCCTGTTATTCAGTGACTTTTCTGTCCTCATGGTTTACTTATATTTTCTCTAACATGAGTCACATATTTAAAACAAATATATATTTAGGTCTTCGTTATCACGTAAACAGAGACAATACGTATTAAAACTTTTATTGATATATGTATTAAGGCTGCCGTGATTAGTGGGCGTAGTCGATGACATGTTCTTCATGAATATCACTACGCAATTATTGGAGTAGTTATTCTCTAAAGCCCTGCAGTGACATGTAGTTTGTTGTTGTCAAAATGGGAGGGGCCAATACAAAGCACGGGTCTTAGGGAATTCTGATTAAATATACAGGCTTATTAATCCTGTTAATATAATTAGCATATGACCACTATTACTGTAAATAAATTCACAAACCGCAAAACTAACACCAATTGTCTGTCTACCTGCAAGGATCTGTCTGCAGACTGAAAAACTGGGGAATGAAGTGTAAACCGACCAATCAAACCACAATGGACTCGTTGGGGGAGGGATTAGACAGAGGGTGAATAGAGATGTGCATCATGAGAAAACAATATGTTCTTTTCGAACACTGAAGCATGCATACTCTATTCTAGTAGATCATAAATATAATATTATAAACTGAAAGTGAGCAAAATAATGCCCTTTAAGCAACAGTAGGCTGCTGTCCATGGTGCTGAAAACCTGGATTGTCAAATTTTACATTCAATTTTTTCACCTACTTTAACTGTAACCCTCTTATTTTGTTGGCAGTGATGCTCTGTGAAGTCTACAGAGGTGGGTATAGAAAGGATTAAAGTGGGTAATATGTGATTTAGATTAACTATTTTAAACCTGCATTGTAAAATAAAATGTGAACAGATGAAACACCAATACATTCAATCAATTAGTCCTTGTCTGAAATGGTCAAATTTTCCTTTTAAACAAGAGATCTTTTTTTTTTTCAGAACAGTCTGGGTGCATCTTCTGTCCTACCAGACCGGGGTCGTGGTAAGAGCACTTCTTCTTAAGAAGTGGTTCTCAGTGGTTGGCTCACCATCTCCTTCGACAAGGAGAGAATTCAAATCATGTGGTTCTTCTGGATCTTCAAAAAAACCCAATCAAGACTCCAACTTAGCAACACCTGCAGTTTGTTGTTGCAAATAATAAAGTATTTGAGTGACTAGAGGGGATACCTGACTACCTAAGAGAGAAGCGGATTTATCCAGGACTGGGTCATGGACAACTTTGGCATCTGTTCCTGTAATGAGCTCATAATCATGGAGTTTAGGATATGGCTAGATAGGTCCAGGAAGAATGAGCTTTGTGGGGGTGGGGGCATAAGCAGCAGCCAAACAGATCTTACTTCCCCCAACTCAGACAGGATACAGCAGAACCTGTGGTGAGCATCAGCCCCAGAATCGAGAGTGAAAATTTGAGGGGCAGGTTGGACATTTAATTAAACAACAGCAACAATGTAACAGTCATGCAATTTTGTGATTAATAACTGGGGTGGAGACAGCAACTCCTGGATGGGCAAACAAAGCAATCAGAGCTGCTACAGGGAAGCACATTGCACAGCAGCCATAGCGATCATGGTGACCTGCAGGAATTGGCCGGCGAACTCGGTGCAGTTCAATGGCGTTAAATAGGGAGAGTTCCAAGATACTGGAAGTCATCCATGGTAATATTCACATCCTCAGGAGTATCATATAAAACTTGTGTAAGCCTCAACTCCTTCAATGCCCTGATCGGGGCATTCATCGCTTTCCTATCTGCAGCTGTTTTAGCACTAAAATATTGGTAAAAAAAGAGATTCTCCTACAAAAAGTCAGAAAAGTCAAAGTGCATGATAATAGGAGGGGGACGTGAAGAGTTTTCTGACGGCCGTACAGCCTATGAGCACAGCGAATGGCTGACTGAAAGGCAGAGAGCTGAGGGAAAGTAGGGGCCTGAGTTACTGTATCACACCCAGCCAGGGCGTTGAGGGTGTCCGGCTTGGTGACCTCAGGATTAGGTCTCTGCCTTTTGCAGATGATGAGGTCCTGTTGGCCTCATCGGACCGTGACCTTCAGCTCTCGCTGCGACAGTTCGCAGCCAAGTGTGAAGCGGTTGGGATGAGAATCAGCACCTCCAAATCCGAGACCATGGTCCTCAGCCGGAAAAGGGTAGAATGCTCTCTCTGGGTCGGGGATGGGGTCCTTCCCCAAGTGGAGGAGTTTAAGTATCTCGGGGTCTTGTTCACGAGTGGGGGGACGATGGAGCGGGAGATCTACAGGCGGATCGGTGCGGTGTCCACAGTGATGCGGGCGCTGCATCGGTCTGTCAAGGTAAAGAAGGAGCTGAGCCAAAAGGCGAAGCTCTCGATTTACCAGTCGATCTACGTTCCTACCCTCACCTATGGTCACGAGCTGTGGGTAGTGACCGAAAGAACGAGATCGCGAGTGCAAGCGGCCAAAATGAGTTTCCTCCGCAGGGTGGCTGAGCTCTCCCTTAGAGATAGGGTGAGGAGCTCGGTCATTCGGGAGAGACTCAGAGTAGAGTCGCTACTCCTCCGCATCGAGAGGAGCCATCTGGTCAGGATGCCTCCTGGACGCCTCCCTGGAGGTGTTCCGGGCATGTCCCACTGGGAGGAGGCCCCGGGGAAGACCCAGGACATGCTGGAGGGACTATGTCTCTCGGCTGGCCTGGGAACGCCTCGGGATTCCCCCAGAGGATCTGGATGAAGTGGCCGGGGAGAGGGAAGTCTGGGTTTCCCTGCTGAGACTGCTGCCCCCGCGACCCGACCTCGGATAAGCGGATGGATATTCTTGTACTGTCCACTTTCTCCCGTGACAATGCAAATTTCCCACTTGTGGGACTAATAAAGGAGTATCTTATCTTATCTTATCTTATCTTATCATCTTAATTAGGGAATCTCCAGTGTGTGACTGCCCTCTAGTGGATAAACAAAATTCAACTACATAAGTCAATATTATAGTGTTTTCCAATCATTTTCACACTTGTCTCAATACCATGTCCACTTTTTCAAAACACTTCACACTGTGAACTTTACAAACATGCACCTGAGCATATCAGTTAACTTTCGGTGCAATATGCACTAAAACCACCAGAACACTTCACACTTCACCCAAAAGTGACACACGCTGCCAAACCTATAGCACACGCACTCTCTCACAAGATGACTTTGTCACACAAAGAACAATGCATGAAAAAACACAAACAACTTGAAGCGCTGCAAAATGCATATATATGATGTGTTGTTGTATCCTATATTTTCACACGTTTATTGCAAAGTAAAAGAAAAACGTATGCCATTTCTTACAGTAAACATTGTAATACAAACAAATAATACAGTAAATAAATTCAGCTGCGCAATACACTGGAAAAGAAAAATACATTACAGCCACCTACTGAAAGTACATTACATTCAATACAGAAAAAAACAAAACAAACATAGCCAAATAGCAAAGTTTGACTGTATACAGTTAAGTATACTGTTGTCCTGGACTAATCCATTTGGTCCCTTGCATTTGGCCATAAATTTTCATCGACATCACACTGAATATTTTCTCTTGCAATACACCAAGGAAAAAATCTCTTTGAGTGTCTTATCCAGCTCTGGATGTCCTCCACATGGATGTCCACACACCCAGCAGCCATTGCATCTAAAAGCGACATCTGATCATGTGGGCGATGGTCATATACCTTCCATCCCCATGCAGAAAAAAATCCTTCAGTCGGGTTGAGGAATGGAGAGTATGGTGGCAAGAATAATGACATCATCCAGGGATGGGCTATAAACCACTCTGTGACTTGGCGGGAATGATGAAAGGCCACATTGTCCCACACAATCACAGATACCAGTAAATTCTTCCTCTCCCTCCTGTGGGAGGTAAATGCTAAATCCTACAGTAGTGGGTTACAGTAAAGACAAACGTGCATCGATGCATCAGTTTTTTCCTGGAGACTTCCCTCAAATCACACCACTACAGTAATATATACACCAATCAAATGCCTTCAGTCAGAATGCTCTACATAGTGTATAGTACCTGTTGCTTTGCCTGAAAATCCTGACAATTGATGCCTCTGTGGATCTAGGCAGGTGGAGTGGAACTCTTAGACCCACTTTCCTCAGGGACAGACCATGATTTCCAACATGGTCAAATACTGTGGCTCTGATTTCATCAGTAGCCAAGATTCTTCCTCTTCCTCTCCGTTTGTGTCTTCTTGCTCTTCCTCTGCCTCTTACTGCATCCATTTTTCACTAGCTAAAGAAAAATGGCAATGGAAAATGCCAATCCAAAGATTTGCACATATGGCAAATTGGCACTAACCTCACAAATTACTAGATAGGTGCTTAGCTGAAATTATAGGCAGGTATGTGTTTTCATTCAGCTTTCCAGCTTCAAGCATTGTAAAGTGCTGTAGTTGTACAAAGTTTTGCTGGTGGCAAACACTGACTGAGAGAAGTATTCATGAAATTTGGGGGAAGTGGTGATTGAATGCATATTGTGTCAAAGCAATGCAAAAGCATACATAGTTTAGCTCACATAGTCCAATTTTATGGTGCATGTGTTAAGTGGACAAGGTAAAAAGTGGACATGGTATTGAGACACGCGTCAAAATGATTGGAAAAAAGTGTAATACATTTAACCCCCGTATGTTTTATGGCTTCACTGTGAGGCTTGACTTATTTCCCTCCTCAATGATCAGTTTAACCCTCAATGGTTCCTTGGGGTGCGTTCTGCACCCCCTGCCCATTTCTATGGCTACTACCATGTTGTTATTAAAATTACAGCAGTTATCCTCTAGGACATTGTAAGTGCACCAGTTTTACATACGGTCATGCAGAAAATGATAGAAAAAGTGTTGACGTCAATTATCGCTGGCATACTTTCTTCGGGGGTGCAAAATGCACCCCAAAAAAAACTTAATTTATGACAGATGTCTGTGGAGATTCTCAGTTATCCAGGTCATGGTTATCCTAAAAAAGGGTTATGCAATAGCAACTGGACTTAGTTTTTCATAGAAGACGTGTTGCACTCCATCCAGAGTGCTTTCTCAATTCTGACTGACTGGTTGGCATAGCAGGTTGATGAACCCTGTAGAATCCTCAAGTCTTTAGCACTAGATGGTCACCTGTGGGTTGTTGTTGTTCCCCCTGGCTTTCATGTGTTTCACTGATACCACCTGAGGCTGAGCGTGAACGACTGTGGAAGCGTTGGGCAAAGTTGAAAGAACTGCATTGTAGGTAGGTGATAGACGTCTTAGGCCACCTCCTCTGTTCAACGACGGTCGTTCATTTGAAGCAGTTGTCCTCCCGGTCCACCTACAATGCAGTTCTTTCAACTTTGCCAAGACGCTTCCAAAGTCGTTCACGCTCGGCCTCAGGTGGTATCAGTGAAACACATGAAAGCCAGGAGGAACGACAAAAACCCACAGGTGACCATCTAGTGCTAACAACTTGAGGATTCCACAGGGTTCATCAACCTGCTATGCCAGTCAGTCAGAATTGAGAAAGCACTCTGGATGGAGTGCAAAACGTCTTCTATGAAAAACAAAGTCCAGTTGCTATTACATAACCCTTTTTAGGGTTAATTTATGACATTGATATGATCGACAAATTCAGTTAATTAGTGATAATTGCTACTATAATTTTTTATGTTATTATATTCTAGAACATTTTCGGATATTAAAAAAAGTCAGCCATTTTGTTTTGTTTACATTTCAACTGTTAGAAAAGATATAACACCATGGCTAGGTATTCCACAGCTGAAGCTCTTCGACACATTCTGCAAGAGGATACAGTCGGAATGTGCATTATATGACCAGTCCCCTCTGCTGCCCCCCCCCCCCCCCAACGCCCGCAACCCCTTTAACTGCACTATCTCACTGCGTAAGCTGTGCAAGCATCATGCAGTTAACTAATAAATGTATCTTAACTTTAGTTAATTGAATTTGAGCTTGGTACCATTGAATTATATATGCCAATGGATAGGGGTGCAACTTGAACCCCAAGGACCTGGAACGTAACTTTCTGACAAGGACCCATTGAGGGTTAATATAACTGGTGAAGCTGTAAATTAGTTTAGTCATGACTTCAGAAGTTACCCTGACAAGGGATTCTGTACAATCAGAGATGGAGCTGCTGGTTGGGCTGGTCATCGCCTGCTTTTTCTGACTGATGTAGGTCTGAATGTAAAGTTTCAAACTGCTTAATATGTATTAATCTGTTTTATAATGTTCACACAAAAACAGCTTTTAATGTGTGTTGCACCTTACATCTCCTACTGTACAATGTGCTTCTGCATTTGATTCCTCCTTGACTGGGGGGTAAAGAGAAATAACTAGCAAGAAAGACAGAGAGAAACTTTTCGGAGGTGCTATTGTACAAAGTTGAACTGATTGTCCAAAGACTTCTTGCTGTCAAATTTAAATGTGATTTTTGTGTCTCTTTCAGTAAATTATCTTGAAATACATTGATATCTGAAGTTAACTGAGGCCCTTGCTATTCATTGTGTCCGACTCTCCAATCCTTACCTCTCCCTACAAACCTAGACACTGGTCCACTGTAATCTACCTGCATGATCGGGTCGCTCCTGTTGGTAGCAGGTTACATGTCAGACCACTGTAGATGCAGCAGTATGCATTGCAGCCTCTTATGTGCACGCAATGAAGGTACACTGGTGAAGCTTCTCCATGCCATACAGAATAGGGAAGCACTGGAGGCAGTGTGTGGCTCAGTGGGTTAAGCCTCTGTGGCTGTGATTGGAAAGTCACTGGTTCAAGCCCAACCTCAGCATGTCTGTGGCTGCTTTAAATGAGGCCCTTAACCCCCAGCTTCCTGGGCACTGCCATGGGTGGCTGCCCTTCACAGCCAGGTTCCCCTTTGCCTAAGGAGAGCAGTTTGGGGGAAGGATAAAGAGAATCTTTCCACAGGCATCAATGAAGTATCTATTGTTAGAGGCTCCTTTTCTATCTGAGCATATCCTTGCTCAGTTTGCATGAGTGCTCTGCTCCCAAAAGCCACTGGTTTCCTGCATTGTATCACAGCTGCACCCAAACTGGTGTCTGAAGCATCACACTGGAGAATCAAGTCTTCCTTGGGATCATAATATTTCAGTACCGGTGCATTCACAATGGACTCTCTGATTTTGGAGAATGCAGCATCCTGAATGTCTGTCCACTCCCACAAACTGCCTTCATGGGTCAATTGTCGCAGAGGCTCACACTGGTCTGAACGGTGGCTGCAAAACTTGGCTAAGAAATTTACCATTTTTAGGAGTCTTTGCCCCCCTGCTTTGGGCATCTGCTGGATTGCTTTGCCTTTTTCTGGATCAATTTGAAGTCCATCCACTGTCAGTAAATATCCTATGAATGGAACAGCGTCTGTCTCAGTCTTAGTTTACATTTAGCTTGATGTTTTCCTCAGTACATCTGTCTATAAATTACGTCAGTGTTCTGTCACGATCTTTCTCTGCCAGTTCCATTGTGTCTCCCTCACCTGTGATTGAAATGCCATCTGTAATCACATGAACTCCCTCCAAGCCGTTCCAGGGCTCAGTCATCTTTGGAAAATCTCTGGAGCAGTGCTGATGCCCATAGGTATGCACAGCCACCTGTACCTGCCACAAGGGGGCGAGAAAGTGGTCGGGTAGCTGAAGTTTTCCTCCAGCTTGACATGCCAACAGCCATTTCTGATGTCACACACTGAAAAGCTTCTTTAGATCTAGCAAGATGTCATCAATGGTAGGGAGAGGAAAATGGTTCCTCTTCAGTGCTTTATTCAGTGGTTTAGGGTCTGTACACACGCTGAGCTCACCGTTTCGCTTCTTTGTGAATTCTGCTCTAAAATAGCTGTTAATTACTACAGGAATTTTGGTGGTAATGTCTATTAAAGAATGTTTACAAATATCATAAATTAGATTAAAGAAGTAACTGGAGCAGTTGAATAGTTCTGCAGTCTCTGTCATTCAATTCAATTCAATTTTATTTATATAGCGCATTATCACAATGTCTCAATGATCTTTACATTTCTGCCTCGTAAGGACCCCCCATTGAGTAAGCCAAAGGCAATGGTGGCAAGGAAAAACTCCCTAAGAGGAAGAAACCTTGGGAGGAACCAGACCCAAAGGGGGAGCCCATCCTCCAGGGGCCAGCAGATGAGTCAAACAAACAAGATGAAATGACTAAGCTAATACAGACAAGATGAAATGACTAAGCTAATACAGGGGTTGAAATATATGTCTCAATGCAGCGGCCGACCGGTGCAGGCACGTGGTGCTTGATGCACGATGGCAGGATTAATAGACACACAGCCGCAGGGTGGATGGCGAGGCATCGTGTTGAGCCAAGGGCAGGCAGGTTGGAGGGTAGGTGCCGGAGGTGGAGGTAGTTGTCTTGCAGGCCGCAGAGGCATAAACTCTTCAACGACATTGTGCTCCATGGAGCACACCCCAGAAGGGGTGAGGGAGGAAGTAAGAATAATTGTGTATTAGCCAGAGTTGAGGAAACCAGAGGCAGTGCAAGCAAAACGATCGAGTGCAATATTCGTCTAGGCTCCGGCAGATCTGGGTATAGCAGCATGAGAAATAGGGAGAGACAGGCGGGAACACAGGCATGGGGACTCCCTGAACATCAGCACTCTAGTGTAGAGCCAGAGTGACAGCACTGACGCCTCAGTTTATCCAAAGCCAATGACACCGATCCCCACCCAGCTCTTCACCTCATACTGTTAGTCTGACTGGGAGTGAGCGACTAGCTGGAACCAGAACTAGGTTTCCTATACGCTAAGCTATACAAGTGCGTTTTTAATCTAGACTTGAAAAGCGAGAGTGTGCCTGAATCCCGCACATCCGCCGGGAGACCATTCCACAGCTGCGGAGCTCTGTAAGAGAATGCTCTGCAGCCTGCCGTAGCCCTGTCTACTTCAGGAACTAATAGATATCCTGCTCCTTGTGAACGAAGCAGGCGAGGAGGGTTGTAAGGGACCAGAAGATCATTGAGATATTGTGGTGCAAGGCCATTCAGAGTTTTGTAAGTCAATAGTAATAATTTGTAGTCAATCCTAAACTTGACCGGTAGCCAGTGCAGGGAAGTATGTAACTGGGGGGAAACGGAAAGCCCCAAAAAATCATATTATAAGTAGGCACTGTAATAGGCCTACCCTTTGTTGTCTGTATTTAAACGCCAGGAGTATTAGGAATAAAATTCATGATTTAGAGGCTCTTATCTCATCAGACTCTTATGATATTATAGCAATAACTGAAACGTGGTTGAGTGATAAGGATGGACAAGAATATAATATGGATGGTTACACATTGTTCCGTAAAGACCGTATAGGTAAGAAGGGAGGTGGTGTTGCAGTATATGTAAAGGAAAACTTGCAGGCAAGGGAGCTTACTGATATAAGTAAAAGTACGGAAGCTATATGGGTAAAATTAGATGCTACAAACTCAAATAGCCTAATTGTCGGTGTTTGTTACAGAGCACCCAATGTAGCTGTTGAGGAAAGCAGATTGTTATACAGTGATATTAGGATTATGAGCAATAAAAATGATGTGGTAGTTATGGGTGATTTTAATCTACCGGGGATGCAGTGGGACATTGTTGCTGGCTCTTCTGAAAATGAACTTGACATGGTGGGATTAGTACAGGATTGTTTTTTTACTCAGTTTGTTAACACCCCTACCAGGGGAGATGCCATTCTTGATCTTGTTTTGTCTAATAACCAGGACAGGATTGGTAAATTAGATGTTTTAGAACCACTTGACAGTAGCGATCATAACATGGTTAAATTTGAGGTTAAGTTTAGTGCCCGAAGAGCAAAGTCCAAATCAAAAATATATAATGTTAGGAAGGCTAACTTCAATTGTATGAGATTAAAACTAGAAACTGTGAACTGGACGGAGTTAATTAACAAAACTGTTGAAGAGGCATGGGGATTTTTTAAAAGCACATTATTGCAAGTACAAGAGGACTTCATACCTGTTTCTAACAAGAATAAATCAAGGAAATTGCAACCTAGGTGGTTTAATAGGGACATAAAGTATAAAGTAAGGAGGAAAAGGGCTTTGTTCCAGAGATGGAAAATAACTGATGATGACATAATAAAGCAAGAGTATCTAAATCTACAGGCTGAGTTAAAAAATGACATTAGACGAGCTAAAAGGAATGTCGAAAGGAAGATCACATTGGAGGCTAAGGATGACGTTAAAAGTTTCTTCCAGTATTTTAACTCTAAAAGAGCTCTAAAAGCTGAAATCACTAATCTGCAGGATAGTAAGGGTCTTATAATTGAAAACGACATTGACATAGTAAATGAGTTCAATGATAGTTTTGCACGGGTATTCACTGTTGAGGACACTAGTAACTTACCAGTTCTTATTACTAATCCAACATCGTCTATAACTAATATATATATAACTGAAGCTGATGTTTTGCAAAGCCTAGCTAAGCTCAAAATAAATAAATCACAGGGCCCTGATGGCATCTTACCTATAGTGTTAAAAGAGATGAGGGATATTATTTGCCAACCCTTAACATTACTGTTTCAAAAATCCTTATCTGAAGGTGTGGTACCTTCTGATTGGAAGCATGCCAACATAACGCCCATTTTCAAAAAAGGGGATAGAAGTAATTTGTCAAACTATAGGCCAATCAGTCTAACTTGTATAACTGGTAAAGTTATGGAGGCTATAATCAAAGAGAAAATGGTAGATTACCTGGACTCAAATAACATTTTGAGGGATAGCCAGCATGGATTTAGGAGAGGTAGATCCTGTTTAACAAATCTGTTGGAGTTTTTTGAGGAAGCTACTCAGGAAGTTGATGATAAGAAGGCCTATGATGTCATCTATTTAGATTTCCAAAAGGCTTTTGATGTTGTTCCCCACAAGAGGCTCTCACTTAAACTCAAAGCGACAGGTATTTTAGGAACTGTAGCGACTTGGATTGATAACTGGTTAACGGATAGGAAGCAGCGAGTAGTTATAAGAGGCTCGATGTCACAGTGGGCCTGCGTTCATAGTGGGGTACCGCAGGGTTCAATTTTAGGACCACTTTTGTTCCTTATTTACATAAATGATATAGACACCAATATATACAGTAAACTGGTGAAATTTGCAGATGACACCAAGGTGGGTGGTGTAGCAGATACTGAACTAGCGGCTCAGCAGCTACAGCGGGATCTTAATTTAATTAGTGACTGGGCTGACACCTGGCAGATGAAATTTAACATAGACAAATGTAAGGTACTCCATGTAGGGAGCAGAAATATAAAGTACAGGTATTTTATGGGACCTACTGAAATAAAGGTAGCTGATTATGAGAAAGACCTTGGTGTGTATGTAGATGCTTCCATGTCTCATTCTCGCCAGTGCGGGGAAGCAATAAAAAAGGCCAATAGGATGTTGGGGTATATCTCCAGGTGTGTGGAGTTTAAGTCAAGGGAGGTAATGCTAAGATTATACAATTCCTTGGTGAGACCTCACCTAGAATATTGTGTACAGGTTTGGTCACCATATCTTAAAAAGGACATAGCGGCCTTAGAAAAGGTGCAGCGTAGGGCCACAAGAATGATTCCTGGTCTTAGAGGAATGTCATACGAGGAAAGGTTATTTGAGCTAAATCTGTTCAGCCTCAAGCAAAGGAGACTGAGGGGGGACATGATTCAGGTCTATAAGATTCTAACAGGTTTGGATGCTGTTCAACCGAATAGTTACTTCAGCATTAGTTCAAATACAAGAACTCGTGGCCATAGGTGGAAATTAGCGGGAGAACATTTCAAACTGGATTTAAGGAAACACTTCTTTACACAGCGTGTAGTCAGAGTATGGAATAGTCTTCCTGATAACGTAGTGCAAGCTGAATCCTTGGGTTCCTTTAAATCAGAGCTAGATAAGATTTTAACAACTCTGAGCTATTAGTTAAGTTCTCCCCAAGCGAGCTCGATGGGCCGAATGGCCTCCTCTCGTTTGTATATTTCTTATGTTCTTATGTTCTTATGTTCTTAAGACAGGATAGGGCTAATGTGATCAAATTTTTTAGTTTTTGTTAGAACTCTGGCAGCTGCATTTTGTACTAACTGAAGTTTATGTAGGGATCCAGATGGACAACCCGAAAGGAGGGCATTGCAGTAGTCCAATCTAGAAGTTATAAAGGCATGTATTAGTTTTTCTGCATCTTGAAAGGACAGCAACTTCCGAAGCTTGGCTATGTTCCGTAGATGATAAAATGCCGTACTGGTAATGCTATTTATGTGAGCACTGAAGCAGAGGTCGGAGTCTACCAGGACACCAAGATTTCTGACCACTGTTTTAAATTGAGTAGGGAGGCCGCTAGGGTTGGGGTTTACAAACTTATTGCGGGCCTCCTTAGGACCGATTAAAAGAACCTCAGTTTTTTCAGTATTTAACATGAGGAAATTCCTTGCCATCCAACAACGGATGTCTAGCAGACAGTCGGCTAAAGAAGAGAGCTGGGATGCGTCACTAGGTTTAACAGATATATACAATTGTGTATCATCAGCATAACAATGAAAATTAACACTGTAATTTCTAATTATGTTACCAAGCGGTAGCATATATAGATTGAACAGTAGGGGGCCCAGCACTGATCCCTGCGGGACACCATATCTTACTTTAGTGGCTATGAATGACTCATTTTTTACATGGACAAACTGGTAACGATCAGTGAAATACGAACGAAACCACAGTAGTGCTATCCCTTTAATGTCAATCAATGTTTCCAACCGGTCCAAAAGAATATTATGGTCTACAGTATCGAATGCTGCAGTTAGATCCAGTAAGAATAATAGCGATATACAGCCACGGTCGGAAGCCATAAGCAAGTCGTTTATCACTTTGACTAAGGCCGTTTCTGTGCTATGATTGGGTCTGAAACCAGACTGATATAGCTCGTTAGCATTATTATCTTGAAGAAAGGAGGACAGCTGGTGAGCAACAACTTTCTCAAGAATTTTAGAAATGAAGGGAAGATTTGAGATGGGTCTATAGTTTCCTAAGTCACTAGGTTCAAGATTTGGTTTCTTTAGGATAGGTCTAATAACAGCCATTTTAAAAGATTTAGGAACATATCCAAGACTAAGAGATGAGTTTAACAAGTTTAACAATGTAGTGCTAATCAGTGGTGCAATTTCCTTAAGTCGATTGGTGGGTATTGGGTCATCAAGGCTAGTAGTGGGTTTGCAAGAGGAAATTAACTGAAGGAGTTCTGTCTGCACTACAGGAGTGAAACATTCAAAGATGTTATCATTAGTACTAATAACACTAGCACTAGCAGAGGATTGGTGGTTGTGTGCAACCGTGGGCGTGCTCGTGATGGTATGTCTAATCGTGGTTATTTTATTATTAAAAAACGCAATAAAGGCATCACTACCAAGAGCTTCTGGGACATGTGAGTTTAACATTGAACGATTCTTTGTTA
This sequence comes from Paramormyrops kingsleyae, assembly GCF_048594095.1. Classification (NCBI taxonomy): domain Eukaryota; kingdom Metazoa; phylum Chordata; class Actinopteri; order Osteoglossiformes; family Mormyridae; genus Paramormyrops; species Paramormyrops kingsleyae. The sequence goes on along the minus strand of NC_132800.1, from coordinate 195,402 downwards.
ACCTAGATACAGTTTCAAATAGGAATTTAGGATTGGTTTTGTTATTTTCTATTAGTTTAGAGAGATACATAGACCTAGCAGTCATTAGTGCATGTCTATACTTAGACAGGCTCTCTTTCCAGGCAAATCTAAAAACTTCTAATTTTGTTGACCGCCATTTGCGTTCTAGCTTTCGTGAAGCTTGTTTAAGTTCACGTGTACGGTTAGAGTACCAGGGGGCAGGTTTCTTATCCCTATGTTTTATTTTCTTGAGTGGTGCTACATGATCAAGAGTGGTACGAAATGATTCTACCATGTTCACGGTTACCTGTTCAAGTTCATTTACACATGACACTTCAGAGGTTAGGTTAAAGGACTGTGGGAGCTGTTCCAGAAAAGTTGCAGCGGATAATGAGGCTATGGAACGTCTAGTATCGTACCTCTGGTCTGGGGCCTTAGGGGAGTTATGTTGTATTTGAAATGTTAAAAGGTAATGATCTGAAAGTAGAGGATTCTGAGGGATAATTGATATGTGTTCTACCAGGACACCATGACTAAGAATCAGGTCTAGGGTGTGGTTACAGGCATGAGTTGGCCCAGTTACATTCTGATGTACACCGACAGAGTCAAGAATGGCAGTAAATGCTTTTGTTACTGGATCACTTTCATTTTCCATATGAATATTAAAATCACCAACAATCAAGGCCTTGTCGGTAGTAACCACCAAGCTTGTTAGCTTGTCATTGCCACGCCATGACAGAATGACTCCCTAAGCAGGATGATCCCCAGACTCTGTGACACCCCGTCTGTTGGGATTCGTGTCCTTTGCTCCTGCAGGTGACCCAGTGGTGATGGGGTCAGAGCCCCAGTCCTTGGTATCTGTTTTGGTCCCAGCACCCAGCCTCCTGCCTTGGCCCAAGCCACTGGCCTACGTACCTCAGTGGATCGTCAACAGTCCACTAATTGATCCATGGAGCGATAGTGACTGGAGGAGCCCAAGGAAGAGGAAGACCTTACTGGGCTTCTTGTAGTGACGCAGACAACCTGCCCTTACTGCTCCCTCTTGTTGCCCAGAAGGTCCGGCTCCCTGGAACTCAGCCATGGAAGGCCACTCAACACATCACTTCTCTGCGACATGGTGCCTCAAAACTCTCCACAAATTCTTCCATTGACTCCCCAAAGTGCACAGCTGCTTTGCTCGCTTTCTCTGGACATTGAAATAGGAGATGGCGGAAGGCAGCTGACCTGATATCACTAAACCCAGTTCAGGTAGTGTCCAGTCCCAGTGAAATCACTGCAGCTTCGCCCTGTGGAAGAATAATTAGTTAAAATTTGTCTATTACTATTACTAATAAACTGGTCTTTGTTCATTACTGAAAATGTAATCGAAGTTCCCTTCAAATGACTCAATATTTCTTGTAGGTGATTGTGTAATCACCTGGGTTACCCCCTTAGATACTACATCCCATAATTATCGTCATCCTGACCTTCTGTAGGCATTAATCCCATGTCAGAGTGTGTCTGCACAGCTATTTCCTTCCATTCTCTCACACAAAGTGCATCACAAAGCCTCTTTTGTTCAAACCATGGCTCCCTTGTTTAATACTACAAATTCTATTGTCATCATAAGCAAATATACATGCCTTGTGCATAGTAAATCTTTTAGTGTCCAAGCAGCATAAAGAAAAATTATGATGCATTTTATTATGAGTTTTATGCTGCATATAGTAATAATAATAGAATGACTTGCTGAAGTATTTGGTGCTAAACATTCAACCGTGTGGTTTTGTCACTTCCTGTTTAAAGTGTCCACTCCCCTTTCACTCTGCCTGCTGTGTGTGAGAATAGAAACGACAGAGATAGTGAAAGTACAGAGGATGAGGAAGTGAGGGTCAGTCTCCACAGATCTGGGCTCAGTGACACACACACACATATGGATCCTCTGATGCTCCTGTTTCTTCTCATTGCTGGGCTCACAGGTGAGTGTCTCTCATTACAGTGGTACTGAGTAGAGATCTCTCTCCTGCTGCTCACACACTGTCAGCTGCAGTTTGGAGATCATGATGTCAGTTGTGAATTATGGCAGTCTTAATAAAAACATCTTTGTCTTGGAAATTGGAAATACATATTATATTCTTAGAAATGTACCCTGAATCAGGTAATTGAAACTATATACATAATATCTAAATATACTGCATGATATATATAAAGACTGTCAGTGCAGATAAACTGCTCCTGCCTCTTGTACCCTTTGGTTTTCTATGAGGCCTGTGATTGATCTTACTGGTGTCATTTCAGCAGCACAGGTGGTTATGTGAGCAGACAGCCGGGATGCCATCAGTCATTTCTGTGTGTACAGACAGAGGGGTCTAAACACCCAGCTTCATGTATTACTGCAGAAGGTCTCAGTGCTTATCAGGGGGCAAGATCAGTGTTAGGGGTCAAGGCTAAACCTGGTTGTCTTTCACTCTGCAGCAGATTTGGAGAGCTAGTTACCCTCTAGCTGGTAGAGACTGGGGGCAGCGTGGGGGCCTCACACCTCCAGGCTTGTGGTTTCGGTATCTGGCCCAGCTTTCTGTGGGCAGTTTGCATGGTCTTCCTGTATCTATGCTGGTTTCCTCTCAGTTCTCCGGTTTCCTCCCACAGGTCAATGTCTTTCCATGTAAAGGGCAGCCAATAGCGACATTTTTGCCTCTCTAGACGGCACTTCAGTGCATTCAGTCGTGCTACATGACACCTTTCTTGATGGTGAACTGTGTGCAGGTAGGTAGGTTGGTCTATCTCTCTAATCATGTCTAATCATGCAATATCAAAGAAAAGGACAGCCCCAGACAATTGATTTAATTATTGTGATAACTCAAAAAGTATTTGACAGATCTTTGGATAATAGAGGATCCGTGACTGATTTAATTTTGTGACGAAGCGCTCCAGAATTGAAGCGGTGTCACGTAGTGATGGCACATGAAAGGACAGCCATAGGTGTAGATTCAGTGAACCTGGTTACATTGAGACAAGTCGCCCAGTGTTGGGCTTTTAATAACAATGATTGTTGCATAGGTGGGAGGAGTGTGTGGGGGATACAGGTTGTTAAGGGTAGGGGTGTGTGAGTAGAGTGGGGACATTGAGTTGGATTTTCATGCCTTATAGTCAGAAGCCCATGTCTTCTGTTGCCCTTGCCGTGGTTCCCCAAAATCTCTCTGTCTCTTTAGTTTATACAGATATTAGATATCTGACTCATACCCCTGCCATCTCAGCACTGCTGACTGTTGGCTTTGAATGTGACCATGACTGCGTCTGTGTGCAGTTTGCAGGCTTCCTCTGTTCACATTGCATTTCTCCAGCTTCCAGTGCCCTGCAATGGATTGACATGCTGTTGAAGGTTTACCTCACTTTACACTGTGTGCTTCCTGCATTAGGACCTAAATAATTATACTAATGATTAAACAGCTATGGTGAAACATACGACTCTTTCAGGCGACAGTGATACCCAACTAATGTATAGCGTTTGTTTTTAAAATGAAATGAGAACAGATTAAAAGAGAGCTGAGCATCTCGATTGACTAACATTCCCACAGTGCCTCTTCAGGAGTCCTTTTAGACACCAAGTTCTGTGGTTCCAATTAGCACCATGAAGGTGCACAATGATATTCATGGGTATCATGGTCTGCAGCCAAATCACAATTATTTAACACTTTTTCTAGATTTTACATGTCTGCAGTGTTGGAACACACAATACACACAATATATATGCGGTGGGGCAACTTTTGCCCCCACTGTCTAAAAATGGGGGCATTTGCAATATTTGGGGTCACACTTTAAAAATTGTACTTAGAGCACAAAGTTTATGTTTTATGAGAGAAGAGCCCAGATTAAAATGCATACAGTAATCAGCTCCTTGTGCCAACATGAGTAAATAAGAATAATATTCCTATCAGGGGTTTTGCGAGGATGAGACTGAAGCTTTACCCTTTGTTTCTGCTGAGAGACATGCGGCGTGACTCATTTCTCTGCGCGTACAAGTTATCTTTGATCAGCGTTCATGGTTTGAGATTCAGATCGAGCTTTAGGTAATTATTTTCGAACTGGTTGAACATAAGAACATAAGAACATAAGAACTATACAAACGAGAGGAGGCCATTCGGCCCATCGAGCTCGCTTGGGGAGAACTTAACTAATAGCTCAGAGTTGTTAAAATCTTATCTAGCTCTGATTTAAAGGAACCCAAGGATTCAGCTTGCACTACGTTATCAGGAAGACTATTCCATACTCTGACTACACGCTGTGTAAAGAAGTGCTTCCTTAAATCCAGTTTGAAATGTTCTCCCGCTAATTTCCACCTATGGCCACGAGTTCTTGTATTTGAACTAATGCTGAAGTAACTATTCGGTTGAACAGCATCCAAACCTGTTAGAATCTTATAGACCTGGATCATGTCCCCCCTCAGTCTCCTTTGCTTGAGGCTGAACAGATTTAGCTCAAATAACCTTTCCTCGTATGACATTCCTCTAAGACCAGGAATCATTCTTGTGGCCCTACGCTGCACCTTTTCTAAGGCCGCTATGTCCTTTTTAAGATATGGTGACCAAACCTGTACACAATATTCTAGGTGAGGTCTCACCAAGGAATTGTATAATCTTAGCATTACCTCCCTTGACTTAAACTCCACACACCTGGAGATGTACCCCAACATCCTATTGGCCTTTTTTATTGCTTCCCCACACTGGCGAGAATGAGACATGGAAGCATCAACATACACACCAAGGTCTTTCTCATAATCAGCTACCTTTATTTCAGTAGGTCCCATAAAATACCTGTACTTTATATTTCTGCTCCCTACATGGAGTACCTTACATTTGTCTATGTTAAATTTCATCTGCCAGGTGTCAGCCCAGTCACTAATTAAATTAAGATCCCGCTGTAGCTGCTGAGCCGCTAGTTCAGTATCTGCTACACCACCCACCTTGGTGTCATCTGCAAATTTCACCAGTTTACTGTATATATTGGTGTCTATATCATTTATGTAAATTAGGAACAAAAGTGGTCCTAAAATTGAACCCTGCGGTACCCCACTATGAACGCAGGCCCACTGTGACATCGAGCCTCTTATAACTACTCGCTGCTTCCTATCCGTTAACCAGTTATCAATCCAAGTCGCTACAGTTCCTAAAATACCTGTCGCTTTGAGTTTAAGTGAGAGCCTCTTGTGGGGAACAACATCAAAAGCCTTTTGGAAATCTAAATAGATGACTTCATAGGCCTTCTTATCATCAACTTCCTGAGTAGCTTCCTCAAAAAACTCCAACAGATTTGCTAAACAGGATCTACCTCTCCTAAATCCATGCTGGCTATCCCTCAAAATGTTATTTGAGTCCAGGTAATCTACCATTTTCTCTTTGATTATAGCCTCCATAACTTTACCAGTTATACAAGTTAGACTGATTGGCCTATAGTTTGACAAATTACTTCTATCCCCTTTTTTGAAAATGGGCGTTATGTTGGCATGCTTCCAATCAGAAGGTACCACACCTTCAGATAAGGATTTTTGAAACAGTAATGTTAAGGGTCGGCAAATAATATCCCTCATCTCTTTTAACACTATAGGTAAGATGCCATCAGGGCCCTGTGATTTATTTATTTTGAGCTTAGCTAGGCTTTGCAAAACATCAGCTTCAGTTATATATATATTAGTTATAGACGATGTTGAATTAGTAATAAGAACTGGTAAGTTACTAGTGTCCTCGACAGTGAATACCCGTGCAAAACTATCATTGAACTCATTTACTATGTCAATGTCGTTTTCAATTATAAGACCCTTACTATCCTGCAGATTAGTAATTTCAGCTTTTAGAGCTCTTTTAGAGTTAAAATACTGGAAGAAACTTTTAACGTCATCCTTAGCCTCCAATGCGATCTTCCTTTCGACATTCCTTTTAGCTCGTCTAATGTCATTTTTTAATTCAGCCTGTAGATTTAGATACTCTTGCTTTATTATGTCATCATCAGTTATTTTCCATCTCTGGAACAAAGCCCTTTTCCTCCTTACTTTATACTTTATGTCCCTATTAAACCACCTAGGTTGCAATTTCCTAGATTTATTCTTGCTAGAAACAGGTATGAAGTCCTCTTGTACTTGCAATAATGTGCTTTTAAAAAATTCCCATGTCTCTTCAACAGTTTTGTTATTTAACTCCATCCAGTTCACGGTTTCTAGTTTTAATCTCATACAATTGAAGTTAGCCTTCCTAACATTATATATTTTTGATTTGGACTTTGCTCTTCGGGCACTAAACTTAACCTCAAATTTAACCATGTTATGATCGCTACTGTCAAGTGGTTCTAAAACATCTAATTTACCAATCCTGTCCTGGTTATTAGACAAAACAAGATCAAGAATGGCATCTCCCCTGGTTGGTTGGACTTCTAAGAAATTCGAGTTCTAATGAGTTCGAGAACTGAGGTACCACTGTACTAACAAATAGAAAACACAAAATACTGTACATGTATGACGTAATTGCCAGTTTATTGGTAAAATATTTTTGTTAAAGCTTTTTAAAAATTACATAATAATATAAGTGATATAAAAACCAGTGAGAATCCAAATACTATCTACAACTTCATAGAGTATTATACTCAATGCAGCCTCTGCAAATGTTTCCGGAATGTAGCCATAGCAATTTCTTCTGATGTAGCAGCAGATCTCCATCATGATCTCCAAACTGCAGCTGACAGTCTGTGAGGAGCAGGAGAGAGATCTCTACTCAGTACCACTGTAATGAGAGACACTCACCTGTGAGCCCAGCAATGAGAAGAAACAGGAGCATCAGAGGATCCATACATGTGTGTGTCACTGAGCCCAGATCTGAGGAGACTGACAATCACTTCCTCATCCTCTGTACCTTCACTGTCATGGTCGTTTCTATTCTCACACACAGCAGGCAGAGTGATGGGGGAGTGGACACTTTAAACAGGAAGTGACAAAACCACAAGGCTGAATGTTTAGCACTTCAGCAAGACATAACATCCAACCATCCATCCATCCATCTTCTATAGCTGCTTATTCTGTGCAGGATCCTGATGGCCCACAGTCTGGGCAGCAACCACTCGCAGGGAAAACACACCATTCACACACACATGCACACCTATGGTAACTCCAATAAACCTCAGCATGTTTTTGGGCTGTGGGGGGAAACAGGAGAACCCAGAGGAAACCCCACACTGACACGGGGAGAACATGCAAGTGCAGGGGGGACAATAAAACAAAATTAAAGTCTTCAGCTTGCTTGGTTTCTTGTGTCATTCATGTGACTCACAGCTGTTTTCTACAGATACACATATAAAGTGTGAAATGAAGAGCTGAGAGGGAGAGACACTGCAGAAAGCAGTGAAAGCCAGTACATACTGTCAGAGGTTACAATCTTTACGGTGTGTGTTTCTGCGTATTTCTTATCAATTGCAGGAAAACATTTTTCATGTTGCCTTTGTCCTGCAGTTTGCAGGAATAAATATTGTAATAATATTAGGAATTTTACAAATTAGGCAATATCAAATACAGTGATACCTCGGTATACGTCCTTAATCTGTTCCAGATCCTTGGACTTATACCAAACAGGATGTATACCAAACAAATTTTTCCCATAAGAAATATAAGGAAAATGATTAATCCGTTCCCATGAAAAAAAAATCCTATTGTTATTGGCATATTATATATTGATGGGGTTGTATAAAATAACTTAAACATTGCTTAATACTAAAATACATAAATATAAAAGCAATTAGATGAAACAAATGAAAAGAGAGTTATAGCGCGGGTTGTTCACTGAATGGTAGCAACTGGCGTACTGACGCTGGTGGGCAGTCGTGGCTTTGTCTTGAGAGGTAAACAAGGGAAGCGCGTGGTGTCCTGACTCATTATGACCCATACAAGTTCTAGCACATGAGTCGTATTCCAAACAAAGGCCATATACCAAACAAAATTTTCCGTGTCCAAGCAGGACGTATATCAAGTTGGACTTATTCCAAAGTGGACGTATACTGAGGTACCACTGTAATGGATAGTTGAACTTTACAAAGAATCATTGTAGCTCACTGGGTATAGAAATACATGTAAATGAAGCATGTAAGTTGATGTTATTAATGAGCTGTGTAACTTCCTTCTTTCTCACACATGAACATAAGCAGCTAAGATATTTTCAGACAGACACTTATTCTGAAAAGCAGAAATGTCGTCATACAGGATGTGAGGGTGAGACTCTGCAGAAACACTGTGTGCTGCATACAGAGGGTCTGACCTCAGGCCTTTGTTTCAGTCTTTGTTATGTTTTATACAGTTTGTTAAGTTCCACTGCAGTAGGTCCTTTTAATCTCAGTGGATCAGTAGGAAACAAGAGGCCCATTAGGATCGTGTTTCTGTGTGTGTACTCACACTTGGCCCAGTAGCCTCGCACCATGCCTGAGCAGGATTATCCCTCCTCCCACTCCCCGCTGGTCTGCGGTCACATTGCACTTAACATTTCGGGCCCCACCGCACTTGCGTCATCTTTGTATAACTTTTTGTGTTGAAGTGAAAATAGGAAACGCGCAATCGTACAGCACAGTGGAGTTTATGACTAATGTCCTTATATTGTGGCTTATTTGGGGTTGTTTTGGGCATGATGACAAACAGCCCTCATATAGATTTATCGAGTATGTAATGCAGCTATTTTTACTTATACGTGCTGCATGTATAAGAAAACAGTCCCACGTTTTACTAAATATCTAAGATTTTTGTGTTTTGCATCCAGCTGTTCCTAGACACTCTCATCAGCAGAAATTTCCAGCAAACACTGCACCTCTGCTGCAGACTAAATTGCCAGTTGCATCCTTGATGTGTCTCTAACACTGTGATGTGTATGAGTATGTGTATGAGTATGAGCATTGGTGCCTGTAATGCTGTGATGTGTAAAGGTACAGTATGTGTATGAGTATGCCTATTGGTGTCTGTAACGCTGTGATCTGTATAGGTACAGTATGTGTATGAGTATGCCTATTGGTGCCTGTAATGCTGTGATGTGTATAGGTACAGTATGTATATGAGTATGCCTATTGGTGCCTGTATCGCTGTGATGTGTATAGGTACAGTATGTATATGAGTATGCCTATTGGTGCCTGTAACACTGTGATGTGTATGGGTACAGTATGTATATGAGTATGCCTATTGGTGCCTGTAACGCTGTGATGTGTATAGGTACAGTATGAATATGAGTATGCCTATTGGTGCCTGTAACACTGTGATGTGTATGGGTACAGTATGTATATGAGTATGCCTATTGGTGCCTGTAACGCTGTGATGTGTATAGGTACAGTATGTGTATGAGTATGCCTATTGGTGCCTGTAACGCTGTGAAGTGTATAGGTACAGTATGTGTATGATTATGCCTATTGGTGCCTGTAACGCTGTGATGTGTATAGGTACAGTATGTATATGAGTATGCCTATTGGTGCCTGTAACGCTGTGATGTGTATAGGTACAGTATGTGTATGAGTATGCCTATTGGTGCCTGTAATGCTGTGATGTGTATAGGTACAGTATGTGTATGATTATGCCTATTGGTGCCTGTAACGCTGTGATGTGTATAGGTACAGTATGTGTATGATTATGCCTATTGGTGCCTGTAACGCTGTGATGTGTATAGGTACAGTATGTATATGAGTATGCCTATTGGTGCCTGTAACGCTGTGATGTGTTTAGGTACAGTATGTATATGAGTATGCCTATTGGTGCCTGTAACGCTGTGATGTGTATAGGTACAGTATGTGTATGATTATGCCTATTGGTGCCTGTAACGCTGTGATGTGAATGGGTACAGTATGTGTATGAGTATGCCTATTGGTGCCTGTAACGCTGTGATGTGTATAGGTACAGTATGTGTATGAGTATGCCTATTGGTGCCTGTAACGCTGTGATGTGTATGGGTACAGTATGTGTATGAGTATGTCTATTGGTGTCTGTAACACTGTGATGTGTATAGGTACAGTATGTATATGAGTATGCCTATTGGTGCCTGTAACGCTGTGATGTGTATAGGTACAGTATGTATATGAGTATGCCTATTGGTGCCTGTAACGCTGTGATGTGTATAGGTACAGTATGTGTATGAGTATGCCTATTGGTGCCTGTAACGCTGTGAAGTGTATAGGTACAGTATGTGTATGATTATGCCTATTGGTGCCTGTAACGCTGTGATGTGTATAGGTACAGTATGTATATGAGTATGCCTATTGGTGCCTGTAACGCTGTGATGTGTATAGGTACAGTATGTGTATGAGTATGCCTATTGGTGCCTGTAATGCTGTGATGTGTATAGGTACAGTATGTGTATGATTATGCCTATTGGTGCCTGTAACGCTGTGATGTGTATAGGTACAGTATGTATATGAGTATGCCTATTGGTGCCTGTAACGCTGTGATGTGTTTAGGTACAGTATGTATATGAGTATGCCTATTGGTGCCTGTAAAGCTGTGATGTGTATAGGTACAGTATGTGTATGATTATGCCTATTGGTGCCTGTAACGCTGTGATGTGAATGGGTACAGTATGTGTATGAGTATGCCTATTGGTGCCTGTAACGCTGTGATGTGTATAGGTACAGTATGTGTATGAGTATGCCTATTGGTGCCTGTAACGCTGTGATGTGTATGGGTACAGTATGTGTATGAGTATGTCTATTGGTGTCTGTAACACTGTGATGTGTATAGGTACAGTATGTATATGAGTATGCCTATTGGTGCCTGTAACGCTGTGATGTGTATAGGTACAGTATGTATATGAGTATGCCTATTGGTGCCTGTAATGCTGTGATGTGTATAGGTACAGTATGTATATGAGTATGCCTATTGGTGCCTGTATCGCTGTGATGTGTTTAGGTACAGTATGTATATGAGTATGCCTATTGCTGTCTCTAATCCAGACCCTAATGGTGTCTAGGGGGGCAGCGTGTGGCTCAGTGGCACTGAGTGTGCAGCTCAGAGGCAGACATCCCTCCTTCATCAGCTTGAGGCCTGAGGTCAGTCTCACCTTCTGTGTCATATTTTGGTTTTATTTTATCTGTATCCATTCCTCACTGGAATACCAGGGTCTCTCTCTGCTGTGCTTTCCTTACAACTTTGCTATTTGTTTTTGTAGCACTCAATATATTAGCCCCACAATACAGTTCAGATCTGCTATTCCCAAATTAATTTAATTTTAACATAACTTTTTAAATGTGTTGCTTATTGTACATTTCAATTATTTTTTATTATCTTATTTCTTGTATGCATGTTTCCATGTAATTTTATTTATATACTTTACTGTGAATGGAGAACTTGCTAATCAGTTCTCTCTAGCCTGGAAAGCACTTTGGGTCAATTCCTGTTGATTTTAAATACGCTCTACAAATAAATGACTTGCATATGGCTGCCCTCTAATGGATAAACAAAATTCAGCTACTCAAGTCAATATTAATACATTTAACCTTAGTATGTTTTATGGCATTACTGTGAGGCTTGACTGTATTTCCCTCCTCAATGATCAGTTTAATCTAGCTGGTGAAGCTGAAGGCAGAGATGGAAATTAGTTTAGTCGTGACTTCAGAAGTTACCCTGACAAGGGATTCTGTAAAATCAGAGATAGAGCTGATGGTTGGGCTGGTCATCGCCTGCTCCTTCTGACTGATGTAGGTCTGAATGTAAAGTTTCAAACTGATTAATAGGTATTAATCTGTTTTCTAATGTTCACACAAAAAGAGCTTTTACAATGTGATTCTGCATTTGATTCCTCCTTGACTGGGGGGTAAAGAGAAATAACTAGCAAGAGAGACAGAGAGAAACTTTTCAAAGTTGAACTGATTGTCCAAAGCCTTTTTGTTGTCAAATTTTAAATCATCTATTACTCACTGTAATCCTTTCTATACCCACCTCTGTATGACTTCACAGAGCATCATTGCCAAAGAGTATTCTTAAATAAACTTCAGCTGGTACAAAATGCGGCAGCCAGAGTTCTCACAAACACTAAAAAATTTGATCACATCACCCTAGTCTTGTGGGGAAGATGGTGGCGCAGGAGGTAGTGCTATCGTTCGGCAACTGAAAGGTTGCAGGTTCGAGCCCTGGTTCCTCCTGACCCCATCAAAGTGTCCTTGAGCAAGACACTAAACCCCAAATTGCTCCCGGTGTGCAGGTTGGCACCTTGCATGGCAGCCTCTGCCACCGGTGTATGAATGTGTGTATGGATGGGTGAATGTGAGGCATAAATTGTAAAGTGCTTTGAGTACTCGTAAGAGTAGAAAAGCGCTATATAAATGCATTCCATTTACCAACAAAATAAGAGGGTTGCAGGTGAAAAAATTGAATGTAAAATTTGACAATTCAGGTTTTCAGCACCATGGACAGCAGCCTACTGTTGCTTAAAAGGCATTATTATGCTCACTTTCAGTTTATAATTTTATATTTATGATCTACTAGAATAGAGTATGCATGCTTCAGTGTTCAAAAAGCACATATTGTTTTCTCATAATGCACATCTCTATTCACCCTCTGTCTAATCCCTCCCCCAATGAGTCCAGTGTGGTTTGATTGGTCGGTTTACCCTTCATTCCCCTGTCTTTCAGTCTGCAGACAGATCCTTGCAGGTAGGCAGACAATAAGGATTGTGTTATGAGGTGACCTCATCATGTCATGGAAGTAAGGGCTGGAATTACAATGAGGTGTTTTAGGCAGATGAGAGATGAGTGGTTTCTGTGCTGAGAGTTACTCCCTTTGCTATGTACTTTGCATCTAAAGACTTTGCAGACCGTTTACATGCAGCTGAAGCCATATAACACACTAATAGAAAGGGAAAAGCATAATAGGTCCCATTTACTGAGTGTTACAGCAATATGCAATATATTATTTTATATATAAATTTCTTTTGATGTTGACCAGAAGTTATGTGATACCTCCCCCCCCCAACTTATCAGATAAGTAAGAGCTGCTGTCAGCTGAGACAAGCTGGTGTGATTCGTTTCAATTCAATATTATTCGTGTCGCGCATTTTCACAACATTACATTGTCTCAAAGCACTTTACCTTATCCCTGCCCAAAGCCCACAGAGAGCAAGCCAGTGGCAAGGAAAATCTCCCTAGAAGGAAGAAACCTTGGGAGGAACCAGATTCAAAGGGGAAGTCCATCCTGCAAGTGCTGGCAGAGGAAGTGATATGAGCAAAATGGCAAAGTCCCAGTTCACACTGTCCATATTTTAAGATTAAAATGAGTAAAAAGTGGGCGGTCCTGATTTCGTGTCTTACATCACACTGCAAGATGGTCACTGATTGGTGGGCTCTAAGAGGAAGCTGTGATCTGAAAACCACAAACCATTTACATTTCATTTTGAAATATTTAAAAAATATTAATTCAATCAGAATATTTATTAAATAAAAATAATTACGAAAATACATTAAATATATATTTAAGAATTAATAAGCAACGCAATAAGACTTTTACTTTCACTAATTAATAAACCAATATTAAACTTTGACCAGCAGGTGGCAGCAAAGCACGTGTGAAGAAGAGGCCATCAGCGGTACGAAGCACTGGCTGTACAGGTTCCAACACTGCAGACAAACCTCCCTGTTTAACTGACTCCTATGGTATGACTAGACAGATTGAGCAGGGCCGCATGAGAGAGGTCTCACTGCAGTTAGTGTAACCATTTATTTTACAACTCATCTGTCTCATTCTGCTTCATAAAGGTCACACCCCACTTCCAGCTTCCTCTGACGCAAGGAGATTCGTGCACAAATGGCTACAGCTTAAACTGAAACAATAATGATATATAAAAAGACATTTCATACAAACACAGCATAACCTTGCTGATAAAGCCTTGCGGTTTGTGCATTTATTTACACTAATAGTGGGTGTATGCTAATTATATTAACAGGATTAATAAGCGTGTATACTTAATCAGAATTCCCTAAGACCCGTGCTTTGTATCGGCCCCTCCCATTTTGACAACAACAAACTACATGTCACTGCAGGGCTTTAGAGACTAACTACTCCAATAATTGCGTAGTGATATTGAAGATAGTCATCGACTACGCCCACTAATCATGGCAGCCTTAATACATATATCAACAAAAGTTTTAATACGTATTGTCTCTGTTTACGTGATAACGAAGACCTAAATATATATTTGCTTTAAATATGTGACTCATGTTACAGAAAATATAAGTAAACCATGAGGACAGAAAAGTCGCGGAATAACAGGAATGACCGACATATAGTGCCAAACAGACAAGGTGCAAAGACTGTACTCATAGTACAAACAAAGTAAACGTAGTGCACTATGTAGGGTAAGTTGTACATTTGTTTGCACTTTGCAGCTTACCTTGCGTTGACTCTTTGTAGTACGGTCCCCACGACGGTGGTGGAAATATAAGGGGCTGGTTATCAGAGGGCATGGATTTTGTGGCAGTTTCTATATTGGCGTTGCTGGTGGAGGGAGCTGCATTTGAGGGTTTGTATTCAGCAATGGCTTGAATGCCCTGTGTATTAAGGCGAACTCGCGGACGATTACATCTCTCACACAGCATAGAATTAATAAGACTTGTTCACTGTCCTCCAGTTACTGTAATATTCTGGGAAGTTGTGATTGTTCAACTCCACTGCGCACAGTTAGGAGCAACTCCAACTCCACCTAGCAAACATACGTACGAGGTGATTGAGGTATGGAATGATTCTGACCCTGTATGGACGAATCATCCCCAAATTCTATTGCGTCCATGATTCACCCATATCATTGTGCCAAGGTTGAGCAGCACAACATGTTTTTCTAAGCCTCAGATCACAAGACCAGAGGATAGTGAGGATAGCTGAGAAGATCATTAGAGTCTCTCTTCCCTCCGTCATGGACATTCGCATCACACGCTCCATCCGCAAAGCCACCAACATTGTGGATGACCCCACCCACCCCTCACATTATCTTTTCACCCTCCTAGCGTCTGGAAAAGCATTCAGGCCTTCACACCCAGACTCAGAAACATGGAGTCAGACTACTGAACTCTCAGGGACTGATCTGATACCACACACACACACACACAAACAGGTCTGTAATTATATCTTCGTGGGGACTCACCATTCATTTCTATGGGGAAAACTGTAATCCCAACATGACAACCTTAACCTCTACCCAGCCCTAACCTTAACCATAAGTAACCAAACCAAATACAAGACTTCTGGCATCTTTAGTTTTTTATTGTATTGACAGATCTTTGTGGGGACCTGAAAAATACCCCCAAAGCATCAAAATAACAGGTTTTTATCACATTGCGGGGGACATTTGGTCCCCACCATGTAATATAAACCTAATCCACACACACAAACAGACACACACACACACATGTGCGTGCACACACACACACACAGATTAGGTATCTGAGTCTTTGTGGGGATTCTCCATTCATTTTTATGGGCATAACCCCAATCCTAACTATGGCAATCTTAATCCTTAATCCCTACAGTAGTAAGCAAGAAGTAACAGTAAGTAACCAAACAAAATACAAGACTTTTGGAATTATTATTCCTTTGATTGCATTCACAGAATTTTATAAAACTGAGTCAGTTTTTTCTTTTGGGGACCAAAAACATGTCCCTACAAAGTCAAATTAACGTGTTTTTATAACACTGTGGGGACATTTGGTCCCCACAACATAATATATACATGACCACCCACCCAAACACACATAGACACACACACACACACACACACACACACACACAGACTGGCTTACCTATATAATCTATAGATTCTTGAATGAAATATCTGCAAAGCAGCTATTATGGCATGGCCTTAGGTTTGAACATGCAGTTTTTAAGGACACTGCACTAACTATAAACGAAACACTGCACTAATTCTAAAATGGTTTTATGTGAACTTTATTTAACATAGAATAAAAAAGAAATCAAACCAAAATTTAGTCTCTCGAAAAACTTGTATATGACATATCTTCGAAATTTAAAATACCAGGATACAGAATTTGAATAACAAGAACTATAGTCTTCCTTCTCAAAAGCGTGAACAACTATCTGAAGACCTACTAGTTCCTGAATTGTTGATGTTGCCTATGAAATTCGCTGAGAGTTGACGTCGCCCTACCAAAGTCGCAAAAATGCTAATTGCGTCAACCAGCTATGGAAATACAGCGGCGGTACACCCCCAATACAGTGGTATTACGCATTACCGTAATGCTGCCTAGCAAAAACATAATGTCATAAAAAAAATTACAGACAGACATTATAGACAGAGCTGCGTGGTTTCCTATTGACAAGTAGATATATGATTTGGGGACTGAAAGGCGGCTAGATATCCAATCACGCCCAGCTACAGTAAGCACAAACTGAAGATACTACTCCTGATTGGACTAGCTTCAAATTCGTCCCGCCCTGACAAAAAATTCTTTGTTTTCATTCGTTGAACATAATGTCAATACATATCTTCATACTATTCGACCAATTAAAACTCTCGGTGGTTTCCATAGAAACAAAATAATTGCAGTTTAAAGACAAACTTTCTGACAGAGAGATGGCGCAGAGGTGAGCAGCATCTCTTCTTATGTTTCTTGCTATTTCTTCAGATTATGTTTTGTTAGCATATTTAATTCTATATTTATTTTTATGTCCTGATATAGTACATGCAAATTTTGCGGCACAATATCGTTGAAATATATATATAATTAGTTGTTTAAACTGTAGATGCTGTGGCCATTATTCTAAATATGGTTGTTTACATTTAAATGGTAAGAGAATATATTTGTGTTAAACTTAAAAACAATAAGTCTTATGGTTGATATGATTGGTTATACTCATCCGGCCTGTGATAATGCATTTCATCTGAAGATGTTATTCTGAAAAGATCGCCTATACGTTTACTTTTTAAATGTCCCATGTTCTTGAAGTAAGATTAACTTTTTGCTAGGTTCGGTATCATGGTGATGTTATAGCGTATCGAAGCAGCGTCATAATTTCGCAAGCTTTACTGTATTGTGAAGCAGTTTTAGCAATTCGGTCGTTACTGCCGGAGTAGCCTCGACGCCACGAGCAGCTAATGAAGGCTCCATCTCTTTCCATAGGCATTCTTGATGAATAGCATTTAGGAAAGAAGTTGAAAAAATACCGTGCCTAGTTTGGCTTTGCGAGTATCACATATGGCTAGTTAATTATTAGTTCTTATTTATTCACCAGAATGAGAATTGCGAGAGCTGTTTCCTGGACCAACGACCAGTACTGGGGAGCCTGGGACCTGTGGGACGAGGTGATCGACTGGGGAGATAAGGAAGGTTTGGAGGAGTACTCACCAGCGACACCCCCCACTGTCCAGACTGGGGAGGTTATGGGGGGACTGGGAGGTGTGACTGACTGGTGTAAGGGAGGGGAGGGTATGAGCATGAAAGGCTCTGAGACTCTTCAGAGCAATTACGGCCTGACATCTGAAGAGTGGGAAATTTATAAGACGTACTACCTTCAGAAAAAGAAGAAGGTCAGGAAGAATAGGAGCACTCAGGGGATAGATGAGGTAAAGGGTGCGATTAGTGGGGAAAAGGTGGAGCTGGCAGAGAGGGAAAAACATGTGGGGGTGACCTCCAGTGTACAGGTGGAGGCCACAGACCTGAATGTAGGCATTAATAAAATGCAAAATGGAAGCAAGGGGAAGCAAGGTGAGGTGGGGGTGAATGTGAAGGTGGTTAAGGTGGAGGGGGGGATAATTTCCCTGAAGGCAGAGGATACGAAAGGAAATGTGAAGGTGGAGGCTGTGCAAGTCCAAGTGTGTGAGTTTGGGCTTGCAGAAGTAAATTCTGGGGATGTAAATGTTGAGATTGTGGGGGTAGAAGTAGGGGAGGTAATTATTGAGGGTGCGGACATGGTGAGTGATGTAACCATATTGGAAATTATAGTAAATGATGTACTAGTTGAGATTATAAATAGAGAAGGAGGTCAGGAGGAAACTGGCGGTGTAGAGATAGATGTGGGTCAGGTAGAGATAGAAGAGGTAGAAGTGGTGGGGAATTAATATAAAAGTTGAGCGTGTAGAGCTCATTACATAGAGAAGAGCCAAAATACGAAAAAGATGAAGTTGTGGTTCTGCTGCTGCTGTTTAGGAAACATTAAATAATTGAAACAGTATCTAAGATAATAAATCAAGTATGATAAATTTTGAGATATGTGGAATGTTTCATAATAATGTTTAACGTTTATTAAGAAAAAAATGTATATTTCTAAGTAGATTTGTAAACTGCTCTTTAAAGTATTAATTTTCAGAATTCCAGAATTTCCAAAATCTCCAGGTAATTTAATTTGATTTCATTTTGTTTAAACTGCACACACATAAAAATGATTAGCCCTGTTATGTATTTGTGTTTTATTTATTGTTTATTTATTAAGCACCCTATCCCTCATGGATGGCATGTTGTACAGGTCACCTGTGTTCCCATAAACTTTAACTTGTCTTGCAGTCTTGTTCCCCCCACACCCTCTGCTTTTTCCCTTCCTCTGTTTCTATCTTCACTCCAGGTCCAAGACGTTTCCAGCCCACTGTCCTTGGGAAAAGCCACCATCCGTGGCCACCGCTCCGGTTTCTCTGGGCCCTCCTGCCCTGCAGGCCCCTCGGGCCCCTCTGGTTCCTGTTCCTGCCCCCGTCCATGTCCTTGCCTTGCAGGTTCCCCTTCACCCTCAGGTCCCAGGCTTGTGGTACCGACGGTGTCCCTCCCCGCCCTATGGTCCCGACAGCGCCCCACTGCCTTACCATCCTTTCGTCCTGGTCCTAGTTCTCTCTTACCCGATCGTGATCCGTTTCCTTACTCCTGCGTGGTCTTCTCCTGTCGGGTCAGCAGTCCATATGGCTCTTTGCCCCGCTTGTGTCCTCTATCTGGCCCCGTTAACGGCCGTTCTCGTCTTCCCCGGCTCCTGTAACCCACACGAAATGTTTCTTGTCCCGTGTTATCACTCGTCTGTGGACCTGTCCTGGTGTGTGATGTACGTTCTATCATCCTGGTTGTCCCTAGTCTGACCCCAGTTCTCCTAGTGGTGTCCCGTCTTGCCCCCAGAGTGCCCTGTGCTGGTGTTGCCCCTGCCTACCCTGGTCTGCCTTGTCCCCTAATGGTGTTCGGTCTCTGCGCCCTTGTCCCGCAGCAGTGCCCATCTGTTGTCTTGTCCTTGCCTCTTCCACTGTGTCTCCCATCTTAGTGTACGTATAGCCTGCTGTCTTCCCCGCTGTCCCATCTGCTCCCTCACATGCCCTGTAAAAAGTGTCCTTCAGTCCTGCGATCCTCAGTCCAGTCATTGATGTTGCTGCCTGCATGTGCTCCCCAGTGTGTCCTGTGTCTAGTGTTCTTGCCTGATCCTCCCTACCCTGTTTGGACCCCTTGTGGTCTGTTTCCTTTGCCCTTCCTGTAGTGTAGTTTTCTTTAATAAAGCCCCTTTTGGTTTTCCTCCATGCCTGTCTTAGCCTCTGTCCTTGCCCTCGACGTGACACCATTACAGTGTGACCAGGTAAATGCTTCTAGCTGGACACCACACTACTGTAAATGCTGCTGAAGGCTTACCTCAGTTTATCATTATTCCCTTCATCTTGAAAGAGAACAGCAGCAACAAGTGGGAAAATGATTAAAAAGTAAAGAACACTGTTCTGTTAGTAAGCTTCTTAAGGTAAAGTCATTTTAAATAATAGTAGTTACTGATACTTTATTAATCCCTGTGGGGAAATTGTCTTTACGCCTCCCTCAACTTGCTCTTCATAGAGTAAGCTCTCCATAAAGGGCAGCCACCCATAGTGGCGCCCAGGGAGCTGGGGGTTAAGGGCCCTGCTCAAGGACCCGCAGACATGCTGAGGATGGGTTTGAACCGGTGACCTTGTGCTTACAGGCACACAGGCTCAGCCCACTGAGCCATGAATACAGGTATGAGATTCGCTGCTGAAAGTTGCAACACTGGCACAAAGCTTCAGCAGCAGAGATGTATGCGTGTGCCATGTTGTAGCCGATCAGTGTAAACACTACCCAGACGTGCTCTTGTTTATTTCAATCACAATGGGCGTATTCACATATTTCTTTACCCAGTACCAACTGTCGGATTATCATGTTATTATCATGGGAATAGCACGATTTGCAAGTGGGCAGGCGATCAGAGCTGCTTCGAGACGCAGACGCCAAGTCAGTCACTCTTGTTCTTCCTATTTGTATCACGAAGCTGTAAAAATATATTTAGTTTCTACCTATATATATATTTGAAAAGTAGACCGTCCAAGGTTTCTGAGGGTGTTTTTTATATGACAAAAACTCGCAGAGTTATTTAAACGGTTTGGCGAAATTTCTATCAGATCTTGCCGGCGGGACGGCCGACTCCAGAGGGTTAATATAGCCCCTTTTGGTTTTCCTTCATGCCTGTCTTCGCCTCTGTCCTTGCCCTCGACGTGACACCATTACAGTGTGACCAGGTAAATGCTGCTAGCTGGACACCACACTACTGAAAATGCTGCTGAAGGCTTACCTCAGTTTATCATTATTGTCATCGTCTTGAGAACAGCAGCAAAAAGTGGGAAAATGATTAAAAAGTAAAGAACACTGTTCTTCTTAAGGTAAAGTCATTATTGGAACTGAAATTAGAATAATGAAATACATTCAACAGAATGGTTGTCCATCCATCCATCTTCTGAAACTACTTTATCCCAACCAAGGTCACAGGGAGTCTATCCCAGGAACAATGGGCACAGACAGGGACCAACCCTGGGCAGTTGCCAACACACCTCAGGGCACACGCACACACAACTACAGGGCCAGTTTAGACTAATCAATCAACCTATCCTGCACATTTTTGGACCGTGGGAGGAAACTGGAGCCCCCAGTGAAAACTCACACGAACAGCGTGCAAACTCTACACAGATAGGACCCAGGACCAAACCCAGGACCTTCTCGCTGAGGCAGCAGCACTAACCACCGCGCCACCCTGTTGAAATGGTCGTTTGTAAAATAATACATTCAGGTTATGTTATTGTAGATCTGGAACGTGGTGTTAAAATGTAGTGGTGAACTTAAGACTGCCCATTCAGTATCGCTGTTCTAATGATAGACACAACAATTAATATTAAAAATTTTATATAAGACATCCGGAGGCTGCAGGGCATCGTCCAAGCAGCAGAGAAGCTCATTGGCTGCAGCCTCAACCTCAGTGATTCACTATCTGCCCCAAGAACAAAAAGGCGACCTGGCGAGATCATGCCGACCCCTCCCACCTCAGCCATAATCTCTTCCAAATTTTCTTTTATTCCCCTCAAAACTGCATTGTGGAAAAAAGGGATGAGTACAGATTGGGCAGCAACAAATATTTAACAGACATGGTGACAATGAATAACTTTGCTATACAGCAGAGGGACAGTGTTTGCTGGAAATTTGGGCTGACAAGAGTATCCAGGAAAAACTTGATGCAACTCACAAAAACTAAAAAAAAAAAAATATTTGGTAAAATATGGGTCTATCTTCTTATATGTGTAGCACGAATAAATAGAAATGCCTGTGTGGCATACTAGCATGGCTCTATATGATGGCCATGTGTCTGCGTGCCCAAAATGACTCCAAATCAGCCATAAAATTAGGACAGTAATCATGAGCTCCATTGTGCTGTGCAATAGCACTTTTCTTCCTTCATTTTTTTCAAAACAAAACATTGCACAGTGATGATGAAAGCATGCTCAGACCTGGAACGTTAAGCGCAATGTGGGCACAGGCGAGTTGGGGAGTGTGGAGGGGGGAACAATCATGCTCAGGCATGATATAAGGCAACCGGGCCAAATGTGAGTACACCCTAACACTGACCATTTGTCAGGCTGAGCTCTACCTGGGAGGGTCCTGGAGCAGCTACTGGAAGAGGTGGTGCAACTCTACTCACCTCATCCACCTGACAGACAACCTCAGTGCCTCAATACCTACACTGGAAGAGCAGCGTGCAAGGGAACAGCAGGCCATGAGATACAGACACCATCACGAACGGCTACATAGCCAAAGACTCCACTCGCTCACAGAGAGCGTCGCTTGTGATGAAACCCAGGGCTTCATGACGAAGCATTTGTGTTATTTGTGATTATAGCATTATGTGATGTTTCCTCTGTTTATGTTAAAGTTCAGTGGTCAGTTTAACAGATAAACCACACACAGTTCCTTAATAACTATATTTTATTCTTCAAAACAAATATAAAAATGATTATGAAAAAATATATATTCTGTGAGCTTGCTGGAAAACAGTTTGTCCAGCATGAGCCAGCCTCATCCAGAGGGCTACTCTCCTGCTGTCAGTCATCCATTGCCATGTCAGAGCCAGCCTCGTCCTGAGGGCTGCTCTCCTGCTGTCCGTCATCCATTGCCATGTCTGAGGCAGCCACATCCAGAGGGCTGCTCTCCTGCTGTCTGTCACCTTTTTCCAGCATGAGCCAGCCTCATCTAGAGGGCTGCTCTCCTGCTGTCCGTCATCCATTGCCATGTCTGAGCCTGCCTCGTCCAGAGGGCTGCTCTCCTGCTGTCCATCGTCTAGTTCCAGGTCTGAGCCAGCCTCGTCCAGAGGGCTGCTCTCCTGCTGTCCGTCGTCTATTTCCAGGTCTGAGCCAGCCTCGTCCAGAGGGCTGCTCTCCTGCTGTCCGTCGTCTAGTTCCAGGTCTGAGCCAGCCTCGTCCAGAGGGCTGCTCTCCTGCTGTCCGTCGTCTAGTTCCAGGTCTGAGCCAGCCTCGTCCAGAGGGCTGCTCTCCTGCTGTCCGTCGTCTAGTTCCAGGTCTGAGCCAGCCTCGTCCAGAGGGCTGCTCTCCTGCTGTCCGTCGTCTAGTTCCAGGTCTGAGCCAGCCTCGTCCAGAGGGCTGCTCTCCTGCTGTCCGTCGTCTAGTTCCAGGTCTGAGCCAGCCTCGTCCAGAGGGCTGCTCTCCTGCTGTCCGTCGTCTAGTTCCAGGTCTGAGCCAGCCTCGTCCAGAGGGCTGCTCTCCTGCTGTCTGTCATCCATTGCCATGTCTGAGCCTGCCTCGTCCAGAGGGCTGCTCTCCTGCTGTCTGTCATCCATTGCCATGTCTGAGCCAGCCTTGTCAAGTGGGCTGCTCTCCTGCTGTACGTTACCATCTTGTTTGGCAGCAGGGCAATCACTAGCCATCTCAATGCCGCCTTCAGCCATGGTAGCAGTGTCTGTATCTCTTGGCGTAGTCCTCCTCAGCTTCTTCCAGAACCTGAGAAGAGTGCCTTTCTTTTTTGGGCCCTGAACATTTTTTTGTTTAGGGCCCTGCACCTTTGTGCAACTTAAACCCATAATGAAATTATGCAAACGATATAGCTTAGATTCTCTTTCACCAGTGCTTCCTTTGAGAGAGTCTCTAAGAATGAAATGTGAAGGTGCAATTGCTTCTTATATAGAAAAATCTTCCTTCGATGACATCACTGACCAGTTCCGGAATTCTGTTCTGTTGACATCACAGAGGGCCCTCCATATAAGGCATTTGTCATTTCATTGTTTATACCAGTATAGGGTATGCTGATTGATTAAAAAAATAATATAAAATTATTATTTAAAAAAAAAATACCTGTGTGTTTAGAAAAATAATACCTGTGTGCGTGTGTGTGTTTTCCCTTATCCTACCAATACTATCCACATTATTACTTAAAAGCTTGTTTGACATCCTTTAATGCTGGTAGTTTTCAGTAACTTCAATTAAACATGAATTGTGTTAATATGATGAAACTAATATGGGGTCATTTTGACCCCATTATAATATAATTGAAATTATCACATGGTCATTTAAACTTCAACACTTTTAAGTATGTATTGACTTGAAAGTAGGGTGTCATGGAGGCTTAGCTGGTGGCCCTGTTGTCTGTCACCGATGGGTTTGGGGCTTTGAATCTCATCACTCCTTGGCAGGGGTGCCATAATGGCAGGGGAAAGTTACAATGATTCCAAGGGCCCCTGAATGACAGGCGGCCTAAAAAATTGGGAGAATAGCTGGATTGGTCTGGACTGGGGGGCCCAATATGATATGCCTTCATGGGGCCCACAATCTCTAGCAATGCCCCTGCTGCTCGGTGTATGCATGAATGTTTTCCTGCAGACATTGTTTAGGCTAATTGGTACATCTACAATTTCCCATAGTGTATGAGTGTGTGTGTATATGACCTGTGATGGACTAGCATCCTGCCCAGGATGTACCCCAGCCTTGTGCCCTGTGCTGCTTGGCACGAGCCCCAGGTGACTCTGCCCAGTACAAACAAACTGATGGTTGGGTGATTTTTCGGGTCTGGACGGCACAGAGGCTCAGGACACATAAGTTACATCACACCTTTGGGGGCTGGGAGTCAAAGATCACTTTTGCTCTGTGTGTGAGGTTTGCATGTTCTCCTAGTGTTATATGAATTTTCTCTGGATCCTCTGTTTTACTCCCAAGATTGAAAGAGGTGTACTTAGGTAAATTAGTGTCTCTAAATTGGCTTGTGTGTGTGGGCGTGTGTGCGCCCGGTAATGATCTTTGCGGTAATGATGCCGGTCCTTGTTTTTGCTGCTCCAAGCTCCCTCGCAGACAGAACATCATCTTACCGTAGGAACAGCAGTATCTCAAGTTGTTGACGGAGCACATGTGGAAATCTGTGGCTGCTGCATCTGTGTCTTCAAATTTAGTCCTTGATTCTGTGTGATACTTTAAATTAGGACCCTAGAAAACATTAATTGAACAAATAGTTCCATTTATTACAGTAGCATAAGTGGAAATTTGTGTTTTTAAAAGCACTAATCAAACCAGAAATAGCAAACAATGATGCGACATTATGAGGAATAAATTGACATACTCATAAAAAATTGGAATGATAAAAAAAAAAACACCAGATAGAGTGACAAAAATCCTCTCATTCAAGGCAGTAGGATGAGGGATTTACACACACACACACACACACACACACACACACACACACACACACATACATATTGTACTGCCATTGTAATGAGATAATCAATTTATTTATTTATTTATTTACTTTATTTTTTACATATTTTGCATATTCACTTGCCAGTGCTTTTAATGTTGATCAGTGTGTGTGTGTCGGTGTCTGTTTGGCTTTGCACAGATCACATTTGTTGATCAAAATGTCCCCAAAGTTTGGTAAAACTCGAAACTTACTTTTGGTTAAGGTTAGAGCTGGGTGGGGGTTATGTGTCCCGTCAATAGGATTAGAGTCTTTTTTCAACCATAGAAATGAATGGAAGGTCCCCATTTAGATAGGTACACCAATATGTGTGTGTGTGTGTGTGTGTCTGCGTGTTTGTGTGTGTAAGCAGGTATACCTTACCTTATCGGGACACAATGTCCCCACAACATGATGATTACCTGTTTTTTTCCCTTATGGGGACCAATTTCCTGGTCCCCATCAGGAAAAACTCAATTTAATAAAAATCTATGACTCCAATGAGAAAAAAAAAATTCAACAACTGTAGTATTTTGCTTGGTTACTTATTTAGCATTTTTCCCATAAAAATGAATGAGCAGTGCCCAAAAACATATGATTACATGACTGTGTGTGTGTGTGTGTGTGTGTGTGGGACTGCATAGCCTTGGAAAGCCAACCTACTCTCAGGAGAGTCTAAGCCCAACTTTTTCACAGAGTTACTGGTTTAAAATATTCAGAAAAATTGAGGAAGCAAAAACTTCCAAATGGTGAACAATGTGGGAAGCTGTGGGCAGCTAAAACTGTCTGCAGGGGTCCATATATCACAGGAATCATCGGCACGACTCTGGAGCTGTGACATTTTAAAATGAGACCGTTATAGTCCCCCTTTTCTTAAAAAGCATTACGGAAAATCAGATCAGTGAGATTTTAAACAAGAACCCAGTGTCAAAGCTGCGGGAAATCAAAAGCCAGGCCTATGGCCACCGCTGATTGTGAATAGGACTTGGCTTCAGTAGACTTTCAAATATTTCTGCGTTTTTGAAGTTTTTCAAAATTAGTGAAATAGTACTTTATAATATTCTTTTCACTATCAAGTGTGAAGAATACTTCAGTTTGATCCGAAACGGTGAGTACAGTCCAGCTTGAGAAGTAATTCTTTTAGAGAAGCAGATTAATATGGTCAATAATATTTTGAATATTACTTAAATATACTACGCTTCACTAACTGTATATATTGTGCGTAATTAATATGCAAAATATGAATGGCATATGAAAGGTGTATTGGCTCACTGTATGGCTTCATACCTCCACTCTGCATGTTTGCAGTTTGCACACTCATTTGTGAGGGAGCCTAATTAGGAGAGTCTTCAGTTTAAGACAGGTCATAAATGGCTGCTTGTCTTGTACCCTCAGATTCATAATGGATGTGAAAACGTGCATTGATTTCTTGGAGGAAAGACGAGAGGAGAAACTGAGGGAGATGGTGGATTTTATATTGCATGAATTAGAAGATTTAGAAAATTCAGCTTCTGAGCTGGAAATGGAAATCAAGGGGTTTTTGAGTAAGTGTACAGAAGAGATTGTTGCCATGAGAGAGAAAGAGAAGAAAGACAAGGCAGAGGAAGGAAGTGTGAAAGAAAACGAGAACATGAATGGACGGATGAGGAGCATGGAGCCTAGGCAAAGGAGAGAGGAGAAGAAGAGGTGTGAAATAGGAGAACAGACAGAGATGGAGAGTGAGGAGGTCCACTGAAAAAAGAGGAAGGGATCAATGGAATTCCCATTGATAGTGACTAGAGGAGGAAAAAATGATGAGGAAGGGGATCAGCATATTGAAGGATGTCGTATTTCTTTATGTGTCACACTAACAAGGACATTTTTATTTCTGCTTTTCAGAGCTCTCCACCCTGGAAGCCATATAAACATGGTGCCTGTGGTTTCTGACCCACCTCCTCAAAGCGACGGCCTCTCTCCTGAGCCCTTAAATGATTTTTGTTTTTTACTTGTATTTAAATATATACATAATAAAACTTGCACCTCTGTGTTCTATGCTTCCTTGCTCACAGCCTTAACACGCTCTAAATAATCCTAAACTATATTTCAATGTTTAATTGGATTCAGCATGAACAGCCTCTACCATCCAGGCGCAAACAAATATGTAAAACATAGTATAGTGTGAACTTCTCCAACTTTCTTGATAAGAAACATGGTTCTTGTGGGAGTAACGCAAGTTTGCTGGGAGTGGTTGACCTAGTGAATAACTATAATGCAACAGCAAATAAATCGATGTGTAATTTACCTACAAAACATTCACTTATGTGCAATCAAACCAAATTAGTCGTAATAATGAAAACAGGCACAGCACTGTAATGTTAACATTACAACACAGAATAAATGGCTTAACGTAACAGGACAATATTAAGATAGCAAAATGTATACAATAATATATGATGAATAATAAGCCAGCGATTTACTGTATGCTTTTACTTACCCGAGAATACACCAAGATACTTTGCCCACACTTTTCCCTCTACAGTTCATACCACAATGTTTATTATATTTTAGAGTAAAAATAAACAAAATATTAACACAAGCCAGATGCCATCCAAATTTCATCAAATTTTATCAACAAAGTTTAAAAAAACATAACAAAAAAGTTAAGTACCCAGACAGAGTGGTGGAAATGAAATGAATCTGCACGTGGTGAAAGGTCATGTGACTGTATCGCAATAATTATAATATCAGATTAAACAGACAATTATACAATTATTATTAATCTGAATAACTTTTAGTTTTGGTGATTTCACCATGATATGTTGCTATTTAGTACGGTTAAATGGAGTTTTAAACCCCTCTAGGGTACGAAATGACGCCAAACAGTGTTTTAGGGTACTGCTTACTACAAAGTGTGATTTCTGGTAAGAGACATTGCTGCAGAATTTTTCAAATATTTACTCCTCTGGGGTACATTTGCAGCTAATAATTTAATTTGGGATCCAGTCTGTGTGTTTTTTGAGTGTTTTGGTAGTTTTTGGATTAAATGTTGTATTATTCATTTTTAAAAAGTGTTTCTGGCAATGATTTGACTTGTATTTCGCCATATATGTGGAATCAATTTTACTGTTATTGTCAGTCTGTGCTTTTGTCACACAGAAGCTGGAGAAGAGCCAGCAAAGTACTATTTAGTTTGTTCATTAATTCTGGAATAACAAAGGCTTTTCGCAAATACTCCTGGACCTTACTTGCGTATTTACTTCCCTTATTCATTATCTTGTTAGCTATTTGCTAAGATCAATTGCTTTTGGGAAATCCAACCTTGGTCATTTTGCGACGATCTGATTGGTTGAAATGCATGGAGACTAGAGAACAGTTATCTGTGTTGATATGCATAGATTAGTAGTATTGAATTGATGCATTCCCAATAACTCAGAACTTGAAAATTTCCAACCTCCTACTTGGAAAATGTATTATAGAATGATTGAATGGAATAGATTTATGCAAATTTATGCAAGTTAATGCTAATTCC
The DNA here is from genome assembly GCF_048594095.1 of Paramormyrops kingsleyae. Taxonomy (NCBI): domain Eukaryota; kingdom Metazoa; phylum Chordata; class Actinopteri; order Osteoglossiformes; family Mormyridae; genus Paramormyrops; species Paramormyrops kingsleyae. Next base: position 166,958 of record NC_132800.1, on the reverse strand, counting down.
ACTAGTGTTTGATGCTCATGGACATACTAGCAGAAATGAGCTCTTAGTAAATCATGATGTACACTGTGTGAACAACCTTCTGCAGTGGAAAATTGAAGCGAGCTGGAATCATGCTGCAACTGTAGTCTCTTTGTGGAGTGGGCCGGGTACAGTCTGCTTCTTGTACGCCAGTGGAAAAGCGCTGTGAATCAATGGATCTCTAGAGAGGAGAGTGAGCAGAGCACTGCATCATGAGTCAAAGATCTGTTCACACCACTGCCTTGTTCTGTTCACATGCAGCTTTTGTTGTAGCTGCCAAATATCTGCACTAGCCCACATTGAAGGATTTGGTAACAGGTGTGGCTTCCCAAGTTATTCTTACCTTGCATCCAATCCCTCACTGTACACTAAGTGGGTATATAAAAATAAACAGATATGAGTCTGAAACTCTTGCAGAAAATAGCTGTTAAAGCATTCATCGGTGTGTGTTTGTATAGTAATGTAAAGCCTGTTATTTTGACATTGTGCGGACCACTTTATCAGTCCCCACAAGGGGAAACTAAGTTTTATAAAAATCCATGACTGCAATCAAAAAACTTTTCCTGTAGAAATGACATGAAAGTTCACACAAAGATATGAATACAAATGTGTGACTGTGTTCAAGCTATTTGCTGAAGGTAGTTGTAGATTTTGGGATGGATGGAACTTCTTCAGGAATCCTGTCTCCCTTTCTGCTTATGCTCTACAATTTGGACAGCTAGCGCAACACCTGTTCTTGCAATCTACAGTGATTATAGCATTATGTGATGTTTCCTCTGTTTATGTTAAAGTTCAGTGGTCAGTTTAACAGATAAACCACACACAGTTCCTTAATAACTATATTTTATTCTTCAAAACAAATATAAAAATGATTATGAAAAAATATATATTCTGTGAGCTTGCTGGAAAACAGTTTGTCCAGCATGAGCCAGCCTCATCCAGAGGGCTACTCTCCTGCTGTCAGTCATCCATTGCCATGTCAGAGCCAGCCTCGTCCTGAGGGCTGCTCTCCTGCTGTCCGTCATCCATTGCCATGTCTGAGGCAGCCACATCCAGAGGGCTGCTCTCCTGCTGTCTGTCACCTTTTTCCAGCATGAGCCAGCCTCATCTAGAGGGCTGCTCTCCTGCTGTCCGTCATCCATTGCCATGTCTGAGCCTGCCTCGTCCAGAGGGCTGCTCTCCTGCTGTCCATCGTCTAGTTCCAGGTCTGAGCCAGCCTCGTCCAGAGGGCTGCTCTCCTGCTGTCCGTCGTCTATTTCCAGGTCTGAGCCAGCCTCGTCCAGAGGGCTGCTCTCCTGCTGTCCGTCGTCTAGTTCCAGGTCTGAGCCAGCCTCGTCCAGAGGGCTGCTCTCCTGCTGTCCGTCGTCTAGTTCCAGGTCTGAGCCAGCCTCGTCCAGAGGGCTGCTCTCCTGCTGTCCGTCGTCTAGTTCCAGGTCTGAGCCAGCCTCGTCCAGAGGGCTGCTCTCCTGCTGTCCGTCGTCTAGTTCCAGGTCTGAGCCAGCCTCGTCCAGAGGGCTGCTCTCCTGCTGTCCGTCGTCTAGTTCCAGGTCTGAGCCAGCCTCGTCCAGAGGGCTGCTCTCCTGCTGTCCGTCGTCTAGTTCCAGGTCTGAGCCAGCCTCGTCCAGAGGGCTGCTCTCCTGCTGTCTGTCATCCATTGCCATGTCTGAGCCTGCCTCGTCCAGAGGGCTGCTCTCCTGCTGTCTGTCATCCATTGCCATGTCTGAGCCAGCCTTGTCAAGTGGGCTGCTCTCCTGCTGTACGTTACCATCTTGTTTGGCAGCAGGGCAATCACTAGCCATCTCAATGCCGCCTTCAGCCATGGTAGCAGTGTCTGTATCTCTTGGCGTAGTCCTCCTCAGCTTCTTCCAGAACCTGAGAAGAGTGCCTTTCTTTTTTGGGCCCTGAACATTTTTTTGTTTAGGGCCCTGCACCTTTGTGCAACTTAAACCCATAATGAAATTATGCAAACGATATAGCTTAGATTCTCTTTCACCAGTGCTTCCTTTGAGAGAGTCTCTAAGAATGAAATGTGAAGGTGCAATTGCTTCTTATATAGAAAAATCTTCCTTCGATGACATCACTGACCAGTTCCGGAATTCTGTTCTGTTGACATCACAGAGGGCCCTCCATATAAGGCATTTGTCATTTCATTGTTTATACCAGTATAGGGTATGCTGATTGATTAAAAAAATAATATAAAATTATTATTTAAAAAAAAAATACCTGTGTGTTTAGAAAAATAATACCTGTGTGCGTGTGTGTGTTTTCCCTTATCCTACCAATACTATCCACATTATTACTTAAAAGCTTGTTTGACATCCTTTAATGCTGGTAGTTTTCAGTAACTTCAATTAAACATGAATTGTGTTAATATGATGAAACTAATATGGGGTCATTTTGACCCCAATATAATATAATTGAAATTATCACATGGTCATTTAAACTTCAACACTTTTAAGTATGTATTGACTTGAAAGTAGGGTGTCATGGAGGCTTAGCTGGTGGCCCTGTTGTCTGTCACCGATGGGTTTGGGGCTTTGAATCTCATCACTCCTTGGCAGGGGTGCCGTAATGGCAGGGGAAAGTTACAATGATTCCAAGGGCCCCTGAATGACAGGCGGCCTAAAAAATTGGGAGAATAGCTGGATTGGTCTGGACTGGGGGGCCCAATATGATATGCCTTCATGGGGCCCACAATCTCTAGCAATGCCCCTGCTGCTCGGTGTATGCATGAATGTTTTCCTGCAGACATTGTTTAGGCTAATTGGTACATCTACAATTTCCCATAGTGTATGAGTGTGTGTGTATATGACCTGTGATGGACTAGCATCCTGCCCAGGATGTACCCCAGCCTTGTGCCCTGTGCTGCTTGGCACGAGCCCCAGGTGACTCTGCCCAGTACAAACAAACTGATGGTTGGGTGATTTTTCGGGTCTGGACGGCACAGAGGCTCAGGACACATAAGTTACATCACACCTTTGGGGGCTGGGAGTCAAAGATCACTTTTGCTCTGTGTGTGAGGTTTGCATGTTCTCCTAGTGTTATATGAATTTTCTCTGGATCCTCTGTTTTACTCCCAAGATTGAAAGAGGTGTACTTAGGTAAATTAGTGTCTCTAAATTGGCTTGTGTGTGTGGGCGTGTGTGCGCCCGGTAATGATCTTTGCGGTAATGATGCCGGTCCTTGTTTTTGCTGCTCCAAGCTCCCTCGCAGACAGAACATCATCTTACCGTAGGAACAGCAGTATCTCAAGTTGTTGACGGAGCACATGTGGAAATCTGTGGCTGCTGCATCTGTGTCTTCAAATTTAGTCCTTGATTCTGTGTGATACTTTAAATTAGGACCCTAGAAAACATTAATTGAACAAATAGTTCCATTTATTACAGTAGCATAAGTGGAAATTTGTGTTTTTAAAAGCACTAATCAAACCAGAAATAGCAAACAATGATGCGACATTATGAGGAATAAATTGACATACTCATAAAAAATTGGAATGATAAAAAAAAAACACCAGATAGAGTGACAAAAATCCTCTCATTCAAGGCAGTAGGATGAGGGATTTACACACACACACACACACACACACACACACACACACATACATATTGTACTGCCATTGTAATGAGATAATCAATTTATTTATTTATTTATTTACTTTATTTTTTACATATTTTGCATATTCACTTGCCAGTGCTTTTAATGTTGATCAGTGTGTGTGTGTCGGTGTCTGTTTGGCTTTGCACAGATCACATTTGTTGATCAAAATGTCCCCAAAGTTTGGTAAAACTCGAAACTTACTTTTGGTTAAGGTTAGAGCTGGGTGGGGGTTATGTGTCCCGTCAATAGGATTAGAGTCTTTTTTCAACCATAGAAATGAATGGAAGGTCCCCATTTAGATAGGTACACCAATATGTGTGTGTGTGTGTGTGTGTCTGCGTGTTTGTGTGTGTAAGCAGGTATACCTTACCTTATCGGGACACAATGTCCCCACAACATGATGATTACCTGTTTTTTTCCCTTATGGGGACCAATTTCCTGGTCCCCATCAGGAAAAACTCAATTTAATAAAAATCTATGACTCCAATGAGAAAAAAAAAATTCAACAACTGTAGTATTTTGCTTGGTTACTTATTTAGCATTTTTCCCATAAAAATGAATGAGCAGTGCCCAAAAACATATGATTACATGACTGTGTGTGTGTGTGTGTGTGTGTGTGGGACTGCATAGCCTTGGAAAGCCAACCTACTCTCAGGAGAGTCTAAGCCCAACTTTTTCACAGAGTTACTGGTTTAAAATATTCAGAAAAATTGAGGAAGCAAAAACTTCCAAATGGTGAACAATGTGGGAAGCTGTGGGCAGCTAAAACTGTCTGCAGGGGTCCATATATCACAGGAATCATCGGCACGACTCTGGAGCTGTGACATTTTAAAATGAGACCGTTATAGTCCCCCTTTTCTTAAAAAGCATTACGGAAAATCAGATCAGTGAGATTTTAAACAAGAACCCAGTGTCAAAGCTGCGGGAAATCAAAAGCCAGGCCTATGGCCACCGCTGATTGTGAATAGGACTTGGCTTCAGTAGACTTTCAAATATTTCTGCGTTTTTGAAGTTTTTCAAAATTAGTGAAATAGTACTTTATAATATTCTTTTCACTATCAAGTGTGAAGAATACTTCAGTTTGATCCGAAACGGTGAGTACAGTCCAGCTTGAGAAGTAATTCTTTTAGAGAAGCAGATTAATATGGTCAATAATATTTTGAATATTACTTAAATATACTACGCTTCACTAACTGTATATATTGTGCGTAATTAATATGCAAAATATGAATGGCATATGAAAGGTGTATTGGCTCACTTTTTGGCTTCATACCTCCACTCTGCATGTTTGCAGTTTGCACACTCATTTGTGAGGGAGCCTAATTAGGAGAGTCTTCAGTTTAAGACAGGTCATAAATGGCTGCTTGTCTTGTACCCTCAGATTCATAATGGATGTGAAAACGTGCATTGATTTCTTGGAGGAAAGACGAGAGGAGAAACTGAGGGAGATGGTGGATTTTATATTGCATGAATTAGAAGATTTAGAAAATTCAGCTTCTGAGCTGGAAATGGAAATCAAGGGGTTTTTGAGTAAGTGTACAGAAGAGATTGTTGCCATGAGAGAGAAAGAGAAGAAAGACAAGGCAGAGGAAGGAAGTGTGAAAGAAAACGAGAACATGAATGGACGGATGAGGAGCATGGAGCCTAGGCAAAGGAGAGAGGAGAAGAAGAGGTGTGAAATAGGAGAACAGACAGAGATGGAGAGTGAGGAGGTCCACTGAAAAAAGAGGAAGGGATCAATGGAATTCCCATTGATAGTGACTAGAGGAGGAAAAAATGATGAGGAAGGGGATCAGCATATTGAAGGATGTCGTATTTCTTTATGTGTCACACTAACAAGGACATTTTTATTTCTGCTTTTCAGAGCTCTCCACCCTGGAAGCCATATAAACATGGTGCCTGTGGTTTCTGACCCACCTCCTCAAAGCGACGGCCTCTCTCCTGAGCCCTTAAATGATTTTTGTTTTTTACTTGTATTTAAATATATACATAATAAAACTTGCACCTCTGTGTTCTATGCTTCCTTGCTCACAGCCTTAACACGCTCTAAATAATCCTAAACTATATTTCAATGTTTAATTGGATTCAGCATGAACAGCCTCTACCATCCAGGCGCAAACAAATATGTAAAACATAGTATAGTGTGAACTTCTCCAACTTTCTTGATAAGAAACATGGTTCTTGTGGGAGTAACGCAAGTTTGCTGGGAGTGGTTGACCTAGTGAATAACTATAATGCAACAGCAAATAAATCGATGTGTAATTTACCTACAAAACATTCACTTATGTGCAATCAAACCAAATTAGTCGTAATAATGAAAACAGGCACAGCACTGTAATGTTAACATTACAACACAGAATAAATGGCTTAACGTAACAGGACAATATTAAGATAGCAAAATGTATACAATAATATATGATGAATAATAAGCCAGCGATTTACTGTATGCTTTTACTTACCCGAGAATACACCAAGATACTTTGCCCACACTTTTCCCTCTACAGTTCATACCACAATGTTTATTATATTTTAGAATAAAAATAAACAAAATATTAACACAAGCCAGATGCCATCCAAATTTCATCAAATTTTATCAACAAAGTTTAAAAAAACATAACAAAAAAGTTAAGTACCCAGACAGAGTGGTGGAAATGAAATGAATCTGCACGTGGTGAAAGGTCATGTGACTGTATCGCAATAATTATAATATCAGATTAAACAGACAATTATACAATTATTATTAATCTGAATAACTTTTAGTTTTGGTGATTTCACCATGATATGTTGCTATTTAGTACGGTTAAATGGAGTTTTAAACCCCTCTAGGGTACGAAATGACGCCAAACAGTGTTTTAGGGTACTGCTTACTACAAAGTGTGATTTCTGGTAAGAGACATTGCTGCAGAATTTTTCAAATATTTACTCCTCTGGGGTACATTTGCAGCTAATAATTTAATTTGGGATCCAGTCTGTGTGTTTTTTGCGTGTTTTGGTAGTTTTTGGATTAAATGTTGTATTATTCATTTTTAAAAAGTGTTTCTGGCAATGATTTGACTTGTATTTCGCCATATATGTGGAATCAATTTTACTGTTATTGTCAGTCTGTGCTTTTGTCACACAGAAGCTGGAGAAGAGCCAGCAAAGTACTATTTAGTTTGTTCATTAATTCTGGAATAACAAAGGCTTTTCGCAAATACTCCTGGACCTTACTTGCGTATTTACTTCCCTTATTCATTATCTTGTTAGCTATTTGCTAAGATCAATTGCTTTTGGGAAATCCAACCTTGGTCATTTTGCGACGATCTGATTGGTTGAAATGCATGGAGACTAGAGAACAGTTATCTGTGTTGATATGCATAGATTAGTAGTATTGAATTGATGCATTCCCAATAACTCAGAACTTGAAAATTTCCAACCTCCTACTTGGAAAATGTATTATAGAATGATTGAATGGAATAGATTTATGCAAATTTATGCAAGTTAATGCTAATTCCACTAGTGTTTGATGCTCATGGACATACTAGCAGAAATGAGCTCTTAGTAAATCATGATGTACACTGTGTGAACAACCTTCTGCAGTGGAAAATTGAAGCGAGCTGGAATCATGCTGCAACTGTAGTCTCTTTGTGGAGTGGGCCGGGTACAGTCTGCTTCTTGTACGCCAGTGGAAAAGCGCTGTGAATCAATGGATCTCTAGAGAGGAGAGTGAGCAGAGCACTGCATCATGAGTCAAAGATCTGTTCACACCACTGCCTTGTTCTGTTCACATGCAGCTTTTGTTGTAGCTGCCAAATATCTGCACTAGCCCACATTGAAGGATTTGGTAACAGGTGTGGCTTCCCAAGTTATTCTTACCTTGCATCCAATCCCTCACTGTACACTAAGTGGGTATATAAAAATAAACAGATATGAGTCTGAAACTCTTGCAGAAAATAGCTGTTAAAGCATTCATCGGTGTGTGTTTGTATAGTAATGTAAAGCCTGTTATTTTGACATTGTGCGGACCACTTTATCAGTCCCCACAAGGGGAAACTAAGTTTTATAAAAATCCATGACTGCAATCAAAAAACTTTTCCTGTAGAAATGACATGAAAGTTCACACAAAGATATGAATACAAATGTGTGACTGTGTTCAAGCTATTTGCTGAAGGTAGTTGTAGATTTTGGGATGGATGGAACTTCTTCAGGAATCCTGTCTCCCTTTCTGCTTATGCTCTACAATTTGGACAGCTAGCGCAACACCTGTTCTTGCAATCTACAGTGATTATAGCATTATGTGATGTTTCCTCTGTTTATGTTAAAGTTCAGTGGTCAGTTTAACAGATAAACCACACACAGTTCCTTAATAACTATATTTTATTCTTCAAAACAAATATAAAAATGATTATGAAAAAATATATATTCTGTGAGCTTGCTGGAAAACAGTTTGTCCAGCATGAGCCAGCCTCATCCAGAGGGCTACTCTCCTGCTGTCAGTCATCCATTGCCATGTCAGAGCCAGCCTCGTCCTGAGGGCTGCTCTCCTGCTGTCCGTCATCCATTGCCATGTCTGAGGCAGCCACATCCAGAGGGCTGCTCTCCTGCTGTCTGTCACCTTTTTCCAGCATGAGCCAGCCTCATCTAGAGGGCTGCTCTCCTGCTGTCCGTCATCCATTGCCATGTCTGAGCCTGCCTCGTCCAGAGGGCTGCTCTCCTGCTGTCCATCGTCTAGTTCCAGGTCTGAGCCAGCCTCGTCCAGAGGGCTGCTCTCCTGCTGTCCGTCGTCTATTTCCAGGTCTGAGCCAGCCTCGTCCAGAGGGCTGCTCTCCTGCTGTCCGTCGTCTAGTTCCAGGTCTGAGCCAGCCTCGTCCAGAGGGCTGCTCTCCTGCTGTCCGTCGTCTAGTTCCAGGTCTGAGCCAGCCTCGTCCAGAGGGCTGCTCTCCTGCTGTCCGTCGTCTAGTTCCAGGTCTGAGCCAGCCTCGTCCAGAGGGCTGCTCTCCTGCTGTCCGTCGTCTAGTTCCAGGTCTGAGCCAGCCTCGTCCAGAGGGCTGCTCTCCTGCTGTCCGTCGTCTAGTTCCAGGTCTGAGCCAGCCTCGTCCAGAGGGCTGCTCTCCTGCTGTCCGTCGTCTAGTTCCAGGTCTGAGCCAGCCTCGTCCAGAGGGCTGCTCTCCTGCTGTCCGTCGTCTAGTTCCAGGTCTGAGCCAGCCTCGTCCAGAGGGCTGCTCTCCTGCTGTCCGTCGTCTAGTTCCAGGTCTGAGCCAGCCTCGTCCAGAGGGCTGCTCTCCTGCTGTCTGTCATCCATTGCCATGTCTGAGCCTGCCTCGTCCAGAGGGCTGCTCTCCTGCTGTCTGTCATCCATTGCCATGTCTGAGCCAGCCTTGTCAAGTGGGCTGCTCTCCTGCTGTACGTTACCATCTTGTTTGGCAGCAGGGCAATCACTAGCCATCTCAATGCCGCCTTCAGCCATGGTAGCAGTGTCTGTATCTCTTGGCGTAGTCCTCCTCAGCTTCTTCCAGAACCTGAGAAGAGTGCCTTTCTTTTTTGGGCCCTGAACATTTTTTTGTTTAGGGCCCTGCACCTTTGTGCAACTTAAACCCATAATGAAATTATGCAAACGATATAGCTTAGATTCTCTTTCACCAGTGCTTCCTTTGAGAGAGTCTCTAAGAATGAAATGTGAAGGTGCAATTGCTTCTTATATAGAAAAATCTTCCTTCGATGACATCACTGACCAGTTCCGGAATTCTGTTCTGTTGACATCACAGAGGGCCCTCCATATAAGGCATTTGTCATTTCATTGTTTATACCAGTATAGGGTATGCTGATTGATTAAAAAAATAATATAAAATTATTATTTAAAAAAAAAATACCTGTGTGTTTAGAAAAATAATACCTGTGTGCGTGTGTGTGTTTTCCCTTATCCTACCAATACTATCCACATTATTACTTAAAAGCTTGTTTGACATCCTTTAATGCTGGTAGTTTTCAGTAACTTCAATTAAACATGAATTGTGTTAATATGATGAAACTAATATGGGGTCATTTTGACCCCATTATAATATAATTGAAATTATCACATGGTCATTTAAACTTCAACACTTTTAAGTATGTATTGACTTGAAAGTAGGGTGTCATGGAGGCTTAGCTGGTGGCCCTGTTGTCTGTCACCGATGGGTTTGGGGCTTTGAATCTCATCACTCCTTGGCAGGGGTGCCGTAATGGCAGGGGAAAGTTACAATGATTCCAAGGGCCCCTGAATGACAGGCGGCCTAAAAAATTGGGAGAATAGCTGGATTGGTCTGGACTGGGGGGCCCAATATGATATGCCTTCATGGGGCCCACAATCTCTAGCAATGCCCCTGCTGCTCGGTGTATGCATGAATGTTTTCCTGCAGACATTGTTTAGGCTAATTGGTACATCTACAATTTCCCATAGTGTATGAGTGTGTGTGTATATGACCTGTGATGGACTAGCATCCTGCCCAGGATGTACCCCAGCCTTGTGCCCTGTGCTGCTTGGCACGAGCCCCAGGTGACTCTGCCCAGTACAAACAAACTGATGGTTGGGTGATTTTTCGGGTCTGGACGGCACAGAGGCTCAGGACACATAAGTTACATCACACCTTTGGGGGCTGGGAGTCAAAGATCACTTTTGCTCTGTGTGTGAGGTTTGCATGTTCTCCTAGTGTTATATGAATTTTCTCTGGATCCTCTGTTTTACTCCCAAGATTGAAAGAGGTGTACTTAGGTAAATTAGTGTCTCTAAATTGGCTTGTGTGTGTGGGCGTGTGTGCGCCCGGTAATGATCTTTGCGGTAATGATGCCGGTCCTTGTTTTTGCTGCTCCAAGCTCCCTCGCAGACAGAACATCATCTTACCGTAGGAACAGCAGTATCTCAAGTTGTTGACGGAGCACATGTGGAAATCTGTGGCTGCTGCATCTGTGTCTTCAAATTTAGTCCTTGATTCTGTGTGATACTTTAAATTAGGACCCTAGAAAACATTAATTGAACAAATAGTTCCATTTATTACAGTAGCATAAGTGGAAATTTGTGTTTTTAAAAGCACTAATCAAACCAGAAATAGCAAACAATGATGCGACATTATGAGGAATAAATTGACATACTCATAAAAAATTGGAATGATAAAAAAAAAACACCAGATAGAGTGACAAAAATCCTCTCATTCAAGGCAGTAGGATGAGGGATTTACACACACACACACACACAGACACACACACACACATACATATTGTACTGCCATTGTAATGAGATAATCAATTTATTTATTTATTTATTTACTTTATTTTTTACATATTTTGCATATTCACTTGCCAGTGCTTTTAATGTTGATCAGTGTGTGTGTGTCGGTGTCTGTTTGGCTTTGCACAGATCACATTTGTTGATCAAAATGTCCCCAAAGTTTGGTAAAACTCGAAACTTACTTTTGGTTAAGGTTAGAGCTGGGTGGGGGTTATGTGTCCCGTCAATAGGATTAGAGTCTTTTTTCAACCATAGAAATGAATGGAAGGTCCCCATTTAGATAGGTACACCAATATGTGTGTGTGTGTGTGTGTGTCTGCGTGTTTGTGTGTGTAAGCAGGTATACCTTACCTTATCGGGACACAATGTCCACACAACATGATGATTACCTGTTTTTTTCCCTTATGGGGACCAATTTCCTGGTCCCCATCAGGAAAAACTCAATTTAATAAAAATCTATGACTCCAATGAGAAAAAAAAAATTCAACAACTGTAGTATTTTGCTTGGTTACTTATTTAGCATTTTTCCCATAAAAATGAATGAGCAGTGCCCAAAAACATATGATTACATGACTGTGTGTGTGTGTGTGTGTGTGTGTGGGACTGCATAGCCTTGGAAAGCCAACCTACTCTCAGGAGAGTCTAAGCCCAACTTTTTCACAGAGTTACTGGTTTAAAATATTCAGAAAAATTGAGGAAGCAAAAACTTCCAAATGGTGAACAATGTGGGAAGCTGTGGGCAGCTAAAACTGTCTGCAGGGGTCCATATATCACAGGAATCATCGGCACGACTCTGGAGCTGTGACATTTTAAAATGAGACCGTTATAGTCCCCCTTTTCTTAAAAAGCATTACGGAAAATCAGATCAGTGAGATTTTAAACAAGAACCCAGTGTCAAAGCTGCGGGAAATCAAAAGCCAGGCCTATGGCCACCGCTGATTGTGAATAGGACTTGGCTTCAGTAGACTTTCAAATATTTCTGCGTTTTTGAAGTTTTTCAAAATTAGTGAAATAGTACTTTATAATATTCTTTTCACTATCAAGTGTGAAGAATACTTCAGTTTGATCCGAAACGGTGAGTACAGTCCAGCTTGAGAAGTAATTCTTTTAGAGAAGCAGATTAATATGGTCAATAATATTTTGAATATTACTTAAATATACTACGCTTCACTAACTGTATATATTGTGCGTAATTAATATGCAAAATATGAATGGCATATGAAAGGTGTATTGGCTCACTTTTTGGCTTCATACCTCCACTCTGCATGTTTGCAGTTTGCACACTCATTTGTGAGGGAGCCTAATTAGGAGAGTCTTCAGTTTAAGACAGGTCATAAATGGCTGCTTGTCTTGTACCCTCAGATTCATAATGGATGTGAAAACGTGCATTGATTTCTTGGAGGAAAGACGAGAGGAGAAACTGAGGGAGATGGTGGATTTTATATTGCATGAATTAGAAGATTTAGAAAATTCAGCTTCTGAGCTGGAAATGGAAATCAAGGGGTTTTTGAGTAAGTGTACAGAAGAGATTGTTGCCATGAGAGAGAAAGAGAAGAAAGACAAGGCAGAGGAAGGAAGTGTGAAAGAAAACGAGAACATGAATGGACGGATGAGGAGCATGGAGCCTAGGCAAAGGAGAGAGGAGAAGAAGAGGTGTGAAATAGGAGAACAGACAGAGATGGAGAGTGAGGAGGTCCACTGAAAAAAGAGGAAGGGATCAATGGAATTCCCATTGATAGTGACTAGAGGAGGAAAAAATGATGAGGAAGGGGATCAGCATATTGAAGGATGTCGTATTTCTTTATGTGTCACACTAACAAGGACATTTTTATTTCTGCTTTTCAGAGCTCTCCACCCTGGAAGCCATATAAACATGGTGCCTGTGGTTTCTGACCCACCTCCTCAAAGCGACGGCCTCTCTCCTGAGCCCTTAAATGATTTTTGTTTTTTACTTGTATTTAAATATATACATAATAAAACTTGCACCTCTGTGTTCTATGCTTCCTTGCTCACAGCCTTAACACGCTCTAAATAATCCTAAACTATATTTCAATGTTTAATTGGATTCAGCATGAACAGCCTCTACCATCCAGGCGCAAACAAATATGTAAAACATAGTATAGTGTGAACTTCTCCAACTTTCTTGATAAGAAACATGGTTCTTGTGGGAGTAACGCAAGTTTGCTGGGAGTGGTTGACCTAGTGAATAACTATAATGCAACAGCAAATAAATCGATGTGTAATTTACCTACAAAACATTCACTTATGTGCAATCAAACCAAATTAGTCGTAATAATGAAAACAGGCACAGCACTGTAATGTTAACATTACAACACAGAATAAATGGCTTAACGTAACAGGACAATATTAAGATAGCAAAATGTATACAATAATATATGATGAATAATAAGCCAGCGATTTACTGTATGCTTTTACTTACCCGAGAATACACCAAGATACTTTGCCCACACTTTTCCCTCTACAGTTCATACCACAATGTTTATTATATTTTAGAGTAAAAATAAACAAAATATTAACACAAGCCAGATGCCATCCAAATTTCATCAAATTTTATCAACAAAGTTTAAAAAAACATAACAAAAAAGTTAAGTACCCAGACAGAGTGGTGGAAATGAAATGAATCTGCACGTGGTGAAAGGTCATGTGACTGTATCGCAATAATTATAATATCAGATTAAACAGACAATTATACAATTATTATTAATCTGAATAACTTTTAGTTTTGGTGATTTCACCATGATATGTTGCTATTTAGTACGGTTAAATGGAGTTTTAAACCCCTCTAGGGTACGAAATGACGCCAAACAGTGTTTTAGGGTACTGCTTACTACAAAGTGTGATTTCTGGTAAGAGACATTGCTGCAGAATTTTTCAAATATTTACTCCTCTGGGGTACATTTGCAGCTAATAATTTAATTTGGGATCCAGTCTGTGTGTTTTTTGCGTGTTTTGGTAGTTTTTGGATTAAATGTTGTATTATTCATTTTTAAAAAGTGTTTCTGGCAATGATTTGACTTGTATTTCGCCATATATGTGGAATCAATTTTACTGTTATTGTCAGTCTGTGCTTTTGTCACACAGAAGCTGGAGAAGAGCCAGCAAAGTACTATTTAGTTTGTTCATTAATTCTGGAATAACAAAGGCTTTTCGCAAATACTCCTGGACCTTACTTGCGTATTTACTTCCCTTATTCATTATCTTGTTAGCTATTTGCTAAGATCAATTGCTTTTGGGAAATCCAACCTTGGTCATTTTGCGACGATCTGATTGGTTGAAATGCATGGAGACTAGAGAACAGTTATCTGTGTTGATATGCATAGATTAGTAGTATTGAATTGATGCATTCCCAATAACTCAGAACTTGAAAATTTCCAACCTCCTACTTGGAAAATGTATTATAGAATGATTGAATGGAATAGATTTATGCAAATTTATGCAAGTTAATGCTAATTCCACTAGTGTTTGATGCTCATGGACATACTAGCAGAAATGAGCTCTTAGTAAATCATGATGTACACTGTGTGAACAACCTTCTGCAGTGGAAAATTGAAGCGAGCTGGAATCATGCTGCAACTGTAGTCTCTTTGTGGAGTGGGCCGGGTACAGTCTGCTTCTTGTACGCCAGTGGAAAAGCGCTGTGAATCAATGGATCTCTAGAGAGGAGAGTGAGCAGAGCACTGCATCATGAGTCAAAGATCTGTTCACACCACTGCCTTGTTCTGTTCACATGCAGCTTTTGTTGTAGCTGCCAAATATCTGCACTAGCCCACATTGAAGGATTTGGTAACAGGTGTGGCTTCCCAAGTTATTCTTACCTTGCATCCAATCCCTCACTGTACACTAAGTGGGTATATAAAAATAAACAGATATGAGTCTGAAACTCTTGCAGAAAATAGCTGTTAAAGCATTCATCGGTGTGTGTTTGTATAGTAATGTAAAGCCTGTTATTTTGACATTGTGCGGACCACTTTATCAGTCCCCACAAGGGGAAACTAAGTTTTATAAAAATCCATGACTGCAATCAAAAAACTTTTCCTGTAGAAATGACATGAAAGTTCACACAAAGATATGAATACAAATGTGTGACTGTGTTCAAGCTATTTGCTGAAGGTAGTTGTAGATTTTGGGATGGATGGAACTTCTTCAGGAATCCTGTCTCCCTTTCTGCTTATGCTCTACAATTTGGACAGCTAGCGCAACACCTGTTCTTGCAATCTACAGAAGTTCTTCAACTCCTCCATTGTAGGACGCATCAGCAATGGATATAAGTCTGTAGGACACTGGTGGAGAACTTTGTGCTGTGGTGCAGGGAGAACAAGCAGGACATCAGCAAGACAAAGGAGTTGGTGATGGACCTCTGGTGTAAAAATGTGTGTAGTGAACTGCCACGGATGTTTTACCAATCCATTGAGGCCGGTGTACTTTTACACTGTGGACTGCCAGGAAGCATTATTAGTTGAGGCGACACCAAATGCCTGACCACACTCACCAGGCAAGCCCAGCTCCCTTACAGGACTGACCCTGGACCCCTTGGAGACAATTCTGAACATCCTCCCCATGGGGTGCCCTCTTGGAGCACCTTTTTCCAATGGCTCACAATGGTGCTAAGAAGGACTACTGAGGATCCTTCCACTTTGCACACTTCAGACACTACAACGCCCCCTTCAGATGTGTCCGTAGCATTGCATCTTTAAAGCAGTTGCCACCAACTGCAGCACCCAGATGGAACTAAGGCCCAGCCATTCAGAGTTCACATCAAGTGACACAGTACAATGAAACGATTGCGTCTGACAGGTAAGTGTATGCCTCAGAAAATTAAAAGGCTGAAAGAAGTATTTTTAGAGGGATTATAAAATGGTGCCTTCCTTTGGCAGTATGTTTAAATAATCTGTCCCTTTTCAATAACTGAAGGTCATGCAAAATCCACTGAGAACCCCACAGCCCTGTTTGAGCACCTGCCCTTCAGACCGTGTGTACACCTCAGTAGCATACTGTAGAGCCCTGTCCTTTTGTGCTCTTCCTTCCCATGCTCAGATGACCTCCTGCCAGAGCAGAGCCCATCACAACCACGACAATTCACTCAGGTGTCCTACTCTGTGTCTGAACGCCAAGAAGCATGGGGACACTGGAGACGGAATGGAAGTCCATCTCACACACTGTAGGCTATTTACAGACACCGGTTCTCCTACCTGCTTGCTGAACCAAGCCAAAGCTAATGTTATCATCTTTTAATCAGCGAGACATTTCACCACAAGGGGCACTAAAAGAACATAGAATGCTTGTATGGTGCATTTGCTAGTGATTAACACTGTGAGCCATTCACTGTTAGTAGAAGTCATAAAATTACGATTTTGCCATCATTTCTGTAATGCAATTCCCAGTAGGCACTTCTCCATAATCTAGACCCAGGATTCATTTTAAAAATGGAATTTAGAAAGCAGCACTTCACTTTGATGTAAATATAGCACTACGTGAATGCTGATTTAATAAACAAGGATGTTGATCAGAAGAGGAACAGAAGGGATAAATAAACTCATCTAGTACTTCAGTATCCCTGTCACTCACATGCAGTCCATTCAGCCAGGGATAATTCTCCTCTTCTATGTTCATTGTTGTCATAAGATCTCTTTCATTCTATAATCTGTATGACCGTACAGGTCTTCCGTACATGTTTGTGTGCTTTGTTGAATTTCTATTTTTATACATAGTATTCTGTGAAGTGTTTCTCCTTTAATATTATGTACTTCATGTTTGGCATTGGACCACAAACAATTCTGGTATGTTGGTACATACTGGCAGTAAAGTAAGTTCTGATTCTGATTTTCCTCAGATGGAATATACACTGCTGGTTGTGGGATTACCACAGGAACAGTCAGAATACACATAATGCTTCCTGCGATTAGAGGTTATCCCATGTAGAGGTATAATACACATAATGCTTCCTGGGATTAGAGATTATCCCATGTAGAGGTAGAATACACATTAGATTAGATTAGATTAGATTAGAGATTATCCCATGTAGAGGTATAATACACATAATGCTTCCTGGGATTAGAGATTATCCCATGTAGAGGTAGAATACACATTAGATTAGATTAGATTAGATTAGAGATTATCCCATGAACAGGCAGAATATACATCACAGTACCTAGGTTTACAGATTATGAAAAGGCAGATATAGTGCTGATATATGGGAATCACCGCCAGTAGTGGGTAAAATTAGGACACGCAACAAGTGTACAGAAACAAGTCCTGATTTTCAGAAGCAAAGCGGGGCTCGTGAAGATGCATGACAGTCTGTCTCCACCCTGTCTTTAATCACTTGAACACCCCTCCCCCACAAACCTGTTTGATGTATGGCTCATTAGAACATGTGACCAGGAGCAGATGGCCAAAGGGTGTCATAATGGGGGAAACGTGACCAAACAAACTGTTCCATATGGATGGTGTGACACGGAGCCATCACTAACATTTAAGCAAAGGCACCTGCTGACCTGTAACTGTTGACCTGTGAGGTTAGTTGACAATCGTTTCATTCAAAGTGGAAGTACATCTCTGCCAGGGTGATCAGGGGTATGGGAAGCCAGGGGACAGAAAGCAACCTGCCTGGGGGGGTAAAGTGGGATGCAGGTAGCATGGGCAGACACACAGAAATCTCACAGCGGCAAACATACAGCTTTCCTGCCCCATTGGAGCATGATGGATTTATTCATTAAAGTTATGCTGCCCGGATCAGTGACAGGAAATTAACAGAGGACAGCCCAGTGATACAGGCTTCTGAACACATAAACTAAATAAACAGTAGTAGAGTGAACCAAGACAGCGTATGTGACATGTTTGTATTCACATCTTTGTGGGGACTCTCCATTCAACAGCAGGATTATGAACCAAGGCGGTGTCTTGGACTGTGACAGCACAGTAACAATTCAATGACACAGAATTCTGAACAGACAAACTTTATAAAAAGTAGGATATTCAACTAAGAGAATGAATCACTGTCTGAGACACTAACATCACAATGACATCACAGGCTTCAGATCACACATTAAATAAACATGGATATTCAAGAGAATGAATCACTGTCGGTGACAGCGGCAGCACAGTTACATTAGAGGCCTCTGAACACAAGAACCAAATACAGCCTGGAACCTGCACAGTGGGGTGATTTGGGTTTCACTCCAGAAGGCAGATGCGTGCAGGGATGCTAATTCAAATGTTAGCCTGCTTGTCCTCAGCTCAGTGTCGTGCAGCAGGGCTCTGTGAAGGGACCTTATTCTCCAGAGTGGTTTTAAAGGGGACCGTGCTTCAGAAACTGTTCCCACCTGTCATTAAGGGACTGCAATCCTTACAGTCTCAAGCCAGATGCGTGGCAGTTTGTTGGAATTTTTATATTATTTTAATATCAGTTTGTACCTGGGAAGTAATTTGTAAGAAATTTAAAACCAAATAATCAGAATGTCAAACATATAAAGAAAAGTAGCTAACAAGCTGTTGCTGCTGTTAAACTCTATAGAGATAGACTGATAGATACAGGCTGGGAGATACACTTAGACCGACAGACACAGGTTGAGAGATGCACTTGATTGATGGATTCTGGCTGGGAGATACACTTAGAGTGACAGACACAGGTTGAGAGATGCACTTAAATTAACAGTGACACAGAGATATGAAGGGTTCCACTCTTCAAACAGGATCTCTGTGCTCCAGTTGGGATCTATGGCCTCCAAGCACTCCGCTCTTACTGCAGCTCAGCCAGGCTGGGCTGGGCCCGACGAGGGTGGCGGGGGCCACTCGCACTCGGCCTTCTGTATGAGGGAGATCTGAGTGATGTGGGGCCTCTGACAGCCGTTCTCTGTGTCCTGCTGTCCTGCCCGCCGGCTGCGTGTGTGACGGTAAGAGACCTGTTACAGCTAGTATGCATGGAGTGGGTCCTTGCTGAGCCACAGGCAGGCCAGGCCTCGTTCCACATCAGTTTTGTGTGCAGACCTCCCTGTGAGCAAAAACAAATGGCTAATTTAACATGCGCTCTGACAGGCTCCTGAGGGCCAGTGGACCCAGGGTTTGCTTGTCCTCCTCACAAGCTGGAACAGCCGGGAGCCCGATCTGGATGGGCCCACTGCCAGGCCTACAAGAGCCGGCACGCTCAGCCACAGGTGTGCGCCGTGGCACTAGCTACCTAACGGACCCAAACCTTCATCTATCAGCACCAAACTGAGGGCATCGGTGACCCAAAACACATCAGAACCATATATTCTGGGGAAGTCAGTATGCGAGGAAAGGTACTGGACCAGTGAACACTCATCATCTCATCAGAGATCGATCAACCATGCTCATCATGTGACACTATCCTCAGTACATGTGGCAAAAAAATCCGAGGTGCCATTGTGGGTGTGAACACTGCCCCCTGGTGTTCAGTGAGTGTGGGCTCGACATACCGACAGGCATGTTTGAGAGTCTGCCTAAATGAATTAATTTCCTCCTTTTTCAACAAAATCAACTCAATTAATTTGTTTAAGGAGCAAAACAGTTTTGAAAGGGTCCGATAATTTTACCTGGATAATGAAAGCCAGAGAACAGCCAGGCAGGAACTCTGGTTGTCTACGATACATCTGTCCACATGGACGTAGATCCTAGCCAGATCACAGACTCTCTCTACAGCACTCAGCCAGGGGACCGCTCTTCCAGGGAATGCTGAGAACGCGAGACCCAAGAGGCGTGTTTTGGACAGAACAGGAGCAGTCAGTCACCGGGTATAATCAGTGAGATTGATGTGCACACCCACCAGGGATATGCACACAGCGCTGTGTGTTCCTGTGGAGGGCTGTCATTTCGGGCTCTGCTATTGTGAGTTCCTGTGTGGAAGAAGAGAAGCCTTCCAAAGCAACAGAGCACGGCTCTGTGAGTCACTGAAGGCAGTGTTACCCAAGCACACTGCAGCTCAGCGGCTCCACACGTGTCTCCAGCCCAGAGCATGCTGGGACTGCATGCAGACGGCTCATGCATAGAATCAGCCCTCAATTTCTGGCACAGGGGTTCCATTACCATCACGCCTTAGGGTGTTCTGGGAGAGTGAAACACAGGATCGACAGGGTCAAACAATGCATCGCCAGTGCTGGACCCAACACCATATTCAGTGTTGCTGGCGTGCCACAGGTTTCTGCTGGACCAGCAGTCTCCGCATGAGCAGCTCTTCATCCCAGCAGCATGGCGGGAAAACCAGCTGTGAGTGGCACCTTCACTCTGTACACAAACAAAGGCACAGACACTCACAGTCTATGGCTCACAGCAGATATTTGGAGCCCTCTGGCATCCATTCCTGGGAAAGACAACATTCCATTTGCTGGGCTGCTTGGCCCGTCAGTGTTTTGATGAGCTCTCAGAGACTCGGCACTGAGGCTCGAAGTCCTAGTGCCTTTGTCTGAAGTTGCAATAGCGGCACCTTCACCAGCATTCACCAATGCTTCCCCGCACTTCCCCATGCATCCTGCTTTGGGACAGGTGGGGGGAGTCAGGGCGTGAGCGTTGTTTAGCACTGCTCTTAGTCCATCATCCAACGAGGTCAAGCTTCTTTCATTCACTTGGCAAAGGTGTTTTACTGTCTGGCACTTTCTATAAATGTTAAGCTGACAGACTGGAAGATTGAAACTAGACCCCTTTAGCACCATCCTCCCATTTTTATTTATTATTTTTCAGATTAAAAATGTATTTATTTGTTCTGACAGAAGTTTTATAAAGTTTCAGCTGGCTATTATGTATATGAATTTCCTGATCTAAATGACTGGTTTGAAAAACCTTCAGGGTAGATCTTAAATGTCTCCTATTCCTATTTTAATCCCTGCTAATCAGTATTGTTTGTATCCAAGCCATGCAACAACAGATAGCAAAACTAAGATCTTTCCTCTTCTACAGCAACACAATAACTTATGTACGTCCCTCCTCAGCGTTCATCCTACCAGCTGGGATTCCACCAATCAGGCCTCAAGTTGAGTGAGACATCATGGAGATCAGTTCTCAACTGAGGGCAACTCTGGTGGTGAAAAGGTAGGACCACATAGTACTCCCTGGGGGGCATCTGGGGTCAAACGGTGAGGAGAAACACGCACAACGGATTCTGCCTGCGGCTGTCAACTTCAGCCTGAGCAGTGCCTATGGGTGTCAACTGGACCAGAGATGGATTAGGTCTGTCCAGAGATGCAGGGGCTCCGTAGCTCAGGCAAAATTGGTTTAGATCTGTCATTGACCTGCTGACAGAGGTGCATACTGGGAAGGCCACATATGAATCCATTCTGAGGGTGTGCTTGTCTTTTATACTTCCTGTTAGTGGTCAGACAGCAGATGAAATTGCAGAATGTGGTCTGCAGTCTGTTGAACAGTTCAGGTTAACGGAATATTGATCCAGAGCATGGATCCCAATGGAAGCTGACTCCCAGCACAGCAGAGGCATTAAATATAAGGAAAGGAATGAATATTGCTGAATGACAGTTATGAAGAAAAGTGGGCCTAGTGGAGTATAACATATACCTAGCCAGCTCTCACCAAGGCATAATGACTCGGTTCATTCACATTGAAAGGTATGACATGAAGCACTTCAGCGATTTCTACAGACACCGGGAAAACATTAAAAGAATTCACAGACATCTGAAAGCACCAAATATACCTATAGCCACTGGTATTAATGTCAGTTTTTCTACGATATATGGGTTAAACGGAGGGTTTTAAAAAGTGGCGTAATGCAGAGTAGACTTTGGTACAATCCAGAGGGATGGTCTCCTTTGTACTGAAGCCATTTAAAACTAATGTCTACTTAGGAGACATTACTCTATAAAGAGCAAGTTGAGGGAGGCGTAAAGACAATTTCTCCACAGGTATTAATAAAGTATCAGTTATTCTAATTATTTAAAATGACTTTACCTTAAGAAGCTTACTAACAGAACAGTGTTCTTTATTTTTTAAATCATTTTCCCACTTTTTGCTGCTGTTCTCTTTCAAGACGAAGGGAATAATGATAAACTGAGGTAAGCCTTCAGTAGCATTTACAGTAGTGTGGTGTCCAGCTAGCAGCATTTACCTGGTCACACTGTAATGGTGTCACGTCGAGGGCAAGGACAGAGGCGAAGACAGGGATGGAGGAAAACCAAAAGGGGCTTTATTAAAGAAAACTACACTACAGGAAGGGCGAAGGAAACAGACCACAAGGGGTCCAAACAGGGTAGGGAGGATCAGGCAAGAACACTAGACACAGGACACACTGGGGAGCACATGCAGGCAGCAACATCAATGACTGGACTGAGGATCGCAGGACTGAAGGACACTTTTTACAGGGCATGTGAGGGAGCAGATGGGACAGCGGGGAAGACAGCAGGCTATACGTACACTAAGATGGGAGACACAGTGGAAGAGGGCAGGGCAAGACACCAGATGGGCACTGCTGCGGGACAAGGGCGCAGAGACCGAACACCATTAGGGGACGAGACAGACCAGGGTAGGCAGGGGCAACACCAGCACAGGGCACTCTGGGGGCAAGACGGGACACCACTAGGAGAACTTATATATTGTCTTATTGTTATTGTCTTATTGTTTTTAAGTTTAACACAAATATTTTCTCTTACCATTTAAATATAAACAACCATATTTAGAATAATGGCCACAGCATCTACAGTTTAAACAACTAATTATAAATATATTTCAATTGTGCCGCAAAATTTGCATGTACTATATCAGTGTCACGATCCGCTCCGTCCGATCCCGATGTGTGCCACGCCCCCTCATTACCTTGTGTTCATTCCTGTTTGTGATCATCTGTGTCCTGTTTCATTTGATTAGTCCTGTGTATATTAGACCGCGTCTCCCCATGTATGCCAGATTCGGCATTGTATTGTCCGTGGATGTCTCTGCGTGCTTGTCATTTGCCAATTAAACCCCGTTACCTGACTTCCTGGCTGCTGTCGCCTGCTTCCCGGCTCGCCTCCGTTGCCGAACGTGACAATCAGAACATAAAAATAAATATAGAATTAAGTATGCTAACAAAACATAATCTGAAGAAATAGCAAGAAACATACGAAGAGATGCTGCTCACCTCTGCGCCATCTCTCTGTCAGAAAGTTTTTGTTCAACCTGCAATTATTTTGTTAGAACTATTGAAACCACCGAGATTTTTAATTGGTCGAAAAGTATGAAGATATGTATTGTCATTATTTTCAACGAATGAAAACAAAGAATTTATTGTCAGGGAGGGACGAATTTGTAGCTGGTCCAATCAGGAGTAGTATCTTTAGTTTGTGCATACTGTAGCTGGGCGTGATTGGATATCTAGCCGCCTTTCAAGCCCCCGAATCATGTATCTACTTGTCAATAGGAAACCACGCAGCTCTGTCTATAATGTCTGTCTGTAATTTTTTTTATGACATTATGTTTTTGCTAGGCAGCATTACGGTAATGCGTAATACCGCTGTATTGGGGGTGTACCACCGCTGTATTTCCATAGCTTGTTGACGCAATTAGCATTTTAGCGACGTTGGTAGGGCGACGTCAACTCTCAGCGAATTTCATAGGCAACATCTACAATTCAGGAACTAGTAGGTCTTCAGATAGCTGTTCACGCTTTTGAGAAAGAAGACTATAGTTCTTGTTATTCAAATTCTGTATCCTGGTATTTTTAATTTCGAAGATATGTAATATACAAGTTTTTTGATAGACTAAATTTTGGTTTGATTTCTATTTTATTTTATGTTAAATAACGTTCATATAAAATCATTTTAGAATTAGTGCAGTGTTTCGTTTAAAATTAGTGCAGTGTCCTTAAAAACTGCATGTTCAAACCTAACGCCATGCCATAACTGCTTTGCAGATATTTCATTCAGGAATCTATAGAGGATATACGTAAGCCAGTCTGTGTATGTTTGTGTCTATGTGTGTTTGGGTGGGTGGTCATGTATATATTATGTTGTGGGGACCAAATGTCCCCACAGTGTTATAAAAACATGTTATTTTGACTTTGTAGGGACATGTTTTTGGTCCCCAAAAGAAAAAACTGACTCAGTTTTATAAAATTCTGTTAATGCAATCAAAGGAATAATAATTCCAAAAGTCTTGTATTTTGTTTGGTTACTTACTGTTACTTCTTGCTTACTACTGCAGGGATTTTGGATTAAGGTTGCCATAATTAGGATTGGGGTTATGCCCATACAAATGAATGGAGAATCCCCACAAAGACTCAGATACCTAATCTGTGTGTGTATGTGCGCGCACACGTGTGTGTGTGTCTGTTTGTGTGTGTGGATTAGGTTTATATTACATGGTGGGGACCAAATGTCCCCCGCAATGTGATAAAAACCTGTTATTTTGATGCTTTGGGGGTGTTTTTCAGGTCCCCACAAAGATCTGTCAATACTAATAAAAAACTAAAGATGCCAGAAGTCTTGTATTTGGTTTGGTTACTTATGGTTAACGTTAGGGCTGGGTAGGGGTTAAGGTTGTCATGTTGGATTACAGTTTTCCTCATAGAAATGAATGGAGAGTCCCCACGAAGATATAATTATAACCCTATGTGTGTGTGTGTGTGTGTGTGTGTGTGTGTGTGTGTGTGTGTGTGTGTGTGTGTGTGTTGTGTGTGTGGTATCAGATCAGTTCCTGAGAGTTCAGTAGTCTGACGCCATGTTTCTGAGTCTGGGTGTGAAGGCCTGAATGCTTTTCCAGATGCTAGGAGGGTGAAAAGATAATGTGAGGGGTGGGTGGGGTCATCCACAATGTTGGTGGCTTTGCGGATGGAATGTGTGATGTGAATGTGCATGATGGATGGGAGAGAGACTCTAATGATCTTCTCAGCTATCCTCACTATCTGCTGGTCTTGTGATCTGAGGCTTGGAAAAACATGTTGTGCTGCTCAACCTTAGCACAATGATATGGGTGAATCATGGACGCAATAGAATTTGGGGATGATTAGTCCATACAGGGACAGAATCATTCCATACCTCAATCACCTCGTACGTATGTCTGCTAGGTGGAGTTGGAGTTGCTCCTAACTGTGCACAGTGGAGTTGAACAATCACAACTTCCCAGAATTTTACAGTAACAGGAGGACAGTGAACAACTCTTATTAATTCTATGCTGTGTGGACGATGTAATCGCCCACGAGTTTGCCTTAATACACAGGACATTCAAGCCATTGCAGAATACAAACCACAAATGCAGCTCCCTCCACCAGCAACGCCAATGTAGAAACTGCCACAAAATCCATGCCCCCTGATAACCAGCCCCTTATATTTTCACTACCGTCGTGGGGACCGTACTACAAAGAGTCAACGCAAGGTAAGCTGCAAAGTGCAAACAAATTTACAACTCACCATACATAGTGCACTACGTTTACTTTGTTTGTACTATGTGTACAGTCTTTGCACCTTGTCTGTTTGGCACTATATGTCGGTCATTCCTGTTATTCAGTGACTTTTCTGTCCTCATGGTTTACTTATATTTTCTCTAACATGAGTCACATATTTAAAACAAATATATATTTAGGTCTTCGTTATCACGTAAACAGAGACAATACGTATTAAAACTTTTATTGATATATGTATTAAGGCTGCCGTGATTAGTGGGCGTAGTCAATGACATGTTCTTCATGAATATCACTACGCAATTATTGGAGTAGTTATTCTCTAAAGCCCTGCAGTGACATGTAGTTTGTTGTTGTCAAAATGGGAGGGGCCAATACAAAGCACGGGTCTTAGGGAATTCTGATTAAATATACAGGCTTATTAATCCTGTTAATATAATTAGCATATGACCACTATTACTGTAAATAAATTCACAAACCGCAAAACTAACACCAATTGTCTGTCTACCTGCAAGGATCTGTCTGCAGACTGAAAAACTGGGGAATGAAGTGTAAACCGACCAATCAAACCACAATGGACTCGTTGGGGGAGGGATTAGACAGAGGGTGAATAGAGATGTGCATCATGAGAAAACAATATGTTCTTTTCGAACACTGAAGCATGCATACTCTATTCTAGTAGATCATAAATATAATATTATAAACTGAAAGTGAGCAAAATAATGCCCTTTAAGCAACAGTAGGCTGCTGTCCATGGTGCTGAAAACCTGGATTGTCAAATTTTACATTCAATTTTTTCACCTACTTTAACTGTAACCCTCTTATTTTGTTGGCAGTGATGCTCTGTGAAGTCTACAGAGGTGGGTATAGAAAGGATTAAAGTGGGTAATATGTGATTTAGATTAACTATTTTAAACCTGCATTGTAAAATAAAATGTGAACAGATGAAACACCAATACATTCAATCAATTAGTCCTTGTCTGAAATGGTCAAATTTTCCTTTTAAACAAGAGATCTTTTTTTTTCAGAACAGTCTGGGTGCATCTTCTGTCCTACCAGACCGGGGTCGTGGTAAGAGCACTTCTTCTTAAGAAGTGGTTCTCAGTGGTTGGCTCACCATCTCCTTCGACAAGGAGAGAATTCAAATCATGTGGTTCTTCTGGATCTTCAAAAAAACCCAATCAAGACTCCAACTTAGCAACACCTGCAGTTTGTTGTTGCAAATAATAAAGTATTTGAGTGACTAGAGGGGATACCTGACTACCTAAGAGAGAAGCGGATTTATCCAGGACTGGGTCATGGACAACTTTGGCATCTGTTCCTGTAATGAGCTCATAATCATGGAGTTTAAGGATATGGCTAGATAGGTCCAGGAAGAATGAGCTTTGTGGGGGTGGGGGCATAAGCAGCAGCCAAACAGATCTTACTTCCCCCAACTCAGACAGGATACAGCAGAACCTGTGGTGAGCATCAGCCCCAGAATCGAGAGTGAAAATTTGAGGGGCAGGTTGGACATTTAATTAAACAACAGCAACAATGTAACAGTCATGCAATTTTGTGATTAATAACTGGGGTGGAGACAGCAACTCCTGGATGGGCAAACAAAGCAATCAAAGCTGCTACAGGGAAGCACATTGCACAGCAGCCATAGCGATCATGGTGACCTGCAGGAATTGGCCGGCGAACTCGGTGCAGTTCAATGGCGTTAAATAGGGAGAGTTCCAAGATACTGGAAGTCATCCATGGTAATATTCACATCCTCAGGAGTATCATATAAAACTTGTGTAAGCCTCAACTCCTTCAATGCCCTGATCGGGGCATTCATCGCTTTCCTATCTGCAGCTGTTTTAGCACTAAAATATTGGTAAAAAAAGAGATTCTCCTACAAAAAGTCAGAAAAGTCAAAGTGCATGATAATAGGAGGGGGACGTGAAGAGTTTTCTGACGGCCGTACAGCCTATGAGCACAGCGAATGGCTGACTGAAAGGCAGAGAGCTGAGGGAAAGTAGGGGCCTGAGTTACTGTATCACACCCAGCCAGGGCGTTGAGGGTGTCCGGCTTGGTGACCTCAGGATTAGGTCTCTGCCTTTTGCAGATGATGAGGTCCTGTTGGCCTCATCGGACCGTGACCTTCAGCTCTCGCTGCGACAGTTCGCAGCCAAGTGTGAAGCGGTTGGGATGAGAATCAGCACCTCCAAATCCGAGACCATGGTCCTCAGCCGGAAAAGGGTAGAATGCTCTCTCTGGGTCGAGGATGGGGTCCTTCCCCAAGTGGAGGAGTTTAAGTATCTCGGGGTCTTGTTCACGAGTGGGGGGACGATGGAGCGGGAGATCTACAGGCGGATCGGTGCGGTGTCCACAGTGATGCGGGCGCTGCATCGGTCTGTCAAGGTAAAGAAGGAGCTGAGCCAAAAGGCGAAGCTCTCGATTTACCAGTCGATCTACGTTCCTACCCTCACCTATGGTCACGAGCTGTGGGTAGTGACCGAAAGAACGAGATCGCGAGTGCAAGCGGCCAAAATGAGTTTCCTCCGCAGGGTGGCTGAGCTCTCCCTTAGAGATAGGGTGAGGAGCTCGGTCATTCGGGAGAGACTCAGAGTAGAGTCGCTACTCCTCCGCATCGAGAGGAGCCATCTGGTCAGGATGCCTCCTGGACGCCTCCCTGGAGGTGTTCCGGGCATGTCCCACTGGGAGGAGGCCCCGGGGAAGACCCAGGACATGCTGGAGGGACTATGTCTCTCGGCTGGCCTGGGAACGCCTCGGGATTCCCCCAGAGGATCTGGATGAAGTGGCCGGGGAGAGGGAAGTCTGGGTTTCCCTGCTGAGACTGCTGCCCCCGCGACCCGACCTCGGATAAGCGGATGGATATTCTTGTACTGTCCACTTTCTCCCGTGATAATGCAAATTTCCCACTTGTGGGACTAATAAAGGAGTATCTTATCTTATCTTATCTTATCTTATCTTATCTTATCTTATCTTATCTTATCTTATCTTATCATCTTAATTAGGGAATCTCCAGTGTGTGACTGCCCTCTAGTGGATAAACAAAATTCAACTACATAAGTCAATATTATAGTGTTTTCCAATCATTTTCACACTTGTCTCAATACCATGTCCACTTTTTCAAAACACTTCACACTGTGAACTTTACAAACATGCACCTGAGCATATCAGTTAACTTTCGGTGCAATATGCACTAAAACCACCAGAACACTTCACACTTCACCCAAAAGTGACACACGCTGCCAAACCTATAGCACACGCACTCTCTCACAAGATGACTTTGTCACACAAAGAACAATGCATGAAAAAACACAAACAACTTGAAGCGCTGCAAAATGCATATATATGATGTGTTGTTGTATCCTATATTTTCACACGTTTATTGCAAAGTAAAAGAAAAACGTATGCCATTTCTTACAGTAAACATTGTAATACAAACAAATAATACAGTAAATAAATTCAGCTGCGCAATACACTGGAAAAGAAAAATACATTACAGCCACCTACTGAAAGTACATTACATTCAATACAGAAAAAAACAAAACAAACATAGCCAAATAGCAAAGTTTGACTGTAAACAGTTAAGTATACTGTTGTCCTGGACTAATCCATTTGGTCCCTTGCATTTGGCCATAAATTTTCATCGACATCACACTGAATATTTTCTCTTGCAATACACCAAGGAAAAAATCTCTTTGAGTGTCTTATCCAGCTCTGGATGTCCTCCACATGGATGTCCACACACCCAGCAGCCATTGCATCTAAAAGCGACATCTGATCATGTGGGCGATGGTCATATACCTTCCATCCCTTATGCAGAAAAAAATCCTTCAGTCGGGTTGAGGAATGGAGAGTATGGTGGCAAGAATAATGACATCATCCAGGGATGGGCTATAAACCACTCTGTGACTTGGCGGGAATGATGAAAGGCCACATTGTCCCACACAATCACAGATACCAGTAAATTCTTCCTCTCCCTCCTGTGGGAGGTAAATGCTAAATCCTACAGTAGTGGGTTACAGTAAAGACAAACGTGCATCGATGCATCAGTTTTTTCCTGGAGACTTCCCTCAAATCACACCACTACAGTAATATATACACCAATCAAATGCCTTCAGTCAGAATGCTCTACATAGTGTATAGTACCTGTTGCTTTGCCTGAAAATCCTGACAATTGATGCCTCTGTGGATCTAGGCAGGTGGAGTGGAACTCTTAGACCCACTTTCCTCAGGGACAGACCATGATTTCCAACATGGTCAAATACTGTGGCTCTGATTTCATCAGTAGCCAAGATTCTTCCTCTTCCTCTCCGTTTGTGTCTTCTTGCTCTTCCTCTGCCTCTTACTGCATCCATTTTTCACTAGCTAAAGAAAAATGGCAATGGAAAATGCCAATCCAAAGATTTGCACATATGGCAAATTGGCACTAACCTCACAAATTACTAGATAGGTGCTTAGCTGAAATTATAGGCAGGTATGTGTTTTCATTCAGCTTTCCAGCTTCAAGCATTGTAAAGTGCTGTAGTTGTACAAAGTTTTGCTGGTGGCAAACACTGACTGAGAGAAGTATTCATGAAATTTGGGGGAAGTGGTGATTGAATGCATATTGTGTCAAAGCAATGCAAAAGCATACATAGTTTAGCTCACATAGTCCAATTTTATGGTGCATGTGTTAAGTGGACAAGGTAAAAAGTGGACATGGTATTGAGACACGCGTCAAAATGATTGGAAAAAAGTGTAATACATTTAACCCCCGTATGTTTTATGGCTTCACTGTGAGGCTTGACTTATTTCCCTCCTCAATGATCAGTTTAATATAACTGGTGAAGCTGTAAATTAGTTTAGTCATGACTTCAGAAGTTACCCTGACAAGGGATTCTGTACAATCAGAGATGGAGCTGCTGGTTGGGCTGGTCATCGCCTGCTTTTTCTGACTGATGTAGGTCTGAATGTAAAGTTTCAAACTGCTTAATATGTATTAATCTGTTTTATAATGTTCACACAAAAACAGCTTTTAATGTGTGTTGCACCTTACATCTCCTACTGTACAATGTGCTTCTGCATTTGATTCCTCCTTGACTGGGGGGTAAAGAGAAATAACTAGCAAGAAAGACAGAGAGAAACTTTTCGGAGGTGCTATTGTACAAAGTTGAACTGATTGTCCAAAGACTTCTTGCTGTCAAATTTAAATGTGATTTTTGTGTCTCTTTCAGTAAATTATCTTGAAATACATTGATATCTGAAGTTAACTGAGGCCCTTGCTATTCATTGTGTCCGACTCTCCAATCCTTACCTCTCCCTACAAACCTAGACACTGGTCCACTGTAATCTACCTGCATGATCGGGTCGCTCCTGTTGGTAGCAGGTTACATGTCAGACCACTGTAGATGCAGCAGTATGCATTGCAGCCTCTTATGTGCACGCAATGAAGGTACACTGGTGAAGCTTCTCCATGCCATACAGAATAGGGAAGCACTGGAGGCAGTGTGTGGCTCAGTGGGTTAAGCCTCTGTGGCTGTGATTGGAAAGTCACTGGTTCAAGCCCAACCTCAGCATGTCTGTGGCTGCTTTAAATGAGGCCCTTAACCCCCAGCTTCCTGGGCACTGCCATGGGTGGCTGCCCTTCACAGCCAGGTTCCCCTTTGCCTAAGGAGAGCAGTTTGGGGGAAGGATAAAGAGAATCTTTCCACAGGCATCAATGAAGTATCTATTGTTAGAGGCTCCTTTTCTATCTGAGCATATCCTTGCTCAGTTTGCATGAGTGCTCTGCTCCCAAAAGCCACTGGTTTCCTGCATTGTATCACAGCTGCACCCAAACTGGTGTCTGAAGCATCACACTGGAGAATCAAGTCTTCCTTGGGATCATAATATTTCAGTACCGGTGCATTCACAATGGACTCTCTGATTTTGGAGAATGCAGCATCCTGAATGTCTGTCCACTCCCACAAACTGCCTTCATGGGTCAATTGTCGCAGAGGCTCACACTGGTCTGAACGGTGGCTGCAAAACTTGGCTAAGAAATTTACCATTTTTAGGAGTCTTTGCCCCCCTGCTTTGGGCATCTGCTGGATTGCTTTGCCTTTTTCTGGATCAATTTGAAGTCCATCCACTGTCAGTAAATATCCTATGAATGGAACAGCGTCTGTCTCAGTCTTAGTTTACATTTAGCTTGATGTTTTCCTCAGTACATCTGTCTATAAATTACGTCAGTGTTCTGTCACGATCTTTCTCTGCCAGTTCCATTGTGTCTCCCTCACCTGTGATTGAAATGCCATCTGTAATCACATGAACTCCCTCCAAGCCGTTCCAGGGCTCAGTCATCTTTGGAAAATCTCTGGAGCAGTGCTGATGCCCATAGGTATGCACAGCCACCTGTACCTGCCACAAGGGGGCGAGAAAGTGGTCGGGTAGCTGAAGTTTTCCTCCAGCTTGACATGCCAACAGCCATTTCTGATGTCACACACTGAAAAGCTTCTTTAGATCTAGCAAGATGTCATCAATGGTAGGGAGAGGAAAATGGTTCCTCTTCAGTGCTTTATTCAGTGGTTTAGGGTCTGTACACACGCTGAGCTCACCGTTTCGCTTCTTTGTGAATTCTGCTCTAAAATAGCTGTTAATTACTACAGGAATTTTGGTGGTAATGTCTATTAAAGAATGTTTACAAATATCATAAATTGGATTAAAGAAGTAACTGGAGCAGTTGAATAGTTCTGCAGTCTCTGTCATTCAATTCAATTCAATTTTATTTATATAGCGCATTATCACAACATTACATTGTCTCAATGATCTTTACATTTCTGCCTCGTAAGGACCCCCCATTGAGTAAGCCAAAGGCAATGGTGGCAAGGAAAAACTCCCTAAGAGGAAGAAACCTTGGGAGGAACCAGACCCAAAGGGGGAGCCCATCCTCCAGGGGCCAGCAGATGAGTCAAACAAACAAGATGAAATGACTAAGCTAATACAGACAAGATGAAATGACTAAGCTAATACAGGGGTTGAAATATATGTCTCAATGCAGCGGCCGACCGGTGCAGGCACGTGGTGCTTGATGCACGATGGCAGGATTAATAGACACACAGCCGCAGGGTGGATGGCGAGGCATCGTGTTGAGCCAAGGGCAGGCAGGTTGGAGGGTAGGTGCCGGAGGTGGAGGTAGTTGTCTTGCAGGCCGCAGAGGCATAAACTCTTCAACGACATTGTGCTCCATGGAGCACACCCCAGAAGGGGTGAGGGAGGAAGTAAGAATAATTGTGTATTAGCCAGAGTTGAGGAAACCAGAGGCAGTGCAAGCAAAACGATCGAGTGCAATATTCGTCTAGGCTCCGGCAGATCTGGGTATAGCAGCATGAGAAATAGGGAGAGACAGGCGGGAACACAGGCATGGGGACTCCCTGAACATCAGCACTCTAGTGTAGAGCCAGAGTGACAGCACTGACGCCTCAGTTTATCCAAAGCCAATGACACCGATCCCCACCCAGCTCTTCACCTCATACTGTTAGTCTGACTGGGATTGAGAGACTAGCTGGAACCAGAACTAGGTTTCCTATACGCTAAGCTATACAAGTGCGTTTTTAATCTAGACTTGAAAAGCGAGAGTGTGCCTGAATCCCGCACATCCGCCGGGAGACCATTCCACAGCTGCGGAGCTCTGTAAGAGAATGCTCTGCAGCCTGCCGTAGCCCTGTCTACTTCAGGAACTAATAGATATCCTGCTCCTTGTGAACGAAGCAGGCGAGGAGGGTTGTAAGGGACCAGAAGATCATTGAGATATTGTGGTGCAAGGCCATTCAGAGTTTTGTAAGTCAATAGTAATAATTTGTAGTCAATCCTAAACTTGACCGGTAGCCAGTGCAGGGAAGTATGTAACTGGGGGGAAACGGAAAGCCCCAAAAAATCATATTATAAGTAGGCACTGTAATAGGCCTACCCTTTGTTGTCTGTATTTAAACGCCAGGAGTATTAGGAATAAAATTCATGATTTAGAGGCTCTTATCTCATCAGACTCTTATGATATTATAGCAATAACTGAAACGTGGTTGAGTGATAAGGATGGACAAGAATATAATATGGATGGTTACACATTGTTCCGTAAAGACCGTATAGGTAAGAAGGGAGGTGGTGTTGCAGTATATGTAAAGGAAAACTTGCAGGCAAGGGAGCTTACTGATATAAGTAAAAGTACGGAAGCTATATGGGTAAAATTAGATGCTACAAACTCAAATAGCCTAATTGTCGGTGTTTGTTACAGAGCACCCAATGTAGCTGTTGAGGAAAGCAGATTGTTATACAGTGATATTAGGATTATGAGCAATAAAAATGATGTGGTAGTTATGGGTGATTTTAATCTACCGGGGATGCAGTGGGACATTGTTGCTGGCTCTTCTGAAAATGAACTTGACATGGTGGGATTAGTACAGGATTGTTTTTTTACTCAGTTTGTTAACACCCCTACCAGGGGAGATGCCATTCTTGATCTTGTTTTGTCTAATAACCAGGACAGGATTGGTAAATTAGATGTTTTAGAACCACTTGACAGTAGCGATCATAACATGGTTAAATTTGAGGTTAAGTTTAGTGCCCGAAGAGCAAAGTCCAAATCAAAAATATATAATGTTAGGAAGGCTAACTTCAATTGTATGAGATTAAAACTAGAAACTGTGAACTGGACGGAGTTAATTAACAAAACTGTTGAAGAGGCATGGGGATTTTTTAAAAGCACATTATTGCAAGTACAAGAGGACTTCATACCTGTTTCTAACAAGAATAAATCAAGGAAATTGCAACCTAGGTGGTTTAATAGGGACATAAAGTATAAAGTAAGGAGGAAAAGGGCTTTGTTCCAGAGATGGAAAATAACTGATGATGACATAATAAAGCAAGAGTATCTAAATCTACAGGCTGAGTTAAAAAATGACATTAGACGAGCTAAAAGGAATGTCGAAAGGAAGATCGCATTGGAGGCTAAGGATGACGTTAAAAGTTTCTTCCAGTATTTTAACTCTAAAAGAGCTCTAAAAGCTGAAATCACTAATCTGCAGGATAGTAAGGGTCTTATAATTGAAAACGACATTGACATAGTAAATGAGTTCAATGATAGTTTTGCACGGGTATTCACTGTTGAGGACACTAGTAACTTACCAGTTCTTATTACTAATCCAACATCGTCTATAACTAATATATATATAACTGAAGCTGATGTTTTGCAAAGCCTAGCTAAGCTCAAAATAAATAAATCACAGGGCCCTGATGGCATCTTACCTATAGTGTTAAAAGAGATGAGGGATATTATTTGCCAACCCTTAACATTACTGTTTCAAAAATCCTTATCTGAAGGTGTGGTACCTTCTGATTGGAAGCATGCCAACATAACGCCCATTTTCAAAAAAGGGGATAGAAGTAATTTGTCAAACTATAGGCCAATCAGTCTAACTTGTATAACTGGTAAAGTTATGGAGGCTATAATCAAAGAGAAAATGGTAGATTACCTGGACTCAAATAACATTTTGAGGGATAGCCAGCATGGATTTAGGAGAGGTAGATCCTGTTTAACAAATCTGTTGGAGTTTTTTGAGGAAGCTACTCAGGAAGTTGATGATAAGAAGGCCTATGATGTCATCTATTTAGATTTCCAAAAGGCTTTTGATGTTGTTCCCCACAAGAGGCTCTCACTTAAACTCAAAGCGACAGGTATTTTAGGAACTGTAGCGACTTGGATTGATAACTGGTTAACGGATAGGAAGCAGCGAGTAGTTATAAGAGGCTCGATGTCACAGTGGGCCTGCGTTCATAGTGGGGTACCGCAGGGTTCAATTTTAGGACCACTTTTGTTCCTTATTTACATAAATGATATAGACACCAATATATACAGTAAACTGGTGAAATTTGCAGATGACACCAAGGTGGGTGGTGTAGCAGATACTGAACTAGCGGCTCAGCAGCTACAGCGGGATCTTAATTTAATTAGTGACTGGGCTGACACCTGGCAGATGAAATTTAACATAGACAAATGTAAGGTACTCCATGTAGGGAGCAGAAATATAAAGTACAGGTATTTTATGGGACCTACTGAAATAAAGGTAGCTGATTATGAGAAAGACCTTGGTGTGTATGTAGATGCTTCCATGTCTCATTCTCGCCAGTGCGGGGAAGCAATAAAAAAGGCCAATAGGATGTTGGGGTATATCTCCAGGTGTGTGGAGTTTAAGTCAAGGGAGGTAATGCTAAGATTATACAATTCCTTGGTGAGACCTCACCTAGAATATTGTGTACAGGTTTGGTCACCGTATCTTAAAAAGGACATAGCGGCCTTAGAAAAGGTGCAGCGTAGGGCCACAAGAATGATTCCTGGTCTTAGAGGAATGTCATACGAGGAAAGGTTATTTGAGCTAAATCTGTTCAGCCTCAAGCAAAGGAGACTGAGGGGGGACATGATTCAGGTCTATAAGATTCTAACAGGTTTGGATGCTGTTCAACCGAATAGTTACTTCAGCATTAGTTCAAATACAAGAACTCGTGGCCATAGGTGGAAATTAGCGGGAGAACATTTCAAACTGGATTTAAGGAAACACTTCTTTACACAGCGTGTAGTCAGAGTATGGAATAGTCTTCCTGATAACGTAGTGCAAGCTGAATCCTTGGGTTCCTTTAAATCAGAGCTAGATAAGATTTTAACAACTCTGAGCTATTAGTTAAGTTCTCCCCAAGCGAGCTCGATGGGCCGAATGGCCTCCTCTCGTTTGTATATTTCTTATGTTCTTATGTTCTTATGTTCTTAAGACAGGATAGGGCTAATGTGATCAAATTTTTTAGTTTTTGTTAGAACTCTGGCAGCTGCATTTTGTACTAACTGAAGTTTATGTAGGGATCCAGATGGACAACCCGAAAGGAGGGCATTGCAGTAGTCCAATCTAGAAGTTATAAAGGCATGTATTAGTTTTTCTGCATCTTGAAAGGACAGCAACTTCCGAAGCTTGGCTATGTTCCGTAGATGATAAAATGCCGTACTGGTAATGCTATTTATGTGAGCACTGAAGCAGAGGTCGGAGTCTACCAGGACACCAAGATTTCTGACCACTGTTTTAAATTGAGTAGGGAGGCCGCTAGGGTTGGGGTTTACAAACTTATTGCGGGCCTCCTTAGGACCGATTAAAAGAACCTCAGTTTTTTCAGTATTTAACATGAGGAAATTCCTTGCCATCCAACAACGGATGTCTAGCAGACAGTCGGCTAAAGAAGAGAGCTGGGATGCGTCACTAGGTTTAACAGATATATACAATTGTGTATCATCAGCATAACAATGAAAATTAACACTGTAATTTCTAATTATGTTACCAAGCGGTAGCATATATAGATTGAACAGTAGGGGGCCCAGCACTGATCCCTGCGGGACACCATATCTTACTTTAGTGGCTATGAATGACTCATTTTTTACATGGACAAACTGGTAACGATCAGTGAAATACGAACGAAACCACAGTAGTGCTATCCCTTTAATGTCAATCAATGTTTCCAACCGGTCCAAAAGAATATTATGGTCTACAGTATCGAATGCTGCAGTTAGATCCAGTAAGAATAATAGCGATATACAGCCACGGTCGGAAGCCATAAGCAAGTCGTTTATCACTTTGACTAAGGCCGTTTCTGTGCTATGATTGGGTCTGAAACCAGACTGATATAGCTCGTTAGCATTATTATCTTGAAGAAAGGAGGACAGCTGGTGAGCAACAACTTTCTCAAGAATTTTAGAAATGAAGGGAAGATTTGAGATGGGTCTATAGTTTCCTAAGTCACTAGGTTCAAGATTTGGTTTCTTTAGGATAGGTCTAATAACAGCCATTTTAAAAGATTTAGGAACATATCCAAGACTAAGAGATGAGTTTAACAAGTTTAACAATGTAGTGCTAATCAGTGGTGCAATTTCCTTAAGTCGATTGGTGGGTATTGGGTCATCAAGGCTAGTAGTGGGTTTGCAAGAGGAAATTAACTGAAGGAGTTCTGTCTGCACTACAGGAGTGAAACATTCAAAGATGTTATCATTAGTACTAATAACACTAGCACTAGCAGAGGATTGGTGGTTGTGTGCAACCGTGGGCGTGCTCGTGATGGTATGTCTAATCGTGGTTATTTTATTATTAAAAAACGCAATAAAGGCATCACTACCAAGAGCTTCTGGGACATGTGAGTTTAACATTGAACGATTCTTTGTTAACCTAGATACAGTTTCAAATAGGAATTTAGGATTGGTTTTGTTATTTTCTATTAGTTTAGAGAGATACATAGACCTAGCAGTCATTAGTGCATGTCTATACTTAGACAGGCTCTCTTTCCAGGCAAATCTAAAAACTTCTAATTTTGTTGACCGCCATTTGCGTTCTAGCTTTCGTGAAGCTTGTTTAAGTTCACGTGTACGGTTAGAGTACCAGGGGGCAGGTTTCTTATCCCTATGTTTTATTTTCTTGAGTGGTGCTACATGATCAAGAGTGGTACGAAATGATTCTACCATGTTCACGGTTACCTGTTCAAGTTCATTTACACATGACACTTCAGAGGTTAGGTTAAAGGACTGTGGGAGCTGTTCCAGAAAAGTTGCAGCGGATAATGAGGCTATGGAACGTCTAGTATCGTACCTCTGGTCTGGGGCCTTAGGGGAGTTATGTTGTATTTGAAATGTTAAAAGGTAATGATCTGAAAGTAGAGGATTCTGAGGGATAATTGATATGTGTTCTACCAGGACACCATGACTAAGAATCAGGTCTAGGGTGTGGTTACAGGCATGAGTTGGCCCAGTTACATTCTGATGTACACCGACAGAGTCAAGAATGGCAGTAAATGCTTTTGTTACTGGATCACTTTCATTTTCCATATGAATATTAAAATCACCAACAATCAAGGCCTTGTCGGTAGTAACCACCAAGCTTGTTAGCTTGTCATTGCCACGCCATGACAGAATGACTCCCTAAGCAGGATGATCCCCAGACTCTGTGACACCCCGTCTGTTGGGATTCGTGTCCTTTGCTCCTGCAGGTGACCCAGTGGTGATGGGGTCAGAGCCCCAGTCCTTGGTATCTGTTTTGGTCCCAGCACCCAGCCTCCTGCCTTGGCCCAAGCCACTGGCCTACGTACCTCAGTGGATCGTCAACAGTCCACTAATTGATCCATGGAGCGATAGTGACTGGAGGAGCCCAAGGAAGAGGAAGACCTTACTGGGCTTCTTGTAGTGACGCAGACAACCTGCCCTTACTGCTCCCTCTTGTTGCCCAGAAGGTCCGGCTCCCTGGAACTCAGCCATGGAAGGCCACTCAACACATCACTTCTCTGCGACATGGTGCCTCAAAACTCTCCACAAATTCTTCCATTGACTCCCCAAAGTGCACAGCTGCTTTGCTCGCTTTCTCTGGACATTGAAATAGGAGATGGCGGAAGGCAGCTGACCTGATATCACTAAACCCAGTTCAGGTAGTGTCCAGTCCCAGTGAAATCACTGCAGCTTCGCCCTGTGGAAGAATAATTAGTTAAAATTTGTCTATTACTATTACTAATAAACTGGTCTTTGTTCATTACTGAAAATGTAATCGAAGTTCCCTTCAAATGACTCAATATTTCTTGTAGGTGATTGTGTAATCACCTGGGTTACCCCCTTAGATACTACATCCCATAATTATCGTCATCCTGACCTTCTGTAGGCATTAATCCCATGTCAGAGTGTGTCTGCACAGCTATTTCCTTCCATTCTCTCACACAAAGTGCATCACAAAGCCTCTTTTGTTCAAACCATGGCTCCCTTGTTTAATACTACAAATTCTATTGTCATCATAAGCAAATATACATGCCTTGTGCATAGTAAATCTTTTAGTGTCCAAGCAGCATAAAGAAAAATTATGATGCATTTTATTATGAGTTTTATGCTGCATATAGTAATAATAATAGAATGACTTGCTGAAGTATTTGGTGCTAAACATTCAACCGTGTGGTTTTGTCACTTCCTGTTTAAAGTGTCCACTCCCCTTTCACTCTGCCTGCTGTGTGTGAGAATAGAAACGACAGAGATAGTGAAAGTACAGAGGATGAGGAAGTGAGGGTCAGTCTCCACAGATCTGGGCTCAGTGACACACACACACATATGGATCCTCTGATGCTCCTGTTTCTTCTCATTGCTGGGCTCACAGGTGAGTGTCTCTCATTACAGTGGTACTGAGTAGAGATCTCTCTCCTGCTGCTCACACACTGTCAGCTGCAGTTTGGAGATCATGATGTCAGTTGTGAATTATGGCAGTCTTAATAAAAACATCTTTGTCTTGGAAATTGGAAATACATATTATATTCTTAGAAATGTACCCTGAATCAGGTAATTGAAACTATATACATAATATCTAAATATACTGCATGATATATATAAAGACTGTCAGTGCAGATAAACTGCTCCTGCCTCTTGTACCCTTTGGTTTTCTATGAGGCCTGTGATTGATCTTACTGGTGTCATTTCAGCAGCACAGGTGGTTATGTGAGCAGACAGCCGGGATGCCATCAGTCATTTCTGTGTGTACAGACAGAGGGGTCTAAACACCCAGCTTCATGTATTACTGCAGAAGGTCTCAGTGCTTATCAGGGGGCAAGATCAGTGTTAGGGGTCAAGGCTAAACCTGGTTGTCTTTCACTCTGCAGCAGATTTGGAGAGCTAGTTACCCTCTAGCTGGTAGAGACTGGGGGCAGCGTGGGGGCCTCACACCTCCAGGCTTGTGGTTTCGGTATCTGGCCCAGCTTTCTGTGGGCAGTTTGCATGGTCTTCCTGTATCTATGCTGGTTTCCTCTCAGTTCTCCGGTTTCCTCCCACAGGTCAATGTCTTTCCATGTAAAGGGCAGCCAATAGCGACATTTTTGCCTCTCTAGACGGCACTTCAGTGCATTCAGTCGTGCTACATGACACCTTTCTTGATGGTGAACTGTGTGCAGGTAGGTAGGTTGGTCTATCTCTCTAATCATGTCTAATCATGCAATATCAAAGAAAAGGACAGCCCCAGACAATTGATTTAATTATTGTGATAACTCAAAAAGTATTTGACAGATCTTTGGATAATAGAGGATCCGTGACTGATTTAATTTTGTGACGAAGCGCTCCAGAATTGAAGCGGTGTCACGTAGTGATGGCACATGAAAGGACAGCCATAGGTGTAGATTCAGTGAACCTGGTTACATTGAGACAAGTCGCCCAGTGTTGGGCTTTTAATAACAATGATTGTTGCATAGGTGGGAGGAGTGTGTGGGGGATACAGGTTGTTAAGGGTAGGGGTGTGTGAGTAGAGTGGGGACATTGAGTTGGATTTTCATGCCTTATAGTCAGAAGCCCATGTCTTCTGTTGCCCTTGCCGTGGTTCCCCAAAATCTCTCTGTCTCTTTAGTTTATACAGATATTAGATATCTGACTCATACCCCTGCCATCTCAGCACTGCTGACTGTTGGCTTTGAATGTGACCATGACTGCGTCTGTGTGCAGTTTGCAGGCTTCCTCTGTTCACATTGCATTTCTCCAGCTTCCAGTGCCCTGCAATGGATTGACATGCTGTTGAAGGTTTACCTCACTTTACACTGTGTGCTTCCTGCATTAGGACCTAAATAATTATACTAATGATTAAACAGCTATGGTGAAACATACGACTCTTTCAGGCGACAGTGATACCCAACTAATGTATAGCGTTTGTTTTTAAAATGAAATGAGAACAGATTAAAAGAGAGCTGAGCATCTCGATTGACTAACATTCCCACAGTGCCTCTTCAGGAGTCCTTTTAGACACCAAGTTCTGTGGTTCCAATTAGCACCATGAAGGTGCACAATGATATTCATGGGTATCATGGTCTGCAGCCAAATCACAATTATTTAACACTTTTTCTAGATTTTACATGTCTGCAGTGTTGGAACACACAATACACACAATATATATGCGGTGGGGCAACTTTTGCCCCCACTGTCTAAAAATGGGGGCATTTGCAATATTTGGGGTCACACTTTAAAAATTGTACTTAGAGCACAAAGTTTATGTTTTATGAGAGAAGAGCCCAGATTAAAATGCATACAGTAATCAGCTCCTTGTGCCAACATGAGTAAATAAGAATAATATTCCTATCAGGGGTTTTGCGAGGATGAGACTGAAGCTTTACCCTTTGTTTCTGCTGAGAGACATGCGGCGTGACTCATTTCTCTGCGCGTACAAGTTATCTTTGATCAGCGTTCATGGTTTGAGATTCAGATCGAGCTTTAGGTAATTATTTTCGAACTGGTTGGTTGGACTTCTAAGAAATTCGAGTTCTAATGAGTTCGAGAACTGAGGTACCACTGTACTAACAAATACAAAACACAAAATACTGTACATGTATGACGTAATTGCCAGTTTATTGGTAAAATATTTTTGTTAAAGCTTTTTAAAAATTACATAATAATATAAGTGATATAAAAACCAGTGAGAATCCAAATACTATCTACAACTTCATAGAGTATTATACTCAATGCAGCCTCTGCAAATGTTTCCGGAATGTAGCCATAGCAATTTCTTCTGATGTAGCAGCAGATCTCCATCATGATCTCCAAACTGCAGCTGACAGTCTGTGAGGAGCAGGAGAGAGATCTCTACTCAGTACCACTGTAATGAGAGACACTCACCTGTGAGCCCAGCAATGAGAAGAAACAGGAGCATCAGAGGATCCATACATGTGTGTGTCACTGAGCCCAGATCTGAGGAGACTGACAATCACTTCCTCATCCTCTGTACCTTCACTGTCATGGTCGTTTCTATTCTCACACACAGCAGGCAGAGTGATGGGGGAGTGGACACTTTAAACAGGAAGTGACAAAACCACAAGGCTGAATGTTTAGCACTTCAGCAAGACATAACATCCAACCATCCATCCATCCATCTTCTATAGCTGCTTATTCTGTGCAGGATCCTGATGGCCCACAGTCTGGGCAGCAACCACTCGCAGGGAAAACACACCATTCACACACACATGCACACCTATGGTAACTCCAATAAACCTCAGCATGTTTTTGGGCTGTGGGGGGAAACAGGAGAACCCAGAGGAAACCCCACACTGACACGGGGAGAACATGCAAGTGCAGGGGGGACAAT
Source organism: Paramormyrops kingsleyae (assembly GCF_048594095.1). Classification (NCBI taxonomy): domain Eukaryota; kingdom Metazoa; phylum Chordata; class Actinopteri; order Osteoglossiformes; family Mormyridae; genus Paramormyrops; species Paramormyrops kingsleyae. Next base: position 124,630 of record NC_132800.1, on the reverse strand, counting down.
AAAACAAAATTAAAGTCTTCAGCTTGCTTGGTTTCTTGTGTCATTCATGTGACTCACAGCTGTTTTCTACAGATACACATATAAAGTGTGAAATGAAGAGCTGAGAGGGAGAGACACTGCAGAAAGCAGTGAAAGCCAGTACATACTGTCAGAGGTTACAATCTTTACGGTGTGTGTTTCTGCGTATTTCTTATCAATTGCAGGAAAACATTTTTCATGTTGCCTTTGTCCTGCAGTTTGCAGGAATAAATATTGTAATAATATTAGGAATTTTACAAATTTGGCAATATCAAATACAGTGATACCTCGGTATACGTCCTTAACCCTCAATGGTTCCTTGGGGTGCGTTCTGCACCCCCTGCCCATTTCTATGGCTACTACCATGTTGTTATTAAAATTACAGCAGTTATCCTCTAGGACATTGTAAGTGCACCAGTTTTACATACGGTCATGCAGAAAATTATAGAAAAAGTGTTGACGTCAATTATCGCTGGCATACTTTCTTCGGGGGTGCAAAATGCACCCCAAAAAAAACTTAATTTATGACAGATGTCTGTGGAGATTCTCAGTTATCCAGGTCATGGTTATCCTAAAAAATGGGTTATGCAATAGCAACTGGACTTTGTTTTTCATAGAAGAAGTTTTGCACTCCATCCAGAGTGCTTTCTCAATTCTGACTGACTGGTTGGCATAGCAGGTTGATGAACCCTGTAGAATCCTCAAGTCGTTAGCACTAGATGGTCACCTGTGGGTTGTTGTTGTTCCCCCTGGCTTTCATGTGTTTCACTGATACCACCTGAGGCTGAGCGTGAACGACTGTGGAAGCGTCTGGGCAAAGTTGAAAGAACTGCATTGTAGGTAGGTGATAGACGTCTTAGGCCACCTCCTCTGTTCAACGACGGTCGTTCATTTGAAGCAGTTGTCCTCCCGGTCCACCTACAATGCAGTTCTTTCAACTTTGCCAAGACGCTTCCAAAGTCGTTCACGCTCGGCCTCAGGTGGTATCAGTGAAACACATGAAAGCCAGGAGGAACAACAACAACCCACAGGTGACCATCTAGTGCTAACAACTTGAGGATTCCACAGGGTTCATCAACCTGCTATGCCAGTCAGTCAGAATAGAGAAAGCACTCTGGATGGAGTGCAAAACGTCTTCTATGAAAAACAAAGTCCAGTTGCTATTACATAACCCTTTTTAGGGTTAATTTATGACATTGATATGATCGACAAATTCAGTTAATTAGTGATAATTGCTACTATAATTTTTTATGTTATTATATTCTAGAACATTTTCGGATATTAAAAAAAGTCAGCCATTTTGTTTTGTTTACATTTCAACTGTTAGAAAAGATATAACACCATGGCTAGGTATTCCACAGCTGAAGCTCTTTGACACATTCTGCAAGAGGATACAGTCGGAATGTGCATTATTTGACCAGTCCCCTCTGCTGCCCCCCCCAACGCCCGCAACCCCTTTAACTGCACTATCTCACTGCATAAGCTGTGCAAGCATCATGCAGTTAACTAATAAATGTATCTTAACTTTAGTTAATTGAATTTGAGCTTGGTACCATTGAATTATATATGCCAATGGATAGGGGTGCAACTTGAACCCCAAGGACCTGGAACGTAACTTTCTGACAAGGACCCATTGAGGGTTAATCTGTTCCAGATCCTTGGACTTATACCAAACAGGATGTATACCAAACAAATTTTTCCCATAAGAAATATAAGGAAAATGATTAATCCGTTCCCATGAAAAAAAAATCCTATTGTTATTGGCATATTATATATTGATGGGGTTGTATAAAATAACTTAAACATTGCTTAATACTAAAATACATAAATATAAAAGCAATTAGATGAAACAAATGAAAAGAGAGTTATAGCGCGGGTTGTTCACTGAATGGTAGCAACTGGCGTACTGACGCTGGTGGGCAGTCGTGGCTTTGTCTTGAGAGGTAAACAAGGGAAGCGCGTGGTGTCCTGACTCATTATGACCCATACAAGTTCTAGCACATGAGTCGTATTCCAAACAAAGGCCATATACCAAACAAAATTTTCCGTGTCCAAGCAGGACGTATATCAAGTTGGACTTATTCCAAAGTGGACGTATACTGAGGTACCACTGTAATGGATAGTTGAACTTTACAAAGAATCATTGTAGCTCACTGGGTATAGAAATACATGTAAATGAAGCATGTAAGTTGATGTTATTAATGAGCTGTGTAACTTCCTTCTTTCTCACACATGAACATAAGCAGCTAAGATATTTTCAGACAGACACTTATTCTGAAAAGCAGAAATGTCGTCATACAGGATGTGAGGGTGAGACTCTGCAGAAACACTGTGTGCTGCATACAGAGGGTCTGACCTCAGGCCTTTGTTTCAGTCTTTGTTATGTTTTATACAGTTTGTTAAGTTCCACTGCAGTAGGTCCTTTTAATCTCAGTGGATCAGTAGGAAACAAGAGGCCCATTAGGATCGTGTTTCTGTGTGTGTACTCACACTTGGCCCAGTAGCCTCGCACCATGCCTGAGCAGGATTATCCCTCCTCCCACTCCCCGCTGGTCTGCGGTCACATTGCACTTAACATTTCGGGCCCCACCGCACTTGCGTCATCTTTGTATAACTTTTTGTGTTGAAGTGAAAATAGGAAACGCGCAATCGTACAGCACAGTGGAGTTTATGACTAATGTCCTTATATTGTGGCTTATTTGGGGTTGTTTTGGGCATGATGACAAACAGCCCTCATATAGATTTATCGAGTATGTAATGCAGCTATTTTTACTTATACGTGCTGCATGTATAAGAAAACAGTCCCACGTTTTACTAAATATCTAAGATTTTTGTGTTTTGCATCCAGCTGTTCCTAGACACTCTCATCAGCAGAAATTTCCAGCAAACACTGCACCTCTGCTGCAGACTAAATTGCCAGTTGCATCCTTGATGTGTCTCTAACACTGTGATGTGTATGAGTATGTGTATGAGTATGAGCATTGGTGCCTGTAATGCTGTGATGTGTAAAGGTACAGTATGTGTATGAGTATGCCTATTGGTGTCTGTAACGCTGTGATCTGTATAGGTACAGTATGTGTATGAGTATGCCTATTGGTGCCTGTAATGCTGTGATGTGTATAGGTACAGTATGTATATGAGTATGCCTATTGGTGCCTGTATCGCTGTGATGTGTATAGGTACAGTATGTATATGAGTATGCCTATTGGTGCCTGTAACACTGTGATGTGTATGGGTACAGTATGTATATGAGTATGCCTATTGGTGCCTGTAACGCTGTGATGTGTATAGGTACAGTATGTGTATGAGTATGCCTATTGGTGCCTGTAACGCTGTGAAGTGTATAGGTACAGTATGTGTATGATTATGCCTATTGGTGCCTGTAACGCTGTGATGTGTATAGGTACAGTATGTATATGAGTATGCCTATTGGTGCCTGTAACGCTGTGATGTGTATAGGTACAGTATGTGTATGAGTATGCCTATTGGTGCCTGTAATGCTGTGATGTGTATAGGTACAGTATGTGTATGATTATGCCTATTGGTGCCTGTAACGCTGTGATGTGTATAGGTACAGTATGTGTATGATTATGCCTATTGGTGCCTGTAACGCTGTGATGTGTATAGGTACAGTATGTATATGAGTATGCCTATTGGTGCCTGTAACGCTGTGATGTGTTTAGGTACAGTATGTATATGAGTATGCCTATTGGTGCCTGTAACGCTGTGATGTGTATAGGTACAGTATGTGTATGATTATGCCTATTGGTGCCTGTAACGCTGTGATGTGAATGGGTACAGTATGTGTATGAGTATGCCTATTGGTGCCTGTAACGCTGTGATGTGTATAGGTACAGTATGTGTATGAGTATGCCTATTGGTGCCTGTAACGCTGTGATGTGTATGGGTACAGTATGTGTATGAGTATGTCTATTGGTGTCTGTAACACTGTGATGTGTATAGGTACAGTATGTATATGAGTATGCCTATTGGTGCCTGTAACGCTGTGATGTGTATAGGTACAGTGTGTATATGAGTATGCCTATTGGTGCCTGTAACGCTGTGATGTGTATAGGTACAGTATGTGTATGAGTATGCCTATTGGTGCCTGTAATGCTGTGATGTGTATGGGTACAGTATGTATATGAGTATGCCTATTGGTGCCTGTAACGCTGTGATGTGTATAGGTACAGTATGTATATGAGTATGCCTATTGGTGCCTGTAACGCTGTGATGTGTATAGGTACAGTATGTATATGAGTATGCCTATTGGTGCCTGTAACGCTGTGATGTGTATAGGTACAGTATGTATATGAGTATGCCTATTGGTGCCTGTAATGCTGTGATGTGTATAGGTACAGTATGTATATGAGTATGCCTATTGGTGCCTGTATCGCTGTGATGTGTTTAGGTACAGTATGTATATGAGTATGCCTATTGCTGTCTCTAATCCAGACCCTAATGGTGTCTAGGGGGGCAGCGTGTGGCTCAGTGGCACTGAGTGTGCAGCTCAGAGGCAGACATCCCTCCTTCATCAGCTTGAGGCCTGAGGTCAGTCTCACCTTCTGTGTCATATTTTGGTTTTATTTTATCTGTATCCATTCCTCACTGGAATACCAGGGTCTCTCTCTGCTGTGCTTTCCTTACAACTTTGCTATTTGTTTTTGTAGCACTCAATATATTAGCCCCACAATACAGTTCAGATCTGCTATTCCCAAATTAATTTAATTTTAACATAACTTTTTAAATGTGTTGCTTATTGTACATTTCAATTATTTTTTATTATCTTATTTCTTGTATGCATGTTTCCATGTAATTTTATTTATATACTTTACTGTGAATGGAGAACTTGCTAATCAGTTCTCTCTAGCCTGGAAAGCACTTTGGGTCAATTCCTGTTGATTTTAAATACGCTCTACAAATAAATGACTTGCATATGGCTGCCCTCTAATGGATAAACAAAATTCAGCTACTCAAGTCAATATTAATACATTTAACCTTAGTATGTTTTATGGCATTACTGTGAGGCTTGACTGTATTTCCCTCCTCAATGATCAGTTTAATCTAGCTGGTGAAGCTGAAGGCAGAGATGGAAATTAGTTTAGTCGTGACTTCAGAAGTTACCCTGACAAGGGATTCTGTAAAATCAGAGATAGAGCTGATGGTTGGGCTGGTCATCGCCTGCTCCTTCTGACTGATGTAGGTCTGAATGTAAAGTTTCAAACTGATTAATAGGTATTAATCTGTTTTCTAATGTTCACACAAAAAGAGCTTTTACAATGTGATTCTGCATTTGATTCCTCCTTGACTGGGGGGTAAAGAGAAATAACTAGCAAGAGAGACAGAGAGAAACTTTTCAAAGTTGAACTGATTGTCCAAAGCCTTTTTGTTGTCAAATTTTAAATCATCTATTACTCACTGTAATCCTTTCTATACCCACCTCTGTATGACTTCACAGAGCATCACTGCCAAAGAGTATTCTTAAATAAACTTCAGCTGGTACAAAATGCGGCAGCCAGAGTTCTCACAAACACAAAAAAATTTGATCACATCACCCTAGTCTTGTGGGGAAGATGGTGGCGCAGGAGGTAGTGCTATCGTTCGGCAACTGAAAGGTTGCAGGTTCGAGCCCTGGTTCCTCCTGACCCCATCAAAGTGTCCTTGAGCAAGACACTGAACCCCAAATTGCTCCCGGTGTGCAGGTTGGCACCTTGCATGGCAGCCTCTGCCACCGGTGTATGAATGTGTGTATGGATGGGTGAATGTGAGGCATAAATTGTAAAGTGCTTTGAGTACTCGTAAGAGTAGAAAAGCGCTATATAAATGCATTCCATTTACCAACAAAATAAGAGGGTTGCAGGTGAAAAAATTGAATGTAAAATTTGACAATTCAGGTTTTCAGCACCATGGACAGCAGCCTACTGTTGCTTAAAAGGCATTATTATGCTCACTTTCAGTTTATAATTTTATATTTATGATCTACTAGAATAGAGTATGCATGCTTCAGTGTTCAAAAAGCACATATTGTTTTCTCATAATGCACATCTCTATTCACCCTCTGTCTAATCCCTCCCCCAATGAGTCCAGTGTGGTTTGATTGGTCGGTTTACCCTTCATTCCCCTGTCTTTCAGTCTGCAGACAGATCCTTGCAGGTAGGCAGACAATAAGGATTGTGTTATGAGGTGACCTCATCATGTCATGGAAGTAAGGGCTGGAATTACAATGAGGTGTTTTAGGCAGATGAGAGATGAGTGGTTTCTGTGCTGAGAGTTACTCCCTTTGCTATGTACTTTGCATCTAAAGACTTTGCAGACCGTTTACATGCAGCTGAAGCCATATAACACACTAATAGAAAGGGAAAAGCATAATAGGTCCCATTTACTGAGTGTTACAGCAATATGCAATATATTATTTTATATATAAATTTCTTTTGATGTTGACCAGAAGTTATGTGATACCTCCCCCCCCAACTTATCAGATAAGTAAGAGCTGCTGTCAGCTGAGACAAGCTGGTGTGATTCGTTTCAATTCAATATTATTCGTGTCGCGCATTTTCACAACATTACATTGTCTCAAAGCACTTTACCTTATCCCTGCCCAAAGCCCACAGAGAGCAAGCCAGTGGCAAGGAAAATCTCCCTAGAAGGAAGAAACCTTGGGAGGAACCAGATTCAAAGGGGAAGTCCATCCTGCAAGTGCTGGCAGAGGAAGTGATATGAGCAAAATGGCAAAGTCCCAGTTCACACTGTCCATATTTTAAGATTAAAATGAGTAAAAAGTGGGCGGTCCTGATTTCGTGTCTTACATCACACTGCAAGATGGTCACTGATTGGTGGGCTCTGAGAGGAAGCTGTGATCTGAAAACCACAAACCATTTACATTTCATTTTGAAATATTTAAAAAATATTAATTCAATCAGAATATTTATTAAATAAAAATAATTACGAAAATACATTAAATATATATTTAAGAATTAATAAGCAACGCAATAAGACTTTTACTTTCACTAATTAATAAACCAATATTAAACTTTGACCAGCAGGTGGCAGCAAAGCACGTGTGAAGAAGAGGCCATCAGCGGTACAAAGCACTGGCTGTACAGGTTCCAACACTGCAGACAAACCTCCCTGTTTAACTGACTCCTATGGTATGACTAGACAGATTGAGCAGGGCCGCATGAGAGAGGTCTCACTGCAGTTAGTGTAACCATTTATTTTACAACTCATCTGTCTCATTCTGCTTCATAAAGGTCACACCCCACTTCCAGCTTCCTCTGACGCAAGGAGATTCGTGCACAAATGGCTACAGCTTAAACTGAAACAATAATGATATATAAAAAGACATTTCATACAAACACAGCATAACCTTGCTGATAAAGCCTTGCGGTTTGTGCATTTATTTACACTAATAGTGGGTGTATGCTAATTATATTAACAGGATTAATAAGCGTGTATACTTAATCAGAATTCCCTAAGACCCGTGCTTTGTATCGGCCCCTCCCATTTTGACAACAACAAACTACATGTCACTGCAGGGCTTTAGAGACTAACTACTCCAATAATTGCGTAGTGATATTGAAGATAGTCATCGACTACGCCCACTAATCATGGCAGCCTTAATACATATATCAACAAAAGTTTTAATACGTATTGTCTCTGTTTACGTGATAACGAAGACCTAAATATATATTTGCTTTAAATATGTGACTCATGTTACAGAAAATATAAGTAAACCATGAGGACAGAAAAGTCACGGAATAACAGGAATGACCGACATATAGTGCCAAACAGACAAGGTGCAAAGACTGTACTCATAGTACAAACAAAGTAAACGTAGTGCACTATGTAGGGTAAGTTGTACATTTGTTTGCACTTTGCAGCTTACCTTGCGTTGACTCTTTGTAGTACGGTCCCCACGACGGTGGTGGAAATATAAGGGGCTGGTTATCAGAGGGCATGGATTTTGTGGCAGTTTCTATATTGGCGTTGCTGGTGGAGGGAGCTGCATTTGAGGGTTTGTATTCAGCAATGGCTTGAATGCCCTGTGTATTAAGGCGAACTCGCGGACGATTACATCTCTCACACAGCATAGAATTAATAAGACTTGTTCACTGTCCTCCAGTTACTGTAATATTCTGGGAAGTTGTGATTGTTCAACTCCACTGCGCACAGTTAGGAGCAACTCCAACTCCACCTAGCAAACATACGTACGAGGTGATTGAGGTATGGAATGATTCTGACCCTGTATGGACGAATCATCCCCAAATTCTATTGCGTCCATGATTCACCCATATCATTGTGCCAAGGTTGAGCAGCACAACATGTTTTTCTAAGCCTCAGATCACAAGACCAGAGGATAGTGAGGATAGCTGAGAAGATCATTAGAGTCTCTCTTCCCTCCGTCATGGACATTCACATCACACGCTCCATCCGCAAAGCCACCAACATTGTGGATGACCCCACCCACCCCTCACATTATCTTTTCACCCTCCTAGCGTCTGGAAAAGCATTCAGGCCTTCACACCCAGACTCAGAAACATGGAGTCAGACTACTGAACTCTCAGGGACTGATCTGATACCACACACACACACACACAAACAGGTCTGTAATTATATCTTCGTGGGGACTCACCATTCATTTCTATGGGGAAAACTGTAATCCCAACATGACAACCTTAACCTCTACCCAGCCCTAACCTTAACCATAAGTAACCAAACCAAATACAAGACTTCTGGCATCTTTAGTTTTTTATTGTATTGACAGATCTTTGTGGGGACCTGAAAAATACCCCCAAAGCATCAAAATAACAGGTTTTTATCACATTGCGGGGGACATTTGGTCCCCACCATGTAATATAAACCTAATCCACACACACAAACAGACACACACACACACATGTGCGTGCACACACACACACACACAGATTAGGTATCTGAGTCTTTGTGGGGATTCTCCATTCATTTTTATGGGCATAACCCCAATCCTAACTATGGCAATCTTAATCCTTAATCCCTACAGTAGTAAGCAAGAAGTAACAGTAAGTAACCAAACAAAATACAAGACTTTTGGAATTATTATTCCTTTGATTGCATTCACAGAATTTTATAAAACTGAGTCAGTTTTTTCTTTTGGGGACCAAAAACATGTCCCTACAAAGTCAAATTAACGTGTTTTTATAACACTGTGGGGACATTTGGTCCCCACAACATAATATATACAGTACATGACCACCCACCCAAACACACATAGACACACACACACACACACACACACACAGAGACTGGCTTACCTATATAATCTATAGATTCTTGAATGAAATATCTGCAAAGCAGCTATTATGGCATGGCCTTAGGTTTGAACATGCAGTTTTTAAGGACACTGCACTAACTATAAACGAAACACTGCACTAATTCTAAAATGGTTTTATGTGAACTTTATTTAACATAGAATAAAAAAGAAATCAAACCAAAATTTAGTCTCTCGAAAAACTTGTATATGACATATCTTCGAAATTTAAAATACCAGGATACAGAATTTGAATAACAAGAACTATAGTCTTCCTTCTCAAAAGCGTGAACAACTATCTGAAGACCTACTAGTTCCTGAATTGTTGATGTTGCCTATGAAATTCGCTGAGAGTTGACGTCGCCCTACCAAAGTCGCAAAAATGCTAATTGCGTCAACCAGCTATGGAAATACAGCGGCGGTACACCCCCAATACAGTGGTATTACGCATTACCGTAATGCTGCCTAGCAAAAACATAATGTCATAAAAAAAATTACAGACAGACATTATAGACAGAGCTGCGTGGTTTCCTATTGACAAGTAGATATATGATTTGGGGACTGAAAGGCGGCTAGATATCCAATCACGCCCAGCTACAGTAAGCACAAACTGAAGATACTACTCCTGATTGGACTAGCTTCAAATTCGTCCCGCCCTGACAAAAAATTCTTTGTTTTCATTCGTTGAACATAATGTCAATACATATCTTCATACTATTCGACCAATTAAAACTCTCGGTGGTTTCCATAGAAACAAAATAATTGCAGTTTAAAGACAAACTTTCTGACAGAGAGATGGCGCAGAGGTGAGCAGCATCTCTTCTTATGTTTCTTGCTATTTCTTCAGATTATGTTTTGTTAGCATATTTAATTCTATATTTATTTTTATGTCCTGATATAGTACATGCAAATTTTGCGGCACAATATCGTTGAAATATATATATAATTAGTTGTTTAAACTGTAGATGCTGTGGCCATTATTCTAAATATGGTTGTTTACATTTAAATGGTAAGAGAATATATTTGTGTTAAACTTAAAAACAATAAGTCTTATGGTTGATTTGATTGGTTATACTCATCCGGCCTGTGATAATGCATTTCATCTGAAGATGTTATTCTGAAAAGATCGCCTATACGTTTACTTTTTAAATGTCCCATGTTCTTGAAGTAAGATTAACTTTTTGCTAGGTTCGGTATCATGGTGATGTTATAGCGTATCGAAGCAGCGTCATAATTTCGCAAGCTTTACTGTATTGTGAAGCAGTTTTAGCAATTCGGTCGTTACTGCCGGAGTAGCCTCGACGCCACGAGCAGCTAATGAAGGCTCCATCTCTTTCCATAGGCATTCTTGATGAATAGCATTTAGGAAAGAAGTTGAAAAAATACCGTGCCTAGTTTGGCTTTGCGAGTATCACATATGGCTAGTTAATTATTAGTTCTTATTTATTCACCAGAATGAGAATTGCGAGAGCTGTTTCCTGGACCAACGACCAGTACTGGGGAGCCTGGGACCTGTGGGACGAGGTGATCGACTGGGGAGATAAGGAAGGTTTGGAGGAGTACTCACCAGCGACACCCCCCACTGTCCAGACTGGGGAGGTTATGGGGGGACTGGGAGGTGTGACTGACTGGTGTAAGGGAGGGGAGGGTATGAGCATGAAAGGCTCTGAGACTCTTCAGAGCAATTACGGCCTGACATCTGAAGAGTGGGAAATTTATAAGACGTACTACCTTCAGAAAAAGAAGAAGGTCAGGAAGAATAGGAGCACTCAGGGGATAGATGAGGTAAAGGGTGCGATTAGTGGGGAAAAGGTGGAGCTGGCAGAGAGGGAAAAACATGTGGGGGTGACCTCCAGTGTACAGGTGGAGGCCGCAGACCTGAATGTAGGCATTAATAAAATGCAAAATGGAAGCAAGGGGAAGCAAGGTGAGGTGGGGGTGAATGTGAAGGTGGTTAAGGTGGAGGGGGGGATAATTTCCCTGAAGGCAGAGGATACGAAAGGAAATGTGAAGGTGGAGGCTGTGCAAGTCCAAGTGTGTGAGTTTGGGCTTGCAGAAGTAAATTCTGGGGATGTAAATGTTGAGATTGTGGGGGTAGAAGTAGGGGAGGTAATTATTGAGGGTGCGGACATGGTGAGTGATGTAACCATATTGGAAATTATAGTAAATGATGTACTAGTTGAGATTATAAATAGAGAAGGAGGTCAGGAGGAAACTGGCGGTGTAGAGATAGATGTGGGTCAGGTAGAGATAGAAGAGGTAGAAGTGGTGGGGAATTAATATAAAAGTTGAGCGTGTAGAGCTCATTACATAGAGAAGAGCCAAAATACGAAAAAGATGAAGTTGTGGTTCTGCTGCTGCTGTTTAGGAAACATTAAATAATTGAAACAGTATCTAAGATAATAAATCAAGTATGATAAATTTTGAGATATGTGGAATGTTTCATAATAATGTTTAACGTTTATTAAGAAAAAAATGTATATTTCTAAGTAGATTTGTAAACTGCTCTTTAAAGTATTAATTTTCAGAATTCCAGAATTTCCAAAATCTCCAGGTAATTTAATTTGATTTCATTTTGTTTAAACTGCACACACATAAAAATGATTAGCCCTGTTATGTATTTGTGTTTTATTTATTGTTTATTTATTAAGCACCCTATCCCTCATGGATGGCATGTTGTACAGGTCACCTGTGTTCCCATAAACTTTAACTTGTCTTGCAGTCTTGTTCCCCCCACACCCTCTGCTTTTTCCCTTCCTCTGTTTCTATCTTCACTCCAGGTCCAAGACGTTTCCAGCCCACTGTCCTTGGGAAAAGCCACCATCCGTGGCCACCGCTCCGGTTTCTCTGGTTCCTGTTCCTGCCCCCGTCCATGTCCTTGCCCTGCAGGTTCCCCTTCACCCTCAGGTCCCAGGCTTGTGGTACCGACGGTGTCCCTCCCCGCCCTATGGTCCCGACAGCGCCCCACTGCCTTACCATCCTGGCGATGCCCACAGTGCCTCTCGGCCCCAACCCTGCCTTCCCCTTGGCTCGATCTGGCCCTACTGGCCTCCCGAGACCCAGCAGGGGCTCGTGTCCCAGGGTCAACGCCCTGCTTTCTGGGGACCAGCAGACCCCCTAGCTCAGTCCTGTCCCCTCCTGCCTCAGATAAGTTTTTGCCCCAAGGTCCTGTCCCACCTTTGTTCTCCCAAAGCCCATTTCCAGCTCACCCTGTAGCGCCCCCATGTTTGTTCGCTTACCCTGCCTCAGTTCCTGCCCCAGTGCCCTGTCCCACCTTGACTCCTCCTGGGCCCATGGTTCTCCCTTGTCTGTCTGTTCTTCAGCTGTCCACCCTGTGTTAGTCTGTGTGTCAGTTGTGCCCTGCGTTCCCTGTCTTTTCTGGTTTCTTGCCCGTGTTTGGTTCCTGTTAGTGCGGTGCCCCTGTCTGAGCATCATGTTTGCCCTGCTGTGTACCCAGTGTGTCTCTATGGTGTTCTGTTGTGTTTTCGTCTTGGTCCTAGTTCTCTCTTACCCGATCGTGATCCATTTCTTTACTCCTGCGTGGTCTTGTCCTGTCGGGTCAGCAGTCCATATGGCCCTTTGCCCCGCTTGTGTCCTCTATCTGGCCCCGTTAACGGCCGTTCTCGTCTTCCCCGGCTCCTGTAATCCACACGAAATGTTTCTTGTCCCGTGTTATCACTCGTCTGTGGACCTGTCCTGCTGTGTGATGTACGTTCTATCATCCTGGTTGTCCCTAGTCTGTCCCCAGTTCTCCTAGTGGTGTCCCATCTTGCCCCCAGAGTGCCCTGTGCTGGTGTTGCCCCTGCCTATCCTGGTCTGTCTCGTCCCCTAATGGTGTTCGGTCTCTGCGCCCTTGTCCCGCAGCAGTGCCCATCTGGTGTCTTGTCCTGCCCTCTTCCACTGTGTCTCCCATCTTAGTGTACGTATAGCCTGCTGTCTTCCCCGCTGTCCCATCTGCTCCCTCACATGTCCTGTAAAAAGTGTCCTTCAGTCCTGCGATCCTCAGTCCAGTCATTGATGTTGCTGCCTGCATGTGCTCCCCAGTGTGTCCTGTGTCTAGTGTTCTTGCCTGATCCTCCCTACCCTGTTTGGACCCCTTGTGGTCTGTTTCCTTTGCCCTTCCTGTAGTGTAGTTTTCTTTAATAAAGCCCCTTTTGCTTTTCCTCCATGCCTGTCTTAGCCTCTGTCCTTGCCCTCGACGTGACACCATTACAGTGTGACCAGGTAAATGCTGCTAGCTGGACACCATACTATTGTAAATGCTGCTGAAGGCTTACCTCAGTTTATCATTATTGTCATCGTCTTGAGAACAGCAGCAAAAAGTGGGAAAATGATTAAAAAGTAAAGAACACTGTTCTTCTTAAGGTAAAGTCATTATTGGAACTGAAATTAGAATAATGAAATACATTCAACAGAATGGTTGTCCATCCATCCATCTTCTGAAACTACTTTATCCCAACCAAGGTCACAGGGAGTCTATCCCAGGAACAATGGGCACAGACAGGGACCAACCCTGGGCAGTTGCCAACACACCTCAGGGCACACGCACACACAACTACAGGGCCAGTTTAGACTAATCAATCAACCTATCCTGCACATTTTTGGACCGTGGGAGGAAACTGGAGCCCCCAGTGAAAACTCACACGAACAGCGTGCAAACTCTACACAGATAGGACCCAGGACCAGACCCAGGACCTTCTCGCTGTGAGGCAGCAGCACTAACCACCGCGCCACCCTGTTGAAATGGTCGTTTGTAAAATAATACATTCAGGTTATGTTATTGTAGATCTGGAACGTGGTGTTAAAATATAGTGGTGAACTTAAGACTGCCCATTCAGTATCGCTGTTCTCCTAATGTTAGACACAACAATTTATATTAAATATTTTATATAAGACATCCGGAGGCTGCAGGGCATCGTCCAAGCAGCAGAGAAGCTCATTGGCTGCAGCCTCAACCTCAGTGATTCACTATCTGCCCCAAGAACAAAAAGGCGACCTGGCGAGATCATGCCGACCCCTCCCACCTCAGCCATAATCTCTTCCAAATTTTCTTTTATTCCCCTCAAAACTGCATTGTGGAAAAAAGGGATGAGTACAGATTGGGCAGCAACAAATATTTAACAGACATGGTGACAATGAGTGACTTTGCTATACAGCAGAGGGACAGTGTTTGCTGGAAATTTGGGCTGACAAGAGTATCCAGGAAAAACTTGATGCAACTCACAAAAACTCAAAAAAAAAAAAATATTTGGTAAAATATGGGTCTATCTTCTTATATGTGTAGCACGAATAAATAAAAATGCCTGTGTGGCATACTAGCATGGCTCTATATGATGGCCATGTGTCTGCGTGCCCAAAATGACTCCAAATCAGCCATAAAATTAGGACAGTAATCATGAGCTCCATTGTGCTGTGCAATAGCACTTTTCTTCCTTCATTTTTTTCAAAACAAAACATTGCACAGTGATGATGAAAGCATGCTCAGACCTGGAACGTTAAGCGCAATGTGGGCACAGGCGAGTTGGGGAGTGTGGAGGGGGGAACAATCATGCTCAGGCATGATATAAGGCAACCGGGCCAAATGTGAGTACACCCTAACACTGACCATTTGTCAGGCTGAGCTCTACCTGGGAGGGTCCTGGAGCAGCTACTGGAAGAGGTGGTGCAACTCTACTCACCTCATCCACCTGACAGACAACCTCAGTGCCTCAATACCTACACTGGAAGAGCAGCGTGCAAGGGAACAGCAGGCCATGAGATACAGACACCATCACGAACGGCTACATAGCCAAAGACTCCACTCGCTCACAGAGAGCGTCGCTTGTGATGAAACCCAGGGCTTCATGACGAAGCATTTGTGTTATTTGTGATTATAGCATTATGTGATGTTTCCTCTGTTTATGTTAAAGTTCAGTGGTCAGTTTAACAGATAAACCACACACAGTTCCTTAATAACTATATTTTATTCTTCAAAACAAATATAAAAATGATTATGAAAAAATATATATTCTGTGAGCTTGCTGGAAAACAGTTTGTCCAGCATGAGCCAGCCTCATCCAGAGGGCTACTCTCCTGCTGTCAGTCATCCATTGCCATGTCAGAGCCAGCCTCGTCCTGAGGGCTGCTCTCCTGCTGTCCATCATCCATTGCCATGTCTGAGGCAGCCTCATCCAGAGGGCTGCTCTCCTGCTGTCTGTCACCTTTTTCCAGCATGAGCCAGCCTCATCTAGAGGGCTGCTCTCCTGCTGTCCGTCATCCATTGCCATGTCTGAGCCTGCCTCGTCCAGAGGGCTGCTCTCCTGCTGTCCATCATCTAGTTCCAGGTCTGAGCCAGCCTCGTCCAGAGGGCTGCTCTCCTGCTGTCCGTCGTCTAGTTCCAGGTCTGAGCCAGCCTCGTCCAGAGGGCTGCTCTCCTGCTGTCCGTCGTCTAGTTCCAGGTCTGAGCCAGCCTCGTCCAGAGGGCTGCTCTCCTGCTGTCCGTCGTCTAGTTCCAGGTCTGAGCCAGCCTCGTCCAGAGGGCTGCTCTCCTGCTGTCCGTCGTCTAGTTCCAGGTCTGAGCCAGCCTCGTCCAGAGGGCTGCTCTCCTGCTGTCCGTCGTCTAGTTCCAGGTCTGAGCCAGCCTCGTCCAGAGGGCTGCTCTCCTGCTGTCTGTCATCCATTGCCATGTCTGAGCCTGCCTCGTCCAGAGGGCTGCTCTCCTGCTTTCTGTCATCCATTGCCATGTCTGAGCCAGCCTTGTCAAGTGGGCTGCTCTCCTGCTGTACGTTACCATCTTGTTTGGCAGCAGGGCAATCACTAGCCATCTCAATGCCGCCTTCAGCCATGGTAGCAGTGTCTGTATCTCTTGGCGTAGTCCTCCTCAGCTTCTTCCAGAACCTGAGAAGAGTGCCTTTCTTTTTTGGGCCCTGAACATTTTTTTGTTTAGGGCCCTGCACCTTTGTGCAACTTAAACCCATAATGAAATTATGCAAACGATATAGCTTAGATTCTCTTTCACCAGTGCTTCCTTTGAGAGAGTCTCTAAGAATGAAATGTGAAGGTGCAATTGCTTCTTATATAGAAAAATCTTCCTTCGATGACATCACTGACCAGTTCCGGAATTCTGTTCTGTTGACATCACAGAGGGCCCTCCATATAAGGCATTTGTCATTTCATTGTTTATACCAGTATAGGGTATGCTGATTGATTAAAAAAATAATATAAAATTATTATTTAAAAAAAAAATACCTGTGTGTTTAGAAAAATAATACCTGTGTGCGTGTGTGTGTTTTCCCTTATCCTACCAATACTATCCACATTATTACTTAAAAGCTTGTTTGACATCCTTTAATGCTGGTAGTTTTCAGTAACTTCAATTAAACATGAATTGTGTTAATATGATGAAACTAATATGGGGTCATTTTGACCCCAATATAATATAATTGAAATTATCACATGGTCATTTAAACTTCAACACTTTTAAGTATGTATTGACTTGAAAGTAGGGTGTCATGGAGGCTTAGCTGGTGGCCCTGTTGTCTGTCACCGATGGGTTTGGGGCTTTGAATCTCATCACTCCTTGGCAGGGGTGCCGTAATGGCAGGGGAAAGTTACAATGATTCCAAGGGCCCCTGAATGACAGGCGGCCTAAAAAATTGGGAGAATAGCTGGATTGGTCTGGACTGGGGGGCCCAATATGATATGCCTTCATGGGGCCCACAATCTCTAGCAATGCCCCTGCTGCTCGGTGTATGCATGAATGTTTTCCTGCAGACATTGTTTAGGCTAATTGGTGCATCTACAATTTCCCATAGTGTATGAGTGTGTGTGTATATGACCTGTGATGGACTAGCATCCTGCCCAGGATGTACCCCAGCCTTGTGCCCTGTGCTGCTTGGCACGAGCCCCAGGTGACTCTGCCCAGTACAAACAAACTGATGGTTGGGTGATTTTTCGGGTCTGGACGGCACAGAGGCTCAGGACACATAAGTTACATCACACCTTTGGGGGCTGGGAGTCAAAGATCACTTTTGCTCTGTGTGTGAGGTTTGCATGTTCTCCTAGTGTTATATGAATTTTCTCTGGATCCTCTGTTTTACTCCCAAGATTGAAAGAGGTGTACTTAGGTAAATTAGTGTCTCTAAATTGGCTTGTGTGTGTGGGCGTGTGTGCGCCCGGTAATGATCTTTGCGGTAATGATGCCGGTCCTTGTTTTTGCTGCTCCAAGCTCCCTCGCAGACAGAACATCATCTTACCGTAGGAACAGCAGTATCTCAAGTTGTTGACGGAGCACATGTGGAAATCTGTGGCTGCTGCATCTGTGTCTTCAAATTTAGTCCTTGATTCTGTGTGATACTTTAAATTAGGACCCTAGAAAACATTAATTGAACAAATAGTTCCATTTATTACAGTAGCATAAGTGGAAATTTGTGTTTTTAAAAGCACTAATCAAACCAGAAATAGCAAACAATGATGCGACATTATGAGGAATAAATTGACATACTCATAAAAAATTGGAATGATAAAAAAAAAAAAACACCAGATAGAGTGACAAAAATCCTCTCATTCAAGGCAGTAGGATGAGGGATTTACACACACACACACACACACACACACATACATATTGTACTGCCATTGTAATGAGATAATCAATTTATTTATTTATTTATTTACTTTATTTTTTACATATTTTGCATATTCACTTGCCAGTGCTTTTAATGTTGATCAGTGTGTGTGTGTCGGTGTCTGTTTGGCTTTGCACAGATCACATTTGTTGATCAAAATGTCCCCAAAGTTTGGTAAAACTCGAAACTTACTTTTGGTTAAGGTTAGAGCTGGGTGGGGGTTATGTGTCCCGTCAATAGGATTAGAGTCTTTTTTCACCCATAGAAATGAATGGAAGGTCCCCATTTAGATAGGTACACCAATATGTGTGTGTGTGTGTCTGCGTGTTTGTGTGTGTGAGCAGGTATACCTTACCTTATCGGGACACAATGTCCCCACAACATGATGATTACCTGTTTTTTTCCCTTATGGGGACCAATTTCCTGGTCCCCATCAGGAAAAACTCAATTTAATAAAAATCTATGACTCCAATGAGAAAAAAAAAATTCAACAACTGTAGTATTTTGCTTGGTTACTTATTTAGCATTTTTCCCATAAAAATGAATGAGCAGTGCCCAAAAACATATGATTACATGACTGTGTGTGTGTGTGTGTGTGTGTGTGTGTGGACTGCATAGCCTTGGAAAGCCAACCTACTCTCAGGAGAGTCTAAGCCCAACTTTTTCACAGAGTTACTGGTTTAAAATATTCAGAAAAATTGAGGAAGCAAAAACTTCCAAATGGTGAACAATGTGGGAAGCTGTGGGCAGCTAAAACTGTCTGCAGGGGTCCATATATCACAGGAATCATCGGCACGACTCTGGAGCTGTGACATTTTAAAATGAGACCGTTATAGTCCCCCTTTTCTTAAAAAGCATTACGGAAAATCAGATCAGTGAGATTTTAAACAAGAACCCAGTGTCAAAGCTGCGGGAAATCAAAAGCCAGGCCTATGGCCACCGCTGATTGTGAATAGGACTTGGCTTCAGTAGACTTTCAAATATTTCTGCGTTTTTGAAGTTTTTCAAAATTAGTGAAATAGTATTTTATAATATTCTTTTCACTATCAAGTGTGAAGAATACTTCAGTTTGATCCGAAACGGTGAGTACAGTCCAGCTTGAGAAGTAATTCTTTTAGAGAAGCAGATTAATATGGTCAATAATTTTTTGAATATTACTTAAATATACTACGCTTCACTAACTGTATATATTGTGCGTAATTAATATGCAAAATATGAATGGCATATGAAAGGTGTATTGGCTCACTGGATGGCTTCATACCTCCACTCTGCATGTTTGCAGTTTGCACACTCATTTGTGAGGGAGCCTAATTGGGAGAGTCTTCGGTTTAAGACAGGTCATAAACGGCTGCTTGTCTTGTACCCTCAGATTCATAATGGATGTGAAAACGTGCATTGATTTCTTGGAGGAAAGACGAGAGGAGAAACTGAGGGAGATGGTGGATTTTATATTGCATGAATTAGAAGATTTAGAAAATTCAGCTTCTGAGCTGGAAATGGAAATCAAGGGGTTTTTGAGTAAGTGTACAGAAGAGATTGTTGCCATGAGAGAGAAAGAGAAGAAAGACAAGGCAGAGGAAGGAAGTGTGAAAGAAAACGAGAACATGAATGGAAGGATGAGGAGCATGGAGCCTAGGCAAAGGAGAGAGGAGAAGAAGAGGTGTAAAATAGGAGAACAGACAGAGATGGAGAGTGAGGAGGTCCACTCAAAAAAGAGGAAGGGATCAATGGAATTCCCATTGATAGTGACTAGAGGAGGAAAAAATGATGAGGAAGGGGATCAGCATATTGAAGGATGTCGTATTTCTTTATGTGTCACACTAACAAGGACATTTTTATTTCTGCTTTTCAGAGCTCTTCACCCTGGAAGCCATATAAACATGGTGCCTGTGGTTTCTGACCCACCTCCTCAAAGCGACGGCCTCTCTCCTGAGCCCTTAAATGATTTTTGTTTTTTACTTGTATTTAAATATATACATAATAAAACTTGCACCTCTGTGTTCTATGCTTCCTTGCTCACAGCCTTAACACGCTCTAAATAATCCTAAACTATATTTCAATGTTTAATTGGATTCAGCATGAACAGCCTCTACCATCCAGGCGCAAACAAATATGTAAAACATAGTATAGTGTGAACTTCTCCAACTTTCTTGATAAGAAACATGGTTCTTGTGGGAGTAACGCAAGTTTGCTGGGAGTGGTTGACCTAGTGAATAAATATAATGCAACAGCAAATAAATCGATGTGTAATTTACCTACAAAACATTCACTTATGTGCAATCAAACCAAATTAGTCGTAATAATGAAAACAGGCACAGCACTGTAATGTTAACATTACAACACAGAATAAATGGCTTAACGTAACAGGACAATATTAAGATAGCAAAAATGTATACAATAATATATGATGAATAATAAGCCAGCGATTTACTGTATGCTTTTACTTACCCGAGAATACACCAAGATACTTTGCCCACACTTTCCCCTCTACAGTTCATACCACAATGTTTATTATATTTTAGAGTAAAAATAAACAAAATATTAACACAAGCCAGATGCCATCCAAATTTCATCAAATTTTATCAACAAAGTTTAAAAAAACATAACAAAAATGTTAAGTACCCAGACAGAGTGATGGAATGAAATGAATCTGCACGTGGTGAAAGGTCATGTGACTGTATCGCAATAATTATAATATCAGATTAAACAGACAATTATGCAATTATTATTAATCTGAATAACTTTTAGTTTTGCTGATTTCACCATGATATGTTGCTATTTAGTACGGTTAAATGGAGTTTTAAACCCCTCTAAGGTACGAAATGACCCCAAAGAGTGTTTTAGGGTACTGCTTACTACAAAGTGTGCAAGAGTGTGTTCCAAGAGTGAGCAGAGCACTGCATCATGAGTCAAAGATCTGTTCACACCACTGCCTTGTTCTGTTCACATGCAGCTTTTGTTGTAGCTGCCAAATATCTGCACTAGCCCACATTGAAGGATTTGGTAACAGGTGTGGCTTCCCAAGTTATTCTTACCTTGCACCCAATCCCTCACTGTACACTAAGTGGGTATATAAAAATAAACAGATGAGTCTGAAACTCTTGCAGAAAATAATGTTAAAGCATTCATCGGTTTGTGTTTGTATAGTAATGTAAAACCTGTTATTTTGACAATGTGCGGACCACTTTATCAGTCCCCACAAGGGGAAACTAAGTTTTATAAAAATCCATGACTGCAATCAAAAAACTTTTCCTGTAGAAATGACATGAAAGTCCACACAAAGATATGAATACAAATGTGTGTGTGTGTTTTTTATTTCAAATTTCATAAAATGATGCCTTCCTTTGGCAGTATGTTTAAATAATCTGTCCCTTTTCAATAACTGAAGTTCATGCAAAATCCACTGAGAACCACACAGCCCTGTTTGAGCACCTGCCCTTTAGACCGTGTGAGTACCTCACTAGCAGAAGGACATGTAGAGAATGGCAACAAGTAGAAGCTTATGGCATAAAAAGCAAGAGTATATTGGTCGTCCAAGATTAAAGCCATCAGTGCTGCTCCTCAAGCAGTAATAACACTTTACATTAAAGGAGCCCCCCTCTCAACATTTCATTTGGACTATAGACAAATATATTTTAAGAGGTGCTTCTCATTGAATGAAGGTAAAGCTCAGTTTTCAGGGATTTTATTCACAGGCCACACTGAAGGAAGGTGACCCAGCTATATACACCCAGTATGCACTGGGCCACCTGCCTACTGTAGAGCCCTGTCCTTTTGTGCTCTTCCTTCCCGTGCTCAGATGACCTCCTGCCAGAGCAGAGCCCATCACAACCACAACACTTCACTCAGGTGTCCTACTCTGTGTCTGAACTCCAAGAAGCATGGGGACACTTGAGACGGAATGGAAGTCCATCTCACATACTGTAGGCTATTTACAGACACGGGTTCTCCTACCTGCTTGCTGAACCAAGCCAAAGCTAATGTTACCATCTTTTAATCAGCAGGAGTTTTCACCACAAGGGGCGCTAAAAGAACATAGAATGCTTGTGTGGTGCATTTGCTAGTGATTAACACTGCGAGCCATTCACTATTAGTAGAAGTCATAAAATTACGATTTTGCCATCATTTCTGTAATGCAATTCCCAGTAGGCACTTCTCCATAATCTGGACCCAGGATTCATTTTAAAAATGGAATTTAGAAAGCAGCACTTCACTTTGATGTAAATATAGCACTACGTGAATGCTGATTTAATAAACAAGGATGTTGATCAGAAGAGGAACAGAAGGGATAAATAAACTCACCTAGTACTTCAGTATCCCTGTCACTCACATGCAGTCCATTCAGCCAGGGATAATTCTCCTCTTCTATGTTCATTGTTGTCATAAGATCTCTTTCATTCTATCATCTGTATGATCGTGGAGGTCCTCTGTACATGTTTGTGTGCTTTGTTGAATTCTTATTTTTATACATAGTATTCTGTGAAGTGTTTCTCCTTTAATATTATGTACTTCATGTTTGGCATTGGACCACAAACAATTCTGGTATGTTGGTACATAATGGCAGTAAAGTTCTGATTCTGATTATCCTATGAACAGATGAAATATACACTGCTGGTTGTGGGATTACCCCAGGAACAATCAGAATACACATCACAGATCCTGGGATTAGAGATTATCCCATGTAGAGGTAGAATACATATAATGCTTACTGGGATTAGAGATTATCCCATGTAGAGGTAGAATACACATTAGATTAGATTAGATTAGATTAGAGATTACCCCATGAACAGGCAGAATATACATCACAGTACCTAGGTTTACAGATTATGAAAAGGCAGATATAGTGCTGATATATGGGAATCACCGCCAGTAGTGGGTAAAATTAGGACACGCAACAAGTGTACAGAAACAAGTCCTGATTTTCAGAAGCAAAGCGGGGCTCGTGAAGATGCATGACAGTCTGTCTCCTCCCTGTCTTTAATCACTTGAACACCCCTCCCCCACAAACCTGTTTGATGTATGGCTCATTAGAACATGTGACCAGGAGCAGATGGCCAAAGGGTGTCATAATGGGGGAAACGTGACCAAACAAACTGTTCCATATGGATGGTGTGACACGGAGCCAACACTAACATTTCAGCAAAGGCACCTGCTGACCTGTAACTGTTGACCTGTGAGGTTAGTTGACAATCGTCTCATTCAAAGTGGAAGTACATCTCTGCCAGGGTGATCAGGGGTATGGGAAGCCAGGGGACAGAAAGCAACCTGCCTGGGGGGGTGGAGTGGGATGCAGGTAGCATGGGCAGACACACAGAAATCTCACAGCGGCAAACATACAGCTTTCCTGCCCCATTGGAGCATGATGGATTTATTCATTAAAGTTATGCTGTCCGGATCAGTGACAGGAAATTAACAGAGGACAGCCCAGTGATACAGGCTTCTGAACACATAAACTAAATAAACAGTAGTAGAGTGAACCAAGACAGCATATGTGACATGTTTGTATTCACATCTTTGTGGGGACCCTCCATTCAACAGGAGGATTATGAACCAAGGCGGTGTCTTGGACTGTGACAGCACAGTAACAACTCAATGACACAGAATTCTGAACAGACAAACTTTATAAAAAGTAGGATATTCAACTAAGAGAATGAATCACTGTCTGAGACACTAACATCACAATGACATCACAGGCTTCAGATCACACATTAAATAAACATGGATATTCAAGAGAATGAATCACTGTCGGTGACAGCGACAGCACAGTAACATTAGAGGCTTCTGAACACAAGAACCAAATACAGCCTGGAACCTGCACAGTGGGGTGATTTGGGTTTCACTCCAGAAGGCAGATGCGTGCAGGGATGCTAATTCAAATGTTAGCCTGCTTGTCCTCAGCTCAGTGTCGTGCAGCAGGGCTCTGTGAAGGGACCTTATTCTCCAGAGTGGTTTTAAAGGGGACCGTGCTTCAGAAACTGTTCCCACCTGTCATTAAGGGACTGCAATCCTTACAGTCTCAAGCCAGATGCCTGGCAGTTTGTTGGAATTTTTATATTATTTTAATATCAGTTTGTACCTGGGAAGTAATTTGTAAGAAATTTAAAACCAAATAATCAGAATGTCAAACAAATAAAGAAAAGTAGCTAACAAGCTGTTGCTGCTGTTAAACACTCTAGAGATAGACTTATAGATACAGGCTGGGAGATACACTTAGACCGACAGACACAGGTTGAGAGATGCACTTGATTGATGGATTCTGGCTGGGAGATACACTTAGACCGACAGACACAGGTTGAGAGATGCACTTGATTGATGGATTCTGGCTGGGAGATACACTTAGACTGACAGACACAGGTTGAGAGATGCACTTGATTGATGGATTCTGGCTGGGAGATACACTTAGACTGACAGACACAGGTTGAGAGATGCACTTGATTGATGGATTCTGGCTGGGAGATACACTTAGACTGACAGACACAGGTTGAGAGATGCACTTGATTGATGGACTCTGGCTGGGAGATACACTTAGACTGACAGAAAACAGGTTGAGAGATGCACTTGATTGAAGGATTCTGGCTGGGAGATACACTTAGAGTGACAGACACAGGTTGAGAGATGCACTTGATTGATGGATTCTGGCTGGGAGATACACTTAGAGTGACAGACACAGGTTGAGAGATGCACTTAAATTAACAGTGACACAGAGATATTGAGGGGATCCACTCTTCAAACAGGATCTCTGTGCTCCAGTTGGGATCTATGGCCTCCAAGCACTCCGCTCTTACTGCAGCTCAGCCAGGCTGGGCTGGGCCCGGCGAGGGTGGCGGGGGCCACTCGCACTCGGCCTTCTTTATGAGGGAGATCTGAGTGATGTGGGGCCTCTGACAGCCGTTCTCTGTGTCCTGCTGTCCTGCCCGCCGGCAGCGTGTGTGACGGTAAAAGACCTGTTACAGCTAGTATGCATGGAGTGGGTCCTTGCTGAACCACAGGCAGGCCAGGCCTCGTTCCACATCAGTGTTGTGTGCAGACCTCCCTGTGAGCAAAAACAAATGGCTAATTTAACATGCGCTCTGACAGGCTCCTGAGGGCCAGTGGGCCCAGGGTTTGCTTGTCCTCCTCACAAGCTGGAACAGCCGGGAGCCCGATCTGGATGGGCCCACTGCCAGGCCTACAAGAGCCGGCACGCTCAGCCACAGGTGTGCGCCGTGGCACTAGCTACCTAACGGACCCAAACCTTCATCTATCAGCACCAAACTGAGGGCATCGGTGACCCAAAACACATCAGAACCATATATTCTGGGGAAGTCGGTATGCGAGGAAACGTACTGGACCAGTGAACACTCATCATCTCATCAGAGATCGATCAACCATGCTCTTCATGTGACACTATCATCAGTACATGTGGCAAAAAAATCCCAGGTGCCATTGTGGGTGTGGGCACTGCCCCCTGGTGTTCAGTGAGTGTGGGCTCGACATACCGACAGGCATGTTTGAGAGTCTGCCTAAATGAATTAATTTCCTCCTTTTTCAACAAAATCAACTCAATTAATTTGCTTAAGGAGCAAAACAGTTTTGAAAGGGTTCGATAATTTTACCTGGATAATGAAATATTTACCTGGATAATGAGAGAACAGCCAGGGAGGAACTCTGGTTGTCTACGATACATCTGTCCACATGGACGTAGATCCTAGCCAGATCACAGACTCCCTCTACAGCACTCAGCCAGGGGACCGCTCTTCCAGGGAATGCTGAGAACATGAGACCCAAGAGGCGTGTTTTGGACAGAACAGGAGCAGTCAGTCACTGGGTATAATCAGTGAGATTGATGTGCACACCCACCAGGGATATGCACACAGCACTGTGTGTTCCTGTGGAGGGCTGTCATTTCGGGCTCTGCTATTGTGAGTTCCTGTGTGGAAGAAGAGAAGCCTTCCAAAGCAACACAGCACGGCTCTGTGAGTCACTGAAGGCAGTGTTACCCAAGCACACTGCAGCTCAGCGGCTCCACACGTGTCTCCAGCCCAGAGCATGCTGGGACTGCATGCAGACGACTCATGCATAGAATCAGCCCTCAATTTCTGGCACAGGGGCTCCATTACCATCACGCCTTAGGGTGTTCTGGGAGAGTGAAACACAGGGTCGACAGGGTCAAACAATGCATCGCCAGTGCTGGACCCAACACCATATTCAGTGTTGCTGGCGTGCCACAGGTTTCTGCTGGACCAGCAGTCTCCGCATGAGCAGCTCTCCATCCCAGCAGCATGGTGGGAAAACCGGCTGTGAGTGGCACCTTCACTCTGTACACAAACAAAGGCACAGACACTCACAGTCTATGGCTCACAGCAGATTTTTGGAGCCCTCTGGCATCCATTCCTGGGAAAGACAACATTCCATTTGCTGGGCTGCTTGGCCCGTCAGTGTTTTGATGAGCTCTCAGAGACTCGGCACTGAGGCTCGAAGTCCTGGTGCCTTTGTCTGAAGTTGCAATAGCGGCACCTTCACCAGCATTCACCAATGCTTCCCCGCACTTCCCCATGCATCCTGCTTTGGGACAGGTGGGGGGAGTCAGGGCGTGAGCGGTGTTTAGCACTGCTCTTAGTCCATCATCCAACGAGGTCAAGCTTCTTTCATTCACTTGGCAAAGGTGATTTACTGTCTGGCACTTTCTATAAATGTTAAGCTGACAGGCTGGAAGATTGAAACTAGACCCCTTTAGCACCATCCTCCCATTTTTATTTATTATTTTTCAGATTAAAAATGTATTTATTTGTTCTGACAGAAGTTTTATAAAGTTTCAGCTGGCTATTATGTATATGAATTTCCTGATCTAAATGACTGGTTTGAAAAACCTTCAGGGTAGATCTTAAATGTCTCCTATTCCTATTTTAATCCCTGCTAATCAGTATTGTTTGTATCCAAGCCATGCAACAACAGATAGCAAAACTAAGATCTTTCCTCTTCTATAGCAACACAATAACTTATGTACGTCCCTCCTCAGCGTTCGTCCTACCAGCTGGGATTCCACCAATCAGGCCTCAAGTTTAGTGAGACATCATGGAGATCAGTTCTCAACTGAGGGCAACTCTGGTGGTGAAAAGGTAGGACCACATAGTACTCCCTGGGGGGCATCTGGGGTCAAACGGTCAGGAGAAACACGCACAACGGATTCTGCCTGCGGCTGTCAACTTCAGCCTGAGCAGTGCCTATGGGTGTCAACTGGACCAGAGATGGATTAGGTCTGTCCAGAGATGCAGGGGCTCCGTAGCTCAGGCAAAATTGGTTTAGATCTGTCATTGACCTGCTGACAGAGGTGCATACTGGGAAGGCCACATATGAATCCATTCTGAGGGTGTGCTTGTCTTTTATACTTCCTGTTAGTGGTCAGACAGATGAAATTGCAGAATGTGGTCTGCAGTCTGTTGAACAGTTCAGGTTAACGGAATATTGATCCAGAGCATGGATCCCAATGGAAGCTGACTCCCAGCACAGCAGAGGCATTAAATATAAGGAAAGAAATGAATATTGCTGAATGACAGTTATGAAGAAAAGTGGGCCTAGTGGAGTATAACATATACCTAGCCAGCTCTCACCAAGGCATAATGACTCGGTTCATTCACATTGAAAGGTATGACATGAAGCACTTCAGCGATTTCTACAGACACCGGGAAAACATTAAAAGAATTCACAGACATCTGAAAGCACCAAATATACCTATAGCCACTGGTATTAATGTCAGTTTTTCTATGATATATGGGTTAAACGGAGGGTTTTAAAAAGTGGCGTACTGCAGAGTAGACTTTGGTACAATCCAGAGGGATGGTCTCCTTTGTACTGAAGCCATTTAAAACTAATGTCTACTTAGGAGACATTACTCTATAAAGAGCAAGTTGAGGGAGGCGTAAAGACAATTTCTCCACAGGTATTAATAAAGTATCAGTTATTCTAATTATTTAAAATGACTTTACCTTAAGAAGCTTACTAACAGAACAGTGTTCTTTATTTTTTAAATCATTTTCCCACTTTTTGCTGCTGTTCTCTTTCAAGACGAAGGGAATAATGATAAACTGAGGTAAGCCTTCAGTAGCATTTACAGTAGTGTGGTGTCCAGCTAGCAGCATTTACCTGGTCACACTGTAATGGTGTCACGTCGAGGGCAAGGACAGAGGCGAAGACAGGGATGGAGGAAAACCAAAAGGGGCTTTATTAAAGAAAACTACACTACAGGAAGGGCGAAGGAAACAGACCACAAGGGGTCCAAACAGGGTAGGGAGGATCAGGCAAGAACACTAGACACAGGACACACTGGGGAGCACATGCAGGCAGCAACATCAATGACTGGACTGAGGATCGCAGGACTGAAGGACACTTTTTACAGGGCATGTGAGGGAGCAGATGGGACAGCGGGGAAGACAGCAGGCTATACGTACACTAAGATGGGAGACACAGTGGAAGAGGGCAGGGCAAGACACCAGATGGGCACTGCTGCGGGACAAGGGCGCAGAGACCGAACACCATTAGGGGACGAGACAGACCAGGATAGGCAGGGGCAACACCAGCACAGGGCACTCTGGGGGCAAGACGGGACACCACTAGGAGAACTTATATATTGTCTTATTGTTATTGTCTTATTGTTTTTAAGTTTAACACAAATATTTTCTCTTACCATTTAAATATAAACAACCATATTTAGAATAATGGCCACAGCATCTACAGTTTAAACAACTAATTATAAATATATTTCAATTGTGCCGCAAAATTTGCATGTACTATATCAGTGTCACGATCCGCTCCGTCCGATCCCGATGTGTGCCACGCCCCCTCATTACCTTGTGTTCATTCCTGTTTGTGATCATCTGTGTCCTGTTTCATTTGATTAGTCCTGTGTATATTAGACCGCGTCTCCCCATGTATGCCAGATTCGGCATTGTATTGTCCGTGGATGTCTCTGCGTGCTTGTCATTTGCCAATTAAACCCCGTTACCTGACTTCCTGGCTGCTGTCGCCTGCTTCCCGGCTCGCCTCCGTTGCCGAACGTGACAATCAGAACATAAAAATAAATATAGAATTAAGTATGCTAACAAAACATAATCTGAAGAAATAGCAAGAAACATACGAAGAGATGCTGCTCACCTCTGCGCCATCTCTCTGTCAGAAAGTTTTTGTTCAACCTGCAATTATTTTGTTAGAACTATTGAAACCACCGAGATTTTTAATTGGTCGAAAAGTATGAAGATATGTATTGTCATTATTTTCAACGAATGAAAACAAAGAATTTATTGTCAGGAAGGGACGAATTTGTAGCTGGTCCAATCAGGAGTAGTATCTTTAGTTTGTGCATACTGTAGCTGGGCGTGATTGGATATCTAGCCGCCTTTCAAGCCCCCGAATCATGTATCTACTTGTCAATAGGAAACCACGCAGCTCTGTCTATAATGTCTGTCTGTAATTTTTTTTATGACATTATGTTTTTGCTAGGCAGCATTACGGTAATGCGTAATACCGCTGTATTGGGGGTGTACCACCGCTGTATTTCCATAGCTTGTTGACGCAATTAGCATTTTAGCGACGTTGGTAGGGCGACGTCAACTCTCAGCGAATTTCATAGGCAACATCTACAATTCAGGAACTAGTAGGTCTTCAGATAGCTGTTCACGCTTTTGAGAAAGAAGACTATAGTTCTTGTTATTCAAATTCTGTATCCTGGTATTTTTAATTTCGAAGATATGTAATATACAAGTTTTTTGATAGACTAAATTTTGGTTTGATTTCTATTTTATTTTATGTTAAATAACGTTCATATAAAATCATTTTAGAATTAGTGCAGTGTTTCGTTTAAAATTAGTGCAGTGTCCTTAAAAACTGCATGTTCAAACCTAACGCCATGCCATAACTGCTTTGCAGATATTTCATTCAGGAATCTATAGAGGATATACGTAAGCCAGTCTGTGTATGTTTGTGTCTATGTGTGTTTGGGTGGGTGGTCATGTATATATTATGTTGTGGGGACCAAATGTCCCCACAGTGTTATAAAAACATGTTATTTTGACTTTGTAGGGACATGTTTTTGGTCCCCAAAAGAAAAAACTGACTCAGTTTTATAAAATTCTGTTAATGCAATCAAAGGAATAATAATTCCAAAAGTCTTGTATTTTGTTTGGTTACTTACTGTTACTTCTTGCTTACTACTGCAGGGATTTTGGATTAAGGTTGCCATAATTAGGATTGGGGTTATGCCCATACAAATGAATGGAGAATCCCCACAAAGACTCAGATACCTAATCTGTGTGTGTGTGTGCGCGCACACGTGTGTGTGTGTCTGTTTGTGTGTGTGGATTAGGTTTATATTACATGGTGGGGACCAAATGTCCCCCGCAATGTGATAAAAACCTGTTATTTTGATGCTTTGGGGGTGTTTTTCAGGTCCCCACAAAGATCTGTCAATACTAATAAAAAACTAAAGATGCCAGAAGTCTTGTATTTGGTTTGGTTACTTATGGTTAACGTTAGGGCTGGGTAGGGGTTAAGGTTGTCATGTTGGATTACAGTTTTCCTCATAGAAATGAATGGAGAGTCCCCACGAAGATATAATTATAACCCTATGTGTGTGTGTGTGTGTGTGTGTGTGTGTGTGTGTGTTGTGTGTGTGGTATCAGATCAGTTCCTGAGAGTTCAGTAGTCTGACGCCATGTTTCTGAGTCTGGGTGTGAAGGCCTGAATGCTTTTCCAGATGCTAGGAGGGTGAAAAGATAATGTGAGGGGTGGGTGGGGTCATCCACAATGTTGGTGGCTTTGCGGATGGAATGTGTGATGTGAATGTGCATGATGGATGGGAGAGAGACTCTAATGATCTTCTCAGCTATCCTCACTATCTGCTGGTCTTGTGATCTGAGGCTTGGAAAAACATGTTGTGCTGCTCAACCTTAGCACAATGATATGGGTGAATCATGGACGCAATAGAATTTGGGGATGATTAGTCCATACAGGGACAGAATCATTCCATACCTCAATCACCTCGTACGTATGTCTGCTAGGTGGAGTTGGAGTTGCTCCTAACTGTGCACAGTGGAGTTGAACAATCACAACTTCCCAGAATTTTACAGTAACAGGAGGACAGTGAACAACTCTTATTAATTCTATGCTGTGTGGACGATGTAATCGCCCACGAGTTTGCCTTAATACACAGGACATTCAAGCCATTGCAGAATACAAACCACAAATGCAGCTCCCTCCACCAGCAACGCCAATGTAGAAACTGCCACAAAATCCATGCCCCCTGATAACCAGCCCCTTATATTTTCACTACCGTCGTGGGGACCGTACTACAAAGAGTCAACGCAAGGTAAGCTGCAAAGTGCAAACAAATTTACAACTCACCATACATAGTGCACTACGTTTACTTTGTTTGTACTATGTGTACAGTCTTTGCACCTTGTCTGTTTGGCACTATATGTCGGTCATTCCTGTTATTCAGTGACTTTTCTGTCCTCATGGTTTACTTATATTTTCTCTAACATGAGTCACATATTTAAAACAAATATATATTTAGGTCTTCGTTATCACGTAAACAGAGACAATACGTATTAAAACTTTTATTGATATATGTATTAAGGCTGCCGTGATTAGTGGGCGTAGTCGATGACATGTTCTTCATGAATATCACTACGCAATTATTGGAGTAGTTATTCTCTAAAGCCCTGCAGTGACATGTAGTTTGTTGTTGTCAAAATGGGAGGGGCCAATACAAAGCACGGGTCTTAGGGAATTCTGATTAAATATACAGGCTTATTAATCCTGTTAATATAATTAGCATATGACCACTATTACTGTAAATAAATTCACAAACCGCAAAACTAACACCAATTGTCTGTCTACCTGCAAGGATCTGTCTGCAGACTGAAAAACTGGGGAATGAAGTGTAAACCGACCAATCAAACCACAATGGACTCGTTGGGGGAGGGATTAGACAGAGGGTGAATAGAGATGTGCATCATGAGAAAACAATATGTTCTTTTCGAACACTGAAGCATGCATACTCTATTCTAGTAGATCATAAATATAATATTATAAACTGAAAGTGAGCAAAATAATGCCCTTTAAGCAACAGTAGGCTGCTGTCCATGGTGCTGAAAACCTGGATTGTCAAATTTTACATTCAATTTTTTCACCTACTTTAACTGTAACCCTCTTATTTTGTTGGCAGTGATGCTCTGTGAAGTCTACAGAGGTGGGTATAGAAAGGATTAAAGTGGGTAATATGTGATTTAGATTAACTATTTTAAACCTGCATTGTAAAATAAAATGTGAACAGATGAAACACCAATACATTCAATCAATTAGTCCTTGTCTGAAATGGTCAAATTTTCCTTTTAAACAAGAGATCTTTTTTTTTTTCAGAACAGTCTGGGTGCATCTTCTGTCCTACCAGACCGGGGTCGTGGTAAGAGCACTTCTTCTTAAGAAGTGGTTCTCAGTGGTTGGCTCACCATCTCCTTCGACAAGGAGAGAATTCAAATCATGTGGTTCTTCTGGATCTTCAAAAAAACCCAATCAAGACTCCAACTTAGCAACACCTGCAGTTTGTTGTTGCAAATAATAAAGTATTTGAGTGACTAGAGGGGATACCTGACTACCTAAGAGAGAAGCGGATTTATCCAGGACTGGGTCATGGACAACTTTGGCATCTGTTCCTGTAATGAGCTCATAATCATGGAGTTTAAGGATATGGCTAGATAGGTCCAGGAAGAATGAGCTTTGTGGGGGTGGGGGCATAAGCAGCAGCCAAACAGATCTTACTTCCCCCAACTCAGACAGGATACAGCAGAACCTGTGGTGAGCATCAGCCCCAGAATCGAGAGTGAAAATTTGAGGGGCAGGTTGGACATTTAATTAAACAACAGCAACAATGTAACAGTCATGCAATTTTGTGATTAATAACTGGGGTGGAGACAGCAACTCCTGGATGGGCAAACAAAGCAATCAAAGCTGCTACAGGGAAGCACATTGCACAGCAGCCATAGCGATCATGGTGACCTGCAGGAATTGGCCGGCGAACTCGGTGCAGTTCAATGGCGTTAAATAGGGAGAGTTCCAAGATACTGGAAGTCATCCATGGTAATATTCACATCCTCAGGAGTATCATATAAAACTTGTGTAAGCCTCAACTCCTTCAATGCCCTGATCGGGGCATTCATCGCTTTCCTATCTGCAGCTGTTTTAGCACTAAAATATTGGTAAAAAAAGAGATTCTCCTACAAAAAGTCAGAAAAGTCAAAGTGCATGATAATAGGAGGGGGACGTGAAGAGTTTTCTGACGGCCGTACAGCCTATGAGCACAGCGAATGGCTGACTGAAAGGCAGAGAGCTGAGGGAAAGTAGGGGCCTGAGTTACTGTATCACACCCAGCCAGGGCGTTGAGGGTGTCCGGCTTGGTGACCTCAGGATTAGGTCTCTGCCTTTTGCAGATGATGAGGTCCTGTTGGCCTCATCGGACCGTGACCTTCAGCTCTCGCTGCGACAGTTCGCAGCCAAGTGTGAAGCGGTTGGGATGAGAATCAGCACCTCCAAATCCGAGACCATGGTCCTCAGCCGGAAAAGGGTAGAATGCTCTCTCTGGGTCGGGGATGGGGTCCTTCCCCAAGTGGAGGAGTTTAAGTATCTCGGGGTCTTGTTCACGAGTGGGGGGACGATGGAGCGGGAGATCTACAGGCGGATCGGTGCGGTGTCCACAGTGATGCGGGCGCTGCATCGGTCTGTCAAGGTAAAGAAGGAGCTGAGCCAAAAGGCGAAGCTCTCGATTTACCAGTCGATCTACGTTCCTACCCTCACCTATGGTCACGAGCTGTGGGTAGTGACCGAAAGAACGAGATCGCGAGTGCAAGCGGCCAAAATGAGTTTCCTCCGCAGGGTGGCTGAGCTCTCCCTTAGAGATAGGGTGAGGAGCTCGGTCATTCGGGAGAGACTCAGAGTAGAGTCGCTACTCCTCCGCATCGAGAGGAGCCATCTGGTCAGGATGCCTCCTGGACGCCTCCCTGGAGGTGTTCCGGGCATGTCCCACTGGGAGGAGGCCCCGGGGAAGACCCAGGACATGCTGGAGGGACTATGTCTCTCGGCTGGCCTGGGAACGCCTCGGGATTCCCCCAGAGGATCTGGATGAAGTGGCCGGGGAGAGGGAAGTCTGGGTTTCCCTGCTGAGACTGCTGCCCCCGCGACCCGACCTCGGATAAGCGGATGGATATTCTTGTACTGTCCACTTTCTCCCGTGACAATGCAAATTTCCCACTTGTGGGACTAATAAAGGAGTATCTTATCTTATCTTATCTTATCTTATCATCTTAATTAGGGAATCTCCAGTGTGTGACTGCCCTCTAGTGGATAAACAAAATTCAACTACATAAGTCAATATTATAGTGTTTTCCAATCATTTTCACACTTGTCTCAATACCATGTCCACTTTTTCAAAACACTTCACACTGTGAACTTTACAAACATGCACCTGAGCATATCAGTTAACTTTCGGTGCAATATGCACTAAAACCACCAGAACACTTCACACTTCACCCAAAAGTGACACACGCTGCCAAACCTATAGCACACGCACTCTCTCACAAGATGACTTTGTCACACAAAGAACAATGCATGAAAAAACACAAACAACTTGAAGCGCTGCAAAATGCATATATATGATGTGTTGTTGTATCCTATATTTTCACACGTTTATTGCAAAGTAAAAGAAAAACGTATGCCATTTCTTACAGTAAACATTGTAATACAAACAAATAATACAGTAAATAAATTCAGCTGCGCAATACACTGGAAAAGAAAAATACATTACAGCCACCTACTGAAAGTACATTACATTCAATACAGAAAAAAACAAAACAAACATAGCCAAATAGCAAAGTTTGACTGTATACAGTTAAGTATACTGTTGTCCTGGACTAATCCATTTGGTCCCTTGCATTTGGCCATAAATTTTCATCGACATCACACTGAATATTTTCTCTTGCAATACACCAAGGAAAAAATCTCTTTGAGTGTCTTATCCAGCTCTGGATGTCCTCCACATGGATGTCCACACACCCAGCAGCCATTGCATCTAAAAGCGACATCTGATCATGTGGGCGATGGTCATATACCTTCCATCCCCATGCAGAAAAAAATCCTTCAGTCGGGTTGAGGAATGGAGAGTATGGTGGCAAGAATAATGACATCATCCAGGGATGGGCTATAAACCACTCTGTGACTTGGCGGGAATGATGAAAGGCCACATTGTCCCACACAATCACAGATACCAGTAAATTCTTCCTCTCCCTCCTGTGGGAGGTAAATGCTAAATCCTACAGTAGTGGGTTACAGTAAAGACAAACGTGCATCGATGCATCAGTTTTTTCCTGGAGACTTCCCTCAAATCACACCACTACAGTAATATATACACCAATCAAATGCCTTCAGTCAGAATGCTCTACATAGTGTATAGTACCTGTTGCTTTGCCTGAAAATCCTGACAATTGATGCCTCTGTGGATCTAGGCAGGTGGAGTGGAACTCTTAGACCCACTTTCCTCAGGGACAGACCATGA